>NC_140379.1:3837500-4220000 GCF_054491055.1 Hypomesus nipponensis
CCTATAAGGCCGGAGCCAGTCCGGGGAAGAGCATTCTGGCTTCGATGCTCTGTGTGATTGGGAGCAAAGTGATTTTTCAGTGGAAAATTACCCTTTGTTACATTATCACCGTCATTCTGCTGAAATGTAATCAATACCCATCCACACAGTCCAGATCTCAGGGAACTGGTGATGTAACACATGACTGAGGGGCGGGGGGGGCACTAAACGCCCACCTGCATGATGTGTTCTGCTTAAAATACTTTTGTTGACATGCATATCAACTGACGAACGGTTTCAATACCGATATTTATTCATTTTTGACCCGAGTTCGCTCAGTTTACTGCTGCCATGCCACAAATAAACATTTCGTCCATTAGTCACTTTTTACGAATATAAAAAGAGGTTTTTGAACCAACACAGAAATGTCAGGAATGCTAAATAGTGTGGTGCACACGGCCTGATGGGAGGCTCTGTCACAGGAGGATCGTTTCAGTCCAGCAGCTGACAGGGGTGTGGGTGTGTTGCCACAGTGGAAGGAAGCTGTGGGATTGTGTAAGGGGATCCAGCGCACGGCACACTCATACCATCTCCCCCTCACTCTGGATCACACCACTGACACACTGCCAAGTTCTCAGGCCCCCTTTACACACACACACACACAGTGCACTCACACTACACTGTCACACACACACAGTGCACTTCAGACTTAAGCCCTGCTGAGTTACAGTAAACACACAGTACATAATATTCTCTTACATGAACCTCCTCTTTTTCAGGGAGCTTGGGGAATGAGACAAAGACAGGAATAGAGTGAGAACGATTTTTTTTTTTTACTGATAGAGATAGAACAAAGAGAGAGAGAGAGAGAGAGAGAGAGAGAGAGAGAGAGAGAGAGAGAGAGAGAGAGAGAGAGAGAGAGAGAGAGAGAGAGAGAGAGAGAGAGAGAGCGAGAGAGAGAGAGAGAGAGAGAGAGAGAGAGAGAGAGAGAGAGAGAGAGCGAGAGAGAGCGAGAGAGAACGGCTGTCTCTGCTGTTAGACCTCAAGTGTCCACTGCTGCCTTCTGTCAATCAGTTCTCCTGATTGGTTCTTCACCAACATCTAATGTACGCGCCAATGAATCATAGTGTATATAATGCATTACTGTACACCTCGCGGAGAAATCCCAAGTCCAAATGTCCAACAAATGTAAATACTTGAGCAGGGTTACTCTGATCTTAAGGAGTATGAAGGCAGTGTTGCTACACCGCCTCCCAGGAGTGAAGAGGCTGAGCAGGATGGGTCTCAGCATGACCTGGAAGGATCCATCAAGCATGCCATCAGCCTCGCCCCAGCTCCAGTGATGAGATCCAGACTGGCTTTGCTCCTCGTCCACCCCGTTCACCCCTCCCCTTCTCTCTTCCCCCCCCCCCCTCCTCCCTCCCTCCCTAGTGTCCCATCCCCTCACATCATCAATACCCCTCAACCCCTCTGTCACTGCCCCCCACACCCTCCCCCCCCCCCAACCCTCCTCTGGAACCCCTTACATCAAAGCCACCCAGCTTAACGTGCCATTGATTAGGCCAGCGGTGGGGGGGGGGGGGGGGGGGGTTGGGGTTGTAGCCTGTGCTCAGGGGGAGTTCAGCTATCTACCACTCCTGGGATCAACACAGAACCCTCCTCTTACTGCAGACAGCTGCTGCTCCCCTGGACACTGACAGCACTGACAGGCTGGATTGTTGGTAGTCAAACAAACAGGGAAAATAATACTTCATCTTTCTCTGCGGCGGCTCAAACTCCACAGACTCCTCCCTGACAAGTTTCTCTTCCCCACCTTCCACTCTGCCGTGTGGGTGTTGCCACTGCTGTAGGGGAGAGGAGATCAGAGGAGAGAGAACAGTACCCTGGGGTTGTAGCTCCAGTACCCCCCCCCACACACACACACACACACACCCAAGCACACACACACACACACACCCAAGCACACAGAGGCACAAACACACACAGGAGTCCAAGTCCTTGTTATTGCGGTGGGCCACCCAACAACACCCTCTCTTTTCTATACTTCTGCTGGCTCCATTAGAAAACTATGTTTCTCCTCCTCCAACACACCTCGTCTAGACTCCGTCACCTAGGCGATGAGCGTAATTGGTCTAATTGGATGTTTGCACACAGCCAATGATGTATGTCAACAAGCTATTTTACCGCGGTTATGTCTTGTGCAATGTGGTCGTAGGCCAGGTTTACTCGGCTTGTCTAAGGAGGCACAGCTGCAAGCACACAAACACAAGCTAACTTTCATCTCACAGCCAAACTTCACTTAGTGTTCAGACACGACAACACCATGTTACAAGTGGCTCCGGTTCCACTGAAAGCCATGAAAGGCTCTTCACAGCTGTATGATGTTGAGATAGCATAATATCCTCTCACACCCGCCTACATGGACAATCTGGATATTCATGAGAGGAGAACAGGGGAGTTCTGGCTATATTGACCATGGCCAGCTGGGGTTCTTATAGGGGGGGGCTATGATCCTGGGCACTCATGGTTCCTAGTAGTGCCATACATCACTGCTGTCCTTCAGGGTATGCATTGGAAGGACACCCACTAACATAACCCTACCCTGAGTGTTTAACTACTTAAGCTACGTTCTGGCATCACATGTTCAATGGGAACAGCCACCTTTATGTGCACATCCTGTTGGGGACTGTAGCTGATGTGAATAAAAAGCGCTGTACCAGCGAGAGCGGAGCTGTGTGCAGTGTGGAAGGTTGTGGGCCTCAGCTGAGAGGCTGGGGTCCCTGAGGTGAAAGCGCCTCAGGTCAGGCAACTCAGCGCTGGGCTGACCAAGCCCCCAAACACCTTTCATAGCCTTGAGTACAGACTAGCCTGATCCTGTGCTCAATGATCACTGCAGCTCTGCCTGTCTGTCTGCCTGCCTGCCTGCCTGCCTGCCTGCCTGTCTGTCTATCTGCCTGGCAGCTCCTCTGCCTGCCTGCCTGCCTGCCTGCCTGCCTACGTGCATGCATACTCCCCTACAGCCCTCTCCTGCAGCACCTAGGGTTATAGTCAGAAGCACAGCCCTTCCAAAGTCTCAATAGAAATCAGCAGTGCAGGATCGGTGAGAAGGCTTGGGCAGGGAGAGGCCTGGGAGAGGAGGAGAGGTGCTCTGGCTCTTCTGAGACTCCCCTCCTGGCTTTTGAAGGAGGGATGAGCGGAAGGAAAATCAATAGGCTGGAGCAGAAGGCCTACGATGGCATGGCTAATCTGGTTTCTGCATTAATGTTTCAGATGCTCGGAGAGCTGTATAACCCTCTGTACTGTGGGCCTCAGCACACACACACACACACACACAGCGATAGCCTTCAAGGATGAGAAACACCCTTTTCCAAAAAAGTCCTTCGATACTCACACTGAGATGCACACACCACAATCCTCTAAGTCTAAAACACGTTAACACATACTGTAAAAAGGCTTAATATTGTCTGAAACTCAAATACAGGCCAAACAATGTACAGAAACAACAATAAATGATCACTGTTGACATTGTATTAAGCAGATCTTGCGATCCCAAGAGAAGTGACCACTTTGTGAAGTACAGTACAGAATTAGCCCTTACTCATACATACAGTAGCCTAGGCAACACACCCTCTTTAGCGCAAATAGCAGAACTAAGCTTTAATAATACAGCAAACAAGATGGGGATGGGTTTAGCTCTGTGGTTAGAGCATCTGACTGCAAATCAAGAGGTCACAGGTTCAAATTATCTCAGTACTGTACGTCACAATGAATAAAGCTAAATAAAAATGTCACAAAAAAAACATAAAATGTTGTTTGGACAAGCACGGTTACCTGGAACAGACTGAGGGAAGAGGAGGAGGGAGAAAGAATAAACTGGCCTAAAAAAATTAAAGCTTTAGGTCACTGGCAAGATAACAGGAGCCCCTGGTTTTGGAGATTGGTTCACTGAGTGTGTGTGCGTGTGTGAGAGAGAGAGAGAGAGAGAGAGAGAGAGAGAGAGAGAGAGAGAGAGAGAGAGAGAGAGAGAGAGAGAGAGTGTGTGTGTGTGTGTGTTAAGTAGTAGTGTGGAGTACCGATCCTCCCCAGACACTGAATCATAATCTCTAAACTCTTCAGGTATTTGGGTGTTTATGCCACAGTTTCCACATTTCTTTCCCCTGACATTAGGGGATATAACTCAGGGGGCGACAGACGGACAGCTCCCTTGTAGAGACTGGTACGGGGAGGGACGCTGCCATGGGCTACACCCGCCCACCCCCCCACACACACAAACCCCCACACACGGCCAGATGTGCGGTTCTATCAGCTACACCCCATCCCCATCCTCGTTCCACCACTCGCACTGACACCACTAATGCCTGCAACTATGCTGGAATATTTACGTTCTTGGCTCCCACTAGGAAAAAGACTGTCTCGACCTCCAACAAGAAGGAAGGAAGGAAGGAAGGAAGGAAGGAAGGAAGGAAGGAAGGAAGGAAGGAAGGAAGGAAGGAAGGAAGGAAGGAAGGAAGGAAGGAAGGAAGGAAGGAAGGAAGGAAGGAAGGAAGGAAGGAAGGACTCAAATGACCATCGCAAACCAAAGTCTACTAATGATGTATAATGTACTAACAGGTGTAATAGATGGTTGTGCATTGGTAGAGTTAGTGTTGTGGTGGGCATTTCAATATCCCTTTCTTTTTAGTCTTTTCACACATTTTTACTCACAGCCTAAAACGTTTAATTCTCATTTCCTTTTCTTTGTAGGCTATTTCTAAAATATTTAGCAAAAATGTATGACCCAAAATATTTTTATTTTGCACTGTAGCAGCTAATCACAATGCGTGTGGGTCTGCAATCTATCTACATACATTTATTTTACGGTCTTTACATTTCAATTATACCACTAAACAGTCAAACAATGTACTGGGTGGTACATCATTTGTTCAAGTATTTATTACTTATTATTTATTTCATCCCCTAAAAATTGCTGAGCTAGGTTGGCTTAGCTAGGCTTATTTTGTAAACCACTGTCAATTAAACTCAAGCTAGGTACTCAAGTTTTTGCTAAGGCAAAAGTTCAGACTTAATTGGGGGCGCCATTTCTCATTTTAGAATTTATTTGATAATGTTACCCATTGTATCTTTAATTTTTGTTCCCATGCAATCAAATGAACCATTTGATCCTCTGCTGTTCTAACAGTTAGCATCCAAGTTCAAAGTAAGGCTAGGTTAGCAATTAACTTCAATGCATTAAGTTTAAGAGCGGATGATTAAGGATTATGTTGAATTCAATACAAATTTAAGAAATAAGTCATTAGCAAACTTGCTATTGCATCCTTATAGGCCACCCACGCTACATTACTCAATCATTCGATGTTAGGTTAGCAATCCATGGTAGCTGTGTAGTGGTCATACACCCTAGGGTTAGCTAACCCTAATTATGGGATGTATAAAACGACCTACCATCTTTAATCCTATGCCATTATCAAATCCACTGAAATCTCAAAGAAATGTATCGCTAGTAGGCCATTCAAACATAGGCCTAGAGATGACAGTTGGTCAATTGTTCATTTACATTTCATTAAGCAGACGCACTTACCCATGTCATTTTCTTAACAACTCTCATATACAATAACAAGAAGTTTCATACATCTGTGTTCTACTATTTGAACACCAATGCATTTACAAAGCTTTACAAGGCTTTTTGCTTGATAGGCTAAACTTGCGGCTTACTACTCACCGGTTCCATGGGGACTGCATCAAACAACTCGTTGACTTCAAGCTTGAGTGTCACTATCAGGTCACGCTGATGAAATGCGCCCAACTTTTTAGGACAAAGATACGGGAAAAGCTTGCTAGGTCGGAGACAACAATTACATTAAAATTGTGTAGTTATAAGTATTACAACGGGGCACTGAAAGCGTAACCACTCTTGTCACACTCTGTCGCCTTTTAGAGCCACTAGTTCATCGCGACGAGGTGACGGATGCACCTGAGACTCATCAGTAAGCACCGGTAGTGCTTGGATTGACAGCTGCCGCGCCTCCAAAGCGGTGACACTTGACGGACGCTTTTACCGAATAAAATCGTTTTTACAAAGGGCGATACATGTATGATAATTGTAGTACACTGAATGTCTATAAACAATTTGGTAAAACTTATAGCCTAGTTAAAGTTACACATTTTGAAGAGGTAAAAGAGGTAAACAGCTTAGATTGTTTTACATATTTAATCTAGTTTACAAGTTTTACATTTCGTGCAATTTTGTGGGATTTGAATCCATTTAGTTTAGTGAGAGCCCTGAGCATTCACAATACCTTACTGTCATTAACACACTTTATTGTTGCTGGTCTCAGTTTGGCCGACTACACACAAACACAAGCGCGCACACACACACACACACACACACACAACCTTTCTAACCTGTGTCTAATGTGTTGGTAGGTCTTGTGGCAGTGCCATTTTTCAATGACAGTATTGATTTCTCAGCCAGAGACACTGTAACCCCCCCTTCTGGAAGCCGCTTGTGGTCCTTGTGTGGTGATTCCTCCCCTCAGGGCCCTGCTCCTGAACTGTGTTGTGCCTGTGTTGTTCTCTGGCTAGTTATTGCTTCTCCCTCCGGCCAAACGGTGGACAGACTGGACTCCTGCAAAGCAGTGCAAGATCAAAGTGTGTTTTGCGTATGTTTTCTGAATGTGTGCGCTCATACCATCGCAGAGCAGACACACACACACACACATCCACTGTCAGGACGATCAACTTGATCAGAGAGAGACGCACATTTAAGGGGGTCGGTTGTGTGACCTGCTGGCTGTGGGGCATATGGGTCATCTTCAGCAGAACTCAGTGCTGGCACAACGTCCAGAGGAGGGGTGCGTTAATCCTCTCTCAGCCCAGGAATGCCACCTCCAGCCCAGCCAGCGCTCAGGCTAGCAGCCGCTAGGGCCCCCACGCTAATTGGAGGCTGTGAAGCGTTTGGAGGCATGCAAATATCTCCGGCTTTGCTCAGATACCCTTCTGTTCCACTTCCACTCCTCTCCAATCCCCTCATTCCACCTGACTGAAGGAGAGGAGTGGAGAAGCAGGGGAGGAGGAGGTGGAGGTGGGGGGACAGCTGCTGGGTGTTGCCCTCCCCTGGGCTTGTGGCTGCCGTCCTGGCTGCCTGATTAGAAGCTGGGCCATGTCATGGACTGTACATCAGAGAAGATCAGCAAGCCGGCCTGAAAGTCAGATGACACCAAGTACATACACACTGCCCCCCCCCCCCCAACACACACACACACACACACACACACACACACACAGTTCACCCTCTACCAGTTTCCTCTCTACCCCATTACCCTCACCGCATTTCCCCTTACCTGCTCCTCTTCTCTCACTCTCTCCTCACCCTTTCTCCATCCAGCCCCTCTTATTCAGCCCCCTCCCCCCCCCCCCCGCCCCCCCAAACAGACAAAAGGTGGCCCGCTGAATTCTAGTTGCATCAAAGGGAGGGCGTGGTTACATAAAAGAAGCAAAGCTATTGGGGTGGAACACCAGACAGGAGAAAAGATGTTTACACTGCCGCCTGCTAAAAGCATCAGTCTCTAACTTAGACATTGACCCCTTTGATATGAATCTTCAGCAGAAGAGCCATTTAGAGGCAGATAGAATACTTTTCTATGAACACCCTGTAACGGCTTCAAGCAGAAGATACACTATTTCCCTTTTTTTTCTTACGGTACTCTGGTTAATGTAAGAATGTCAATCAGAAGTATTAGAGGCATTCAAAGACAGATGGGAATGAATAGGAGAACCAGTAACCATAAAAGCTGTTACGTTCTCCTCGTTACTGTGTGGCATTCCTCCCTCCTGTCCTTCGTTCTCTGGCACACACATGACAACCATACAGGGAACCGGATGAGTCCTCAGAGACTGTTTTTTTGGCATACCAGGGCATAAATTAGTCCCTCCACCCAGCCCTCCGCCCCTCCATCCCCCAACGGGGTTTCCATGCAATACCCCCCTTCACCCCCAGAGAAAGAGACCTGGTTCGCTGAGCACATCCACATGTCACACAGAGACATCAGTGTTGAGCAGCCCTTATGCTGCCGTTCTCACTGGCCCCAAGCCTCTCCCATCTCCTCACCCCTCACAGGAAGTCCCTTTCCCTCTCCTCAGCCCTCACAGGAAGTGAGGGCATCCTAAAGCCGTCCCTCCTGTCATCTACAGGTCAGGCGTGACGGTGACTTATGGTTCAGGAGGGGTACCAGGCACTGCTGAGCACAGAAACCAGCCTGTGTTTGTCCTGGAGGAAAGAGGAATACTGTTGAGGTATGCTGGGCTCCACCCTGATATGTGGCCTAATCCCATTCCTTCTCCTCCACCCTGATATGTGGCCTAGTCCCATTCCTTCTCCACCCTGATATGTGGCCTAGTCCCATTCCTTCTCCACCCTGATATGTGGCCTAATCCCATTCCTTCTCCTCCACCCTGATATGTGGCTTAGTCCCATTCCTTCTCCACCCTGATATGTGGCCTAGTCCCATTCCTTCTCCTCCACCCTGATATGTGGCCTAATACCATTCCTTCTCCTCCACCCTGATATGTGGCCTAATACCATTCCTTCTCCACCCTGATATGTGGCCTAATCCCATTCCTTCTCCTCCACCCTGATATGTGGCCTAGTCCCATTCCTTCTCCACCCTGATATGTGGCCTAATCCCATTCCTTCTCCTCCACCCTGATATGTGGCCTAATACCATTCCTTCTCCTCCACCCTGATATGTGGCCTAGTCCCATTCCTTCTCCTCCACCCTGATATGTGGCCTAGTCCCATTCCTTCTCCTCCACCCTGATATGTGGCCTAGTCCCATTCCTTCTCCTCCACCCTGATATGTGGCCTAATACCATTCCTTCTCCTCCACCCTGATATGTGGCCTAATACCATTCCTTCTCCTCCACCCTGATATGTGGCCTATTCCCATTCCTTCTCCTCCACCCTGATATGTGGCCTAATACCATTCCTTCTCCTCCACCCTGATATGTGGCCTAATCCCATTCCTTCTCCTCCACCCTGATATGTGGCCTAATCCCATTCCTTCTCCTCCACCCTGATATGTGGCCTAATTCCATTCCTTCTCCTCCACCCTGATATGTGGCCTAATTCCATTCCTTCTCCTCCACCCTGATATGTGGCCTTGTCCCAGTCCCATCTCTGCTCCTCCAACCTGTGATCGATGGCCGAGTCCCATCCTTGCTCCTCCAGCCATGAACTTGTCAATAGGCAAACCTGACACAGTCATGCACAAAACATCATAATGACATTGAGCAGAGACTCAAGCTGTTCTGCTCCTTATGTAAACTCAGTCAGATATATTAATCTACCACCTGTAGGTAACACAGTCAATACATCTGCAACACCCCACCCTTTACGGGGTAAACAAAGGTACATACTACCAAAGCTTTCGCTCCACTCTTCACTACAGATGATTTTGTTAGTGTGGCATTTTTTTTAGTAAATATGTTCAGAAAATAATGACGCTATCCTGCTGTACACGAGACAAGCACAGATTTCCTAATGATTTACGTCAAACCCTGACCCTGACAACAAGCACACAATAGTGGAGACTTTCTGTTGCTCTTGTTGCCCGAGTAAACCCTCACAGTCCAAGGCCATTTTGACTGAGCCCAGGAAGAAAAGATAGTGGAGAGATGAGGAGGAGGGGGACTGACAGATAACGCTTAGAGGTAGAGGAAGGAAGGCTGGAAGGAGGGCATGGAGGAGTAAATCATGAGCTGGATTGTAGGCACAAGCCTGTTTCGTGCACACTAGTAACCGGCGGTAACAGTTGTACCTTCTTTCATGTTGAGATTTATTTGGATGGCAGCAAGGGATTGAGGCTGCAGGACTGGCCTGTGAGAACGACCTCTGACCCCTCGGCTTACCAGAGCTGCTAAGGATCCTGTGGAATACCCAGAAGGCCTTGCACCACCAGTGTGTGTCTGGGACCACAGCAGTGTCAGATTGCTTAGAGGCTTTTTCAAATGTATTTTTCAAAAAGGGGAAAATCAATAAGGAGAAGTGAGGAGTAGTGAAGAAACATGAGCCTGTGATATTTACTCTGCTTTAATTTCCGAAGGGCACAATGTGTTCAGGGCACTTTCAGAAGATGTGGCTGTGAAAGGGGGGGTTGTTTTTTGTGTGTGTGTGGGGGGGGGATCTATTGATAAATCTATTGTTTACAGTTGTGTCCAACATCTAGTTCTTTTAGTGCACTATTTTGTCTGATAGACAACTAGAGTCACCAATAATTGAATCACAGGATTTAAAAGAGCAAATTCGGTCGAAGATGCCACCAACCACATTCTTGTATTGCCTATGCTGTGAAATGCAATAGCCTTATTCATGTTTGGCAATAAGGGCATCCTGCAGTGTATCTTAAATGGAAGCCCAGCAGGAGACAAAGCGGGTAATTTGATTCACATCACGTCTTTGAGGTGGAGCTGGTAGGCTGCCCCGTCTCCCACAGGAGCACCCAAACTCTCCCAGGAGCACCCCATCTCCCCCCATCCCTTCCAGGAGCACCCCGTCTCCCCCATCCCTTCCAGGAGCACCCCGTCTCCCCCATCCCTTCCAGGAGCACCCCATCTCCCCCCATCCCTTCCAGGAGCACCCCATCTCCCCCCATCCCTTCCAGGAGTTCCCCATCTCTCCCATCTCCCCCAGTAATGCCCCAGCTCTCCCAGGAACACCCCCTTCACCCAGAACAAGTCCAGCTGTCCCAGGACAGACCTACTGCTGATGAGGGGGGTATTGTAGTGACCCTGCCTATCAGAGGTCAGCGTGAAGAATTATAGTGTCAGCTCTCAAACCGGGGCATATAGTCTTCCCCGAAGGAATGACACAATCACCGCCCTCTGGTCCTCCAGCTCTTTCTCTCTCTCAGTCTCTCTCTCTTTTTCCTGTTAGGGTTATGGGCCTCTACCATGCCCTCCAGAGAGAGAGAGAGAGAGAGAGAGAGAGAGAGAGAGAGAGAGAGAGAGAGAGAGAGAGAGAGAGAGAGAGAGAGAGAGAGAGGAGGGGAATTACCAGCAACAGAGAAACTGAGGCACTGAGCTGGGGTGGCAGTCTCTAAAGGCAGCTGGGGAGGCCTTAGGCTACTGTCACTGTGTTAACGTACCAGCTAACAGAGCAGCACAGCTGACACCGAGCACCAGGCCATGAGCCGGGAACGATCTGTAAACAAGGACGAGGGGGCGGAAAAGGTAGGGCAGGGGGTAGAGGTAGGCATAGAGGTAGAGGAAGGCAGGGCCATGTCTGTGTTTGTGTAGGATTAGAAAAAAGTTACTCTACAGATGTGTCTTAACATGACTAAGATGGTCATTTTGTCACTTGTGCTGCTGTTGCTCTCTTCCAGATTCTTCGGCACACCTGATTTAAGATTTTTTTGGGGGGGATTTAACAAAGGTCTTTAGATTTTAGACACTGCACACACACACACACACAGACACAAAGTGCTCTGGAGTGGTTGACCTCCTCCACAAGATAATGCCAGAGGAGAACCTGTCCTGGTCTCACTATCAGCTCTGACATCACACGCTGACAACACACCACTTCAAAGACCTTGCTTTTGATGCTAACCATCAATATGCATTTCATCCTGCACCCTTCCCCTCTCCAACATTCCTCGCTCGCTCTCTTCCTCTATGGTAATTGCCTTCAAAGTCAATTAGTGCAAATCATTTGAGACCGTCCTGGAGGTAAAGACCTATAGTTGACACCCGGAAGAGTCGACACTGGAAGTGTCTTGGAGGTCACGTGTGTTTGCTCAGTGATTCTCATTTGATATAAGCCTTGCATTCTACGCTTGTTCAAATAGGCTATCAGCATAAACCATGTCAGCTCTCATACATTAATCTCCAAATATGGTGTAGGGCTTTTGAAATGCATTTTCAGGGAGCGCATCAAGCTCACGGGCCATGCGGCATGAACATGGGGGACTGGTAAGTATGTTTACTTAATTTGTTGGACTGTGTGTTGCAGGTTTGCATCCGTTGCCTAAGCTGATGTTTGGCTAATGCTGCCAGGGTCATTTCACCCTGGTGCCTGCCTGCATCCCCCTCGGAAAATACATGTTTTACTCCGAGAGACAGATCAAAGGAGAGGAGCTGGGATCAAAGACCAGCATCACGCCGCTTCGGTCACATCTGTGTTGTTTACATGAATGCTGAAGGCACTTATATATCAAATATGACCAACTTTGAAAAATATATGTGTTGTATCAAAGTATTTTGATGTCACTTTTGAAGTACATCAATGCATCTGGGGATAATTTGGAAATTTCACATTAACAATTTTGTAAGCCTTTAACAAGATTGAAGGACGGAGCCAGGAAGGTCCATGCATCCGTTTGCATCTTCAACAATTTTCAAATTTGGCGATGTTCACGGTGTCGTCCTTAATCCCTGTAGGTGTCTGCAGAGGATAGCCCCATCTCTCCACATCATCTCGCTCTCTATGGAGGGATCAAACAGCAACCCTTCTGAAAAATAACAACTGTTAAGAGAAAAAAATATGAGCATGTGATCTCGTCTCACATTAGATAGTGTGTTTCTCTCAAGTGTCTTGTCTATCTGGTGACCTCTGATATTGCCTGTTGGTAATAATCTGCCCTAACAGGGGTAGGAGACAGGAGGGGGGCTTCAGTGACCTGTGAGCCTGCCTGCTGTTGGGCTGGGGGCTAAATCCACCCCCCCGGCCCCTTCTCTAACTGGATTATAGAGCCCTCCACCCCCCCCCCCCCCATCCCCCCAACCCCCATCCATGCGCCTCTGCCTCAGTCCTCCAACATCATTAGGGGGTCGGGCTGGTCTCGGAGCATGACTAAAACACCAGACCCTCTCTCTCCACCTCCCTCCCCCATCCATCCCCAAAGGTGGGGGGTATTAAGGGGCAGGGGGGAGGGGGGGGGAGGTGTCGAGGAGTTGTCGAGGGATACAGAGGGATACACTTTTTCTTTCTCTCTCCTTTCTTTCTCTGTCTCCTCCGACCCTCCTATTCTCCAGCCAGTGACCCCTGACAGAGAGGTATGTGTAAAGATAAGTGAGTCGGGAGGAATGTGAGGTTCTGTGGGGTTTGGGGTTGATCTGGTCTGTCTGTTACCAGGTCACCACTGGACTGAGCAGAAGGACCCCCAGCCCCACCCCCACCCCCATCCCCAGCCCATGGCTCCAGGCTAACCAACAACTGCTCCAGAGGTTGGCACTCTTAGGAGGACCCTCTGTGCTCTTCATCTTCCAGAGTAGCTGAGATGCTGCAAGGTGTGTGACACAGAGGTGAAGGAATCCCCTGGCTGACTCCACAGCGGTTGTTGTGGGCAGGAAATATCTTTTGTTCATTCATATTCATTTATGCTTCTTGTTTTGTTTTGTATGAAAATGAGTGCAATGCATCTTTGCCCCTTGACCTGAATGAAGAGCGATAAACTGGGCTGTGTATTAATATTTGAAAACCGTCTTACAGTAAAAGTACAATTGTCCGAGAGAGAGAGAGAGAGAGAGAGAGAGAGAGAGAGAGAGAGAGAGAGAGAGAGACCAGGGAGACGGGGAGAAACTAGAGACAAAGAGACACAGAGAGACATACTGGAGAAAAAGAGACAGAGTCAGAGACAGGGAGAGAGACAGACTACAGAGAGAGAGAGAGAGAGAGAGAGAGAGAGAGAGAGAGAGAGAGAGAGAGAGAGAGTGAGAGAGAGAAGGGGCAGAGGCCATGTTGACCTGTAAAGTGATGCATTCTCAGCATCTGCAGTCCGATGAAGACAGGATCCAAGAGGAAGAAGAGACAAAACAACGTTTTACCTTTCTGAAACATCCAACCCATCAACTGGTGGAACCTGGTGAGATATTACCAGAAATTAAAGAGAGAAAAAAACATCCAGACATACTTATACCCTTACTAAGGACATTAGGCAGCCTAATACAAAAAGTGATTGCAATGTGAGGTGTGATAACAGGGAAATCGAAAGAGGTACAGTCAGCATGGAAGCACATTAAAACAGAGCACGACATGGAAGGCAATGTCTGAGAAAACAGACAAGGATCTAAAAGGCCCATGTATATTTTACAACTCTACTCCCAGTGTATGAGAGTGATAGCACCAAGCTCAGTTCACTCCAGCAGGCAGGTCAGAGCTTCAAGGTCCTGAGCGCTCCAACTGACAGTTTGCTCTCGCGGGCCTGAGTGGCCCGAGCCTTTCGAGTGTAAACTGGCGTTGGTCTGTGTGTTTTGGAGCCGTCGTGGCGGGAGCGGGCCGGACGAGAACAGCAGCAGATGCGTGCTGACACCCTGACGCCCCGGAGCAAACGCACAACGAGCGCAAACGCCTGCTCACACAACCGGAAGAGGTGACAAAATAGATCAGGTAACGTTGCTTTTTCGGGCGGGTTTCCTCCTTCCCACTCCCTCCCCTGGTGTCACAGACGCATGATACATCAGACGTCCGCGCTCATCGCAGGTGACGGGCGGAGAAATCATTTAGTAGGAGGGGGGTGACACTTACTGGTCCAGCAGATGCCAACCGCTGCTGGTGTTTTCAACGAGGAAACACCTAACTGCATCTCCAGTTTCTTTAATCGACAATTAAAATAATTAGATGTTCATCTGAATTATGGATTTATGTCTTGGGAAATGGATGGGAGGTTGTACAAACTGTTAGTACATTACTACAGTGCGAGCTTTCTATGGCATATCTAGGAGAGGCAAAGACCTCGAATTAAAATGATTTCTGATTGTTGAATATCCGTTGAAAAGAATTATATTTAAATTCCTTAACCAGTCTGTTGTTACAGGGGACCGCCATTGTCCTTGGTCCCTCATGCGATATGCCAGGTTCTGAACTGGGAAACTTCTCAAAGTGAAACCCTGAACTAAAACATTATTCCAGCGTAAAATTATGAGAAAAATTACTCATGACAATTAAAAAAGAATGACCACCATTGACATCAAATAAATGCCAACCACAGTGTTTCCTTGCTTGAATTTTTTTTTAACTACCTATGGCATTAGCTCTCACATTCTTTATTCTCTGTGTGCATACGTCCTTGGATAGTGTAAGGAAGGTATTCAAGATTGAGCCTTTGGGGGGCTTAGATGAGGGGGGATATTTTCAGTCCAGTCATTAATTCAGCAGGCATCTCCCGATTTGACATCACAACCCAGTTCACAAGCTCATAGAACCCCCTTTGCTGTTCCACTTGGTGACATTATGCTGAAATATTAAAAACTCGGCCACATCTGCTTTTTTATGCATTGAAGCATATTTTGTGTAGTGCTTAGGAATATTAAAGTATAATTTATATTTCAGGAGTTTGACACCTTGACATTTTGGCACCTCTGTTTTGAATTTCAGCATGCGGTTTGACATGTTTGTATTAATAACATTGTGATCTCAGAGGGCACTGGCCCCAGGCTACTTGAACAAGACTACTAAAGAAAGGATTTCAAAAGGAATTCTAGAGCAGCCTAGGGACTCGTCAAAATCAGCCCTGATACTTTTGCCCTGATAAAAATCCATTACACACATACGTACAAGTGTGGGGGGATGGTGGTTAGCACTGTGTGTGTGTGTGTGTGTGTGTGCGTGTGTGTGTGTGTGCGTGTGTGTGTGTGTGTGAGGGAGAGAAAGAGAAACTAACTCTGTGAATGTTTTTTCCAGAAAATCTTTGATTCATTTCAGATGGACGGCGGTGAGAACGTCTTGATGGCGTGCACGGACGATGGGCTGAAGACCGCTGCTTCTCTCACAGGTCACAGGCTTGCGTGAACCTTGCCTGGTGTCATCCTCTCTCACTGGGCGGATCACTTTTGTCTCCCAACTCGCAGCATCTGTTTATCCATTCTGGCCTCCTCAGTCCTCCATCTTGTGTCCATCTCTCGACTCCTCCATCTTGTGTCCTCCTCTCACCGCTGTGACTGCAAAAAACCCTGCCTTTTCTCTGTGAGACAGAGATCAAGACTGGTTTCTCTCTCTCTCTCTCTCTGGATCTCAGGTGTTCAGGTACATCACACAACGCCAGTAGCCTCAGGTTGAGCTCCATAAAGCACGTTTGAATGACTCCAGGTTTCACTCCAGTCTTTAGTCTGTCACTCTACCTCTACTCAATCTTTATCCCCCCATCACTACGTCTCTTTACTGGCAGAGAGCTGTGCTGTACGGAAGCTGCTAACTAATTGGATCTGAAGAATGAAACAGTAGAATTGAAATCTGATTAGTATCAGACGGCAGGTAACACAACACATACAAGCACAGGGAAGTGCAGTCAAATACTATGTCATTATCTCCTGCTGCCCTGGAGTCTAGTAGAGTAAAGACATCGATTACACCTAATGGAATCTAGTTAAAGGGAACCACCAGACACTGCTGGTGTGAACCCACAAGCAGCCAAGTCAGGGTGTTAAGTAATGGATGTCCCTGCCTGTTGGAGGGAAACAGAATGAAAACAGAGGGAAAGCAGAAACGAGAACTGGGATACAAAAAAAAGGCTTACATGAACTGTCAGACATACGATTGATAGTGTTTGACCGCTTCAAATGCAGGTGATAGAGAGACTTACAGTGAATGTGTGTTTGAATCTCCACTGGATGAAATCTAATTTAAGCACTGTTTTAAATTCTGAATCATTTAAAATTCTACAGTAGATATAAGATGAACATGGTACCTCCAGTCCAGATTTGGCTCTGTCATAAGGAAGCCGTCAGATTCGAACTTTCACAGGGGATTGTGAATTGTGATTGTTCTGTCACATCTGATCTTTCCCTTCTTTAAGAGTCCCGATGAGCTGCTAGGTCTGGCTGCTCTGCCCGTTATCTCCACTCCCCTACAGTGCTGCTCTGCTACTCCCTCTTGGTAGTCTCGTGGTTAGCTTGTCTCAACTGTGTAGCATCACAGGAGTCACCGTGGCTGTGCCGTGGTTACATTATTCATGCTTTACAAATCTCTGCTATTCCTTCACCCTCATGTGATAAGAGAGTGTGTTGCTCAATGAGCATCGACCCAAGAAACGACGTGTTGGGCTTGTTTCTGGATTACAGCTGTCTGCTGCCCTTTCTGTTTTCAGTCTGGGAGAAATATCCCTTTTTAACTGTTTATTGGTAAATAAAAAAATAAAAAAAGAAGATTATGACATTGTTGGGATTTTTGTGTGTAATGATAACATGAACATTGACGCACAGAACATATTTCTGAGTGTACATCACGATGTTGATGTATGTCAAAAACGCAAGAATTTGGATTGACTTTGGATCTACACTATTTCCTGTACACAAGTCCTGCATATCCACCCTTGACTGGTCACCTCCACCCCAGACTGTCACCTCCACCCCAGACTGTCACCTCCACCCCAGACTGTCACCTCCACCCATTACTGACCACCTCTTTCCCAGACTGTCACCTCCACCCCAGTCTGTCACCTCCACCTCATACTGTCACCTCCACCCCAGTCTGTCACCTCCACCTCAGATTGTCACCTCCACCCCAGTCTGTCACCTCCACCCATTACTGACCACCTCCACCCCAGACTGTCACCTCCACCCCTTTCTGGTCACCTCCACCCCAGACTGTCACCTCCACCCCAGACTGAGCGCTCCACTTCCGAGCCAGTCCTAACAGTCACAGGGGTTGTGTATAGAGAACATAGATTGGTTTAATTGAATTTCCAGTGTCCTCCAGTCCAATGCACCAGGGTATACATAATTCCCTTATTCACATCAATGCAGGCCCTCTGCTGGGCTCAGTGAAGGGCTGTGGACCTGCTGTTAGCTGGCAGGATCTGCCACAATCAATTACACAAGCCTTGTTAAATAGACCCTCTGATTTCCTGCTACCCTCCCTCACACTGGCGGAAGAGGGTTACAGAAGCAGTGAAACATGTAACTCTCTTGGATCACTGTTCAGCCAAAGCACAGTTTACAGTCTAGGTTGTCTTAGAGGCCCTGTCCTAAACGGTGTGGCTATAAGAGCCTGTCTATGAGAATGCTGGGTCCAGAGTTAGCAGGGATCTTGTGATTAGGGCTATCAGTAGAATGGCTGAGTGCATTCCCTTACACTAACCACACAACTTCACAGCCTACCCAGCAGGGGGTGGAGGGGGGGCGGCTTTCATCTGGCCACGCTCAAGCTCCCCCACAACACTTTGCACACACACGCACACACAAACGCAAGCACAATTACATGGACGCCTCATTACAGCTGTTTGCAAAAATAAATGTGTTTTTGTATTGTGATAGTCCATGTTTCCTTTGAAATTGTACGACATAATTATTAAAGACATGAATGTATCAATATAGTTTCTTCAAAATTCCCTTTCCATAATTTTTAAAATATCTATCTAAAACGATTTGACGAAAATAATTATATGTTTTTTTTATAATACGGCAATATCAAGGATTGAATTTTATTTAAATGTATTTTATTTATTTTAACTTAATATCATTATTTTAAATTGTTTAAATAAAAGGTAAATTAATATAGCACTCTTACAAATACTCTGTAACTCTTAACTGTATTAAATGATCACTGTCTAAGTGTCTTAAATTCACACTGACTTAAACTGTCTAAAATAATCATTGACTTTAACTGTAATAAATACTGTCTGTTTTTAACTAGATCAAAAACAGTATCCGATCACACATAACAATAATGGTAGTCATAAAAATTACATACCTATTTAATAGGGTTTTGTTTTAATGATGGTGTTGAAAAACTGACCATGATTTAATTCTTTGTTTCCATTTAAATATGAATTGATTGTATATTGTAATGTTGTTTTGTGCAAAAACATATAAAAGGAGTAAATATGTCCCTTTGCTCTAAGGCATACCAACTAAAATCATATTAGATGTCTTAAGTGTTTTAAAACACTTTCTGACACACTTATTTGCTGACAGTCTTTTCATCCTCCTGTTTTCACTCTGAAAAAAAAGGATCTTTTGTGAATGTGTTAATACAAAAATATATCTTTGCTGAAGCTCCTAAAAGCGGCAGCTCTTTCTGACACCTTCTCAGCTCTCAGTATTTAAGATGATTTTCTCTTTTGTGGCTCGCTGTATTGAGGAAGGTTTAAGTGCCTCCGCGAAGCTCCTCTTCATTGATGTGTTCTACTCTCTCCCATGGCCTCTCTTCAGTCTTCACCACTGCATCCCCCCCCCCCTAAAAAAAAGATGTCACTGTGAACTCCGACCCCTTCCATGTCCACATCCACTCTCTCTCAGGAAACACATGCCTGAACAATTAACTCTCGCACTGCCATCAATTTAGCCTTGGAGGAAGAAAGAACCGAGTCACTCAGGTTCAAAGCAAAAGAAGTAAAAAAAAATACAGATTTTTTTTTTGAGAAAAAAAATGTTTTCTTTTTCCACCGCCGTACCTGTCACCGGACTGACGGAGACACACTCTCAAGGGTTCTCCATTCATTCAGCGGCAGACGCCTAACTGCACTGCTAACAATGGCAGGGAAGCATGGGGGTTGTGTTTATCCTTAAATCTGCGGCTGTGAAGTTCGACCGGTGTCATGATGAACGTCTGCGGCAGGTACATCTGTTTGTGAAACTTCCAGGAGTAGAAGGGCCGTCGGAGAGTATTGATCCGAGTCACGCATCAGTAAGTGGTCAGCATGACTCCCATGGCGGCGTGACCCTCCCTGTTTGAAGCGGCGCCCCTGTGTGAGCTCACTCTGCCTCCAAACCCCCCCTCCCCCTCCCCCCCCTCCCCATCCCCCCTGTAGAGACCCTATTAGAGGCTTGGAGGGGCCGTGGACCTGCTTTTTAAAGTTTTCAAGAAATACTGACAACACCAAACATCGTTAACAGTCTTGCAGCACCCGATGCTGTCGGAGGAGCAGAGTGGGCAGAGCTCTAAAAGCAAGAAACAAGAAACTGAGCTTTTAGATTTTAAGAGGCTGTAATTATTTGAGGGGAACTTTTATATCAAGTACATCCAGCTAGCACAGAGACAAAGAGGGAAGCCGGGAGATACAGTGGTTTGTTTGGTTCGCCTCTCCTTTGATCTAGGGGTGCTGGTGGGCTGGTCCCAAGGTCAAGGGGAGTCAGATCACTGGAGAGGACTACTGACAACCAGCACTGGGGAGTCCTCGCCCTCTTTTTCTCTCTTCATCCATCCCCCTCTTTCACCTTGATTCTGGGGATGAGTGGAGAGCCCTGCCTGCCAATTAGTGCCAATCAGGCCAGCAGTGAGCTGAGGTGTCAGCCGCCAGGCGGAGGGTCTGGGACTGGGACCACCTGGCTGCAGCTCACATCTGGCCTTCAAGCCCCCCCCCCTCGACAGAACCAGGCCTCACTCCCACATCTGACAGGACCGGGCCCAGAATGCGCCTAGATCCCCCAGTACCACACTGGAGTCTACACTGTGTGCATTGGTTTATTTATGTGTGTGGATGTGTGTGTCAGCGTGTGGATGTGTGTGTCAGTGATTGGATGTGTGTGTCAGTGAGTGGATGTGTGTGTTTGTGTCTTTGATGGAGTGGTTTTCAGCACATGCCTCTGCCCCAGTGCCTCACTGCAGCTCCCAGTACGGAGGTTTTGGCCTCAAGTTCTTTCAAGAAATTGCATCTGATCACTGCTCTAAATAATGCATTGCAGGGTTTTTGTAAAAAAAAAAGTTGTCTTTTAGCCATGTTGTTGGGACAGTAATGCCACCTGACAATCGTTCCCCGCAGTCTTGACTGTGGGCTGCAGACAAGAGGCAGGCTCTGTGTGATTGACAAGGACAAAAAGAAGACTGATCCCATTTATGTTTTTGAATTGTCAACCGCAGCCAGGGGATTTGGACATGAAGGATGAAACAGTGACTTTGACTACAAGAGGTAAAGGACTTAAACATGACAAGTGTGATTAAAATATCCAGGAAAGTCACTTAGGGCGCCATGGTAAGAGACAATCTCAATAAGACATTCAATTATTTATAACATCAGGGAAAATGGGGCCACTAGTTTCAAGGCCAAACGTATTCCAACGGAAGCTCACAGTTTTTAAGAAGTGATTTAGTCACACATAGTTTAACAAAACCAATATTACTGTTCAGTCAATACTTAACAGAGATTTCAATTGGGAGAGAAAAAACCCCCCGAACCCCTCAAAAAGTGATTTAACATCACGTAGCCCCTTTGAAGCTCATCTTAATGTTTAATTCCCCCCCGGGGAACACAGTGTTCATCCCGCCTCTACCTTTTAGGAACCCTTCAGCTGCCTGGGCTCCCTACACCCGGTCACTAACCAGAGACATGTTGTTCAGGATAACGACAGATTATTTGAATCCTTTCCTTATGAGCTTTGGTAGCTGTTAGGCGAGTGGAGGCAAAATTGGAATTCTTTCGCTTCTCAGCCACACCAGTGAATTCTCATGACTGTGATCCACTTCACTGAGCTACAGTGCCGTGTGCCATATAACAGTACAGTATAACTGCATGGACTGAAGATGTGAGGGTACAAAATGTAGGATCGGTGTTTCGCCCTGAGTGAGGGCAACAGTTAAGTGGTGCAATGTGCTCAATCCCACAGACTCCTGCTCCCACACAATACTCTAATGGTACCAGTACTTTGGGCCCCTATCCAGTCAAATGGCCTTATGCAATCAGTAGCATCCTCAACCTCTCTAGACTTGGGAATGACCTCATCCCGGCACAGTTTCATGTGGGGAAGTTTAGCTACACCACAGACTGTTAGGCCAGGCCGGGCCAGCCCACACTCCTGCAGTCAGTTCAGATTGTTTCAGGGACCTGGACCTTGGAGGGAGAAATCTTAGACAACAATTCGCAGAGGCCAGACCTTCTGGGCCTTGCTGATCTCTTCATATCCCAGTCATGTTTTATTTTATTTTAGTTTTTTTTGCCTGTGAAAAGCAGTACTATGTAATCGCTAATAAAATGTCACTGGGAAAAGACAAAGTATTTTACTTGTCTACAAAATGAACAGGTTCCATGTCAACTGCTAGCCCGTGAGGACATTCCACAAACAAAAACACAAATGCACAACACACGACGACACACACACCAACACATACCCGCATACACTGTCCACTGTAGCCATGTTTAGTGGTCTGTGAACGCAGCAGGAGTGGATGTGAAACGTATCAGTGGCGTAGTCACCCTCCCAGCGCCGCCAGCACCATGGCGCTCGGACACCCATACCAGATGCCGAGCGCCCTGGGCTCCGAGCATCCCTACGAGGGGAACAAACGCAGCGACCAGAGCGGGGAAATAAGCACCTGTCATGTGCCAAGTGAAGTGTTAAGTGCACAAATTGTGGAGGCGAGGGTGATGTTTCCGCGGGGGTGACAGCTCTGGGTCTGGGTGCCATGTCAGGCCCTGGCAGATCATGTGGAGCACCCCCCATCCAGTCACGTCCCCCCCCCCCCCCCACCAGCCCTGCCGACGCTGAGGGGCACAATGGCAACTACTATTTACTGGCTGTCTGCCTCGTTTCCTCACATGCATCCTGGCTGGGCATCGCAGGGCTATGGGGGTGCCCTCCCCCCTCCCACCTCCCCCCCCCCCCTCGTGTCATCGCTGAGGGGCGGCAGTGGCAAAACAATCTCCAACGAGCATTTAGATCGTTTATTCAGAGCGCCGGGTGTCAGCCGCAAACCAAATTGCCCACGTTTGCACGCCTCTGTCCTCTCTCGCCTCATCCCTGAGGTTGGGGACGAGCGAGAGACCGTAGAAGGTGTTCTCCTCGGGTGTCAAAGGGCCTTTCCGCAATCTAACATTAATGCCACCTGAAGGCCCAACACTGGACAGTGTGAAACTGTGAAATGTATTATAAATTGAGTGAGCCAGGGGCTTGTGGCTGAGAAGCGCTGGTTGCAGGCATTGTTATGACTATGGCTGTTTAGGATCATGGGAGTTGACAGTGCACCACTGGTAGCCACAGACTGCACATTCAGCTGGCTGCTTAGACCAATGAACAACTGTCACACAGCAAGGGGAATACAAGAGGAATACTTGGAGTTTCAAACAGCGTCTTCAACAATAAAAATGGTAGGCCCTACCAAAGCACTATTACCAAATGTACAAAATATTGGTTTCAAATAACAAATATTTCAAATGCAATATTAAACTCAAAGGACATATTACTATTTAGACAGACAGACAGACAGACAGACAGACAGACAGACAGACAGACAGACAGACAGACAGACAGACAGACAGACAGATATATACATAGGCCGAGGGGTAAGAGTGGTAAAAGTTTGCTAATTGATCATTTACAATTTTTGTCTGACCTCATATCCTGCTATCCTGATCATAGGGGGAAAGTAGAGAACTGAGCAGAACGCTGTGAAGCAGTCAAACATTTACTCACTCTGCTGCCATCTATAGGAAGACTAGTGAACTGTTACAAATATGATTATTAAAGCGCATGTTATGATATCATACGAATCCACTGCCACCTACTGGAATCTGGAAGATGCGTCGATTTATTTTTAACAAATAATCATACGCTACAACTCTTGAAATTCACAAATCTTTCCAAAGTTTGTGGAATAGGATGTCCTTGAAAACAAGGCCAGAAACTTCTCACAGACTCCTTTTCACTAATAATGTATTTTTGTGTAGGCTATAGCTTTCAGTGAAAATATTTTTTTGGACCAAATTATAAACTATTAATCAACATTCCTGGGCTATAGCCAAAACAAAACAGATTATCGGTTCAACGTGTAATTCAAAGATGACAACAAAAAATTATCTACGCAATTTTTGGTATAGCTAAAAAGTGGATTCCGTTATCAAACATATTAAAATAACAAATCAAACCTGACATACATTTGTAAATTATCATTTTTATTTTGCGTCCACAACTATAACATTTAAAAGGTTTGAAACAGGTAGGCTATGAATATTTCTATTATTGGATAGTTTTTATAAACTACAGACGCACCAGACCTCTGCTGTCGTAGTGACGATGTTGGCAGTGTTAATGCGACTTATATTTTACTATTAATCAGCAGCACATGGAGAAACAGGGTCAGCTTCACTTAAGGATTTTTAACCGTAACCTATACTGGATACATACACACATTTTTTGTGCGTGTGAGGAGAGGCACCGTTACCAGGCCTATTCACCGCTTAAATTATTTATTTCCGTGTAAACTGCAGTCTTGCTATCAAAACATTGATGGTCGATAATTCTCCTCTCTGTTGAGAAGGACGAAAATCACCAGTAAATAATCGTATCATTGGAATATTCACGGAAAAGATGGCTCGACCACGGCCGCGGGAGTACAAGGCTGGAGATTTGGTTTTTGCAAAAATGAAAGGATACCCACACTGGCCAGCGAGGGTGAGTATGTGATGCAGCCGAGCTGAAAAGAAGGGAGGCGGGGTTGCCTAAGACAATACCACCGATGCTTTGGGACGAATGCTATGGAGCTTACCTCCTGGTTTTACCTTGCTTTCATGCCGTACCAGTAACACCTTTACATGCCATGAACATATTCCTGTCCTCTTTTACATTTAGTAACACCTCCAGGTCAGATCCTATGGTAAATAAGAAAATATGTTTCGTAGCTACAACATCTACGCCAGGAAATAGTAGGGTGAAATAGAGTGGCACGCGGTAGGTAGGGCACCTCGTACTTTGTAGCCTGTAGTTAATTTCCACAAGACACTAGATTTCCAAAGGCTTTAAAGAATTACTAGAAGGTGCGCTGCTGTAAGCTAATTAGCTTGTAGGGTTGCTCTTTAAAACCTGCTCCCATCAGTAGTCTATTGGAATAGTGATTGCTAGATGAGCACTTGACCCTAGATAACCGGGTAATCCATCATTGGAATGAGAATTATTCTGAATAAAACTATTGTTTCGTGCAGCCAGGCTTGTTACATTGTTAAAATGGCAGTAATTAAGCAACTGTAGGCTAACTCAAACATATGACAGGCAACTTGGTTTTGTTGGGGAGATCCAGTAGGATTGTGTTCGTATTTCTTTCTTTCAGATTGATGAACTTCCTGAGGGAGCAGTCAAGCCCCCCGCTAATAAATATCCAATATTTTTCTTTGGAACTCATGAAACGTAAGCACGCTCGCATCTTCAGGCCTCATGACGATTTCTCTGTTTGAAAGCCACAACTAATATTTAAACATTTATTTTCAACAATCAATTTTGGGAAACACGGAAGTATATGTATGTTTATTTTCTCTGTTTCTCTCCCTCCTCAGCGCATTTTTGGGGCCTAAAGACCTCCTTCCCTACAAGGAGTACAAAGACAAATTCGGAAAATCTAACAAGAGGAAAGGGTTCAACGAAGGCTTGTGGGAGATCGAGAACAACCCTGGGGTCAAGTTCACCGGCTATCAGGTCACCCTGGATTCATCCTTACAACCTTATGTCTCACAGAGCACCGGGATGTTTTCCTAACCAATAAGGGAGTGTGTTTGTGTCCAAACAGGCCACCCAGCCGCAGAGCTCCTCTGAGACAGAGGGAGAAGGGGGAAACGCTGCTGACGGCAGCAGTGAGGGAGAGGAGGGAGACTCCATAGGGGAGGAGAACGACCAGGGCAAGGAGAAGGGAGACAAGGCTGCTTCCAAACGGAAAAACACGACCTCTTCCAAGGTACCTGCCTGGCTGTTACTCCACTCCGAAGGGGGGGACCTACTGGGTGACAGTGAGGCCCGTGGCCAACCACCTTTCTTGGTGGGAGTCAGGTGGCTGAGCGGGTAGAGCATCGGGCTAGTAATCTGAAGGTTGCCAGTTCGATTCCCGGCCGGTGCACATGACGTTGTGTCCTTGGGCAAGGCACTTTACCCTACTTGCCTCGGGGAGAATGTCCCTGTACTTACTGTAAGTCGCTCTGGATAAGAGCGTCTGCTAAATGACTAAATGTCTTGGTGACCTCGTAAAGGTGTTTTGTTTTCTGGGAGACGGTGGCGTAGAATCACATTAATAGTAATAATAATCTACTGTCACCTACTGTTCTTATGCAGGGTATCCATTGTACACATGTGGGCTGTTATCGAAGGACTCTGTGCTGGGTGGTGTGTGAGGGAGCTGGTGTCACACGTCACCCTTCGTCGGGTCTGCTTCAGAGCCAAAACTGTGCTAGCATGAGCAGAGCAGTAGTAAGGGGGGGGGGGGGGGGGTTGTGGGGTAGACGAAAGCACTGTAGATCGAGGCAGGTTGAAAAAGTCACCCACAGCCCAGCTACCCACTCCTTGCTTAGCAACCGCTGTTGCCTAGCAACTGCAGGGGCTCCGTTACGCAGGCACATGCAGGACATCCACCGGAATGTAGCTCCGCTTGCTGCTGCTACGGCTGCATTGCTGCAACGGAGCGTTCAGCTTCAACACTCTCCTATCGCTGCTTTAGTTTGTTTTCGTAGAGGAGTATTTGCTGGAGTCGTCTATTTCCTACACAAGTACCACCTAGGTGTTGTACTCATGTCAGTGTGATTTTAAACCATGAACTGCAAAGTGCAATACAGGGTCGCCATTCAAAGGTAGAATAAACAATATTGGGTACGCCAATGACTATTAGTACCCTGGACATAAAGCGGTTGTCTGCGGGCTCATGGTGTTTGTCATTGCTCTTCTGTGCTGGTCCCAGAAGTCATCGAAGCTGTCGAGGATCTCGTCTGGAGAGGAGGACCTGGAGAAGGATGGCAAGCAGGATGACCAGAGGAGTGTCTCAGAGGCGGGAGACCCTGAGAACAACATCATCCAGAACACCACGGACAGCAAGGTGACCAATCACCCACTCGACTGTCCCCGTGCAGTATCCACATATGTCCACCAGGGGGATCCTTGTACACAACTGTGGTTTCATAAGTGTTTATTGCTTGCTAGGACATACCAGGGCTATTCAACCAGGCTTGAGAGGTATATGTGACTTATTTTCCACACGTGGTCACATGGTTCTTGTTGTGTATTGTCTTCCAGAACCAGTTGCTCAGAGAGGAACACTAGGCCGCGTGGATTCATCGACTTGGGACAGGAAGTGATTCATTGTAGCCTTGATATTAGAATGGTGAAACTTACATTAGCCCCCTCGGTTTCATGACCGTCATTCACCTCCACCACTAACAGCACCATAGGTTTCATCCTGACCGCACATGTCTCGACTCCGGCCTCTGCCCGCTCACTCACCTGCCATGTCAACCTGGCTCTATCGGAGCCTCTCTGAGGCTTAGGGCCAATGAGAGTGTCCGCCGATTAGTGTTGCAGAAACCACCTCATACAGTATCTAAACACAGTGTAAGATAACCATCAATCAATATTTATACTGACCCCTCACCTACGCCACTGATCCTAATGATGACATGTCACCAGGTGTAAGTTAACAGTGTTGTTTGATAAGACTGCCATGAATATACAATGTGTGCTCTTTAGCGAGCTATGATATATGTTGGTTATAACAGTGTGCTTATACCTCTTATTGTAGCTTGAGATTGCTTTTCTGGAAAAAAAAGGGTAAAGGGGTTGGGTTTCCAAATGGAATTTCTGTTTGTCAAACATGATCCACATCATTCGCTATATGTTACTCTTTTATGTAACCTGAAAAGAAGAATGGACCAACGTAGATATGTCTATAAAGTGTTTGTATCTAAATATTATCTATATAGTTTCATTTTGCTGTAGAATATAGCAGCACTATTCTACTGGACGGCTCTAGGTATCTGCATACATCTGATTTCTGTGTCTGTGAATTGATTCACTGTACATTTTAAAGCCATTTTATAGGTAGGTATTTTACATGTGTGGCATGTTCCAACTGTTTTTTAATTTTACATTCACACATCTTCAGCTGTACAGACCTGAATAACATACACAAAATAATCCTGTTCTACAGCATACAGATTGTCTCACGACATACAGACTGTGTTGCAGAAGACAGACTGTCTAATATTGAGTGTGCAGTCTAGCATTGAGTGATCTTTCCTCCATCTCCTGTTTCACAGTTGCATTTCTTCCTCGTATCTCTTTTCATGATAAATGAGTCTTCACAAGATATTGTATTTATTTTTTTGATAGTTGATTAAAGCACTGTGTGATATGTAAACCCCATACAATTTTATTTTTGTTACCTTTCAATCTTTGTTAGCTCGTAATTTGAACATATTTTACATTTTCAAGGTTTGTAGTTTAATGTAAACTGTTTTGCTGTTTATGGATAACTTTTACAGAATAAAGTAATTGGAATGCTGTCCAAGTGTTCTTTTTACTCATCTTAAACACCTTACAAAGTCATAAAAACCTTGATTTGTGGCTTTGCACTGTATACATATTTAATGCGACTATTACTGAATACATAACCTGATTTCACAGATTTACCTAAACATCCAACAGTCTGGTCATCTATCATTGTTTTGGAGAAAGGGAATGTTTTAACACAGGGAAAGTGGTGTACATCAGCTATTTTGTATATGTCACTACGGTAACCAGTCCCTAAAGAAAGTTCTGGTATGATGCTATAATCTTCATCTACGTAACAATATCAGTGTATACAGTAACTGGTCCTCTACTCAGGCCAGAAGACCTCACTGAGGACCATTTTATAAACTAAATTGGTTGGAATAAAAGTGTCTGCTAAATGCATAAATGTAAATGTAACAATGTATCAATTCAAAGCCCCCTCAGATCTGGTCAACTATTCTCCAACAAAGTAGTCTCACTCACTTCCCTCTATCACTGACTCAGTCACTTCCCCTCCCTCCTCTCTCCCCCTCTCTTCCCCTCTCTCTCTCTTTCTCTCACTCACTCTTCTTGTTGAAAGGAGGGGCCCTGAAGAAAAAGGCAGGGTTGGTGACACAGCGGTAGCAGAGGGCCTGGGGCACCAGAGCATACAGGACGTTCACCAGCAGGAACACAGCCTGGCTGTCAGCAGGTACTCTGAAGGAGAAGGGTGTCCGTGTGTGGACAGACGCTCCGATGTGAGAGAACTGAGCCTGGGAGCAGAGAGAGGGTCAGGAAGGAGTTAAAGGCAGGGTAGGCAATGTTGTTGAGAAACACTTTTTGTCATGAAAGTAACTTCACGTCTTGATAGCAAACAATATATCTAAAGGTTTGACGGTAATAATAAATAATTCCGACATCTGTGGGCGTCGCAATACTGTAATAAACACGACCAATCGTTAAGGGGTACCCTGACTATTGATTGGACAGGCAACCTGTCTGTCTACCTACCTGGGAACACTCTGCCCCTCCACTCAATACTCGTTACTGTAGTGTAACGGGAGTGGCTTTGAAGGGAGGAGGTGGGATATTTTGGTTTGAATCATGTAAAAAAGAAGATCAAATAGCTTGCTTCTGCGCAACTTGCCTAGCCTGCCTTTAAAAGAGGAAACCAATCTCCATCTCTGCCGCTAGAGGACACTTTCCTATCTGACGTCCTCAACCGTGAAAGGATGTTGAAAAAGACGTACGAGTCTGTCTCATAGCAACACCAAACTGTGTTTGTCTATTTATAGCCAGGCCAGACGCCCGACATTCAGGGAATGCCACCATTCCTCCTGGTCTGTCGTCATCCTGCTGGGAACTGGACTTCAAGCAGAAGGAAACACTCGGCTCGGCAGAGATCAGAATGCAGCCAGACACAGATGCTGTGTGGAACCAAAGAGATTCCTAAAGGATCTCTCCTTAACTAAACTAAGAACAGTTTGTCTTTTTCTGGGTGAGCTGCACAACCATGACCTACTTTCTCAGAAGGGCATGGGAGGCCAAATACATGGGAAAGCAGGACCTTTCAAGTGATGATAATACGGTACCTTGCAAGAAAGTGCTGCAGTGTGTGAGTCATTTCTATTACTTCCCAGCTGGGAGGTTGGCCGTGATAAGAGTTACCCTCTAAACCTTTGTTATTTAGAACAACTCATAGACAGCAGGTATTTATAGCTGTGGTCAGAGTGCTGTCTGGTATCTGTATTCCATTTTAACCTTGATGAGTGCTACCATCTTTCTCAAAGGGCTCAACTCCCACAGCACACTCCGCACAGCCATAATGCCTCCTCCCCTTTATCCGGTTCCACTGACGACAACATTCAGGGCAACTCAAGATGCTCTTTTTCAGTTAAAAGCCCCGTCACACCTTAACGTTCTGGTTACGTTCTTAATCGTCCATGGTCGCTGGTATACTAGGGCCAGAAGAGCGTTGTGTGGACGCTGGAGATGCTATTGGCGGTAATCGGCGGTGATTGGCGGAGGTCCAAAAAAAAGATTTGAACATGCACAAAAGTGCAAGTAGCTTTCAGGGGTGGTGACTTGGTCGCTGTTACACGCTCCTCGTGCGTCAGTCCCACGCTAGTCGTGCGTTAGTCACACGTTAGTCACTCGCCCTAGAAAGCTCGAAATTTAACGATTAGAACGTTCAGAGAACGTTGACCAGAACGTTATGGTGTGACAGGGGCTTAAGGTATACAGAGTGGACACTGTCGAATGATTCACATACATCCTGCCACATAGTGTATCCGGTCCCCCTCACCTGGGCAATGGCTCCTGAGTGCACCAGGGTGAGGTCAGTCATCCAGTGGCAGCCTGGCACCAGGAGTCCATACAGACAGAGCACATAGTAGGGCACGGAGTACAGCATGCCCACCAGCATCTGCCACACAGACACAACCATGACTCATAGTTACTCACAGGGTTACTGCACTCGACTTCCTATACAAACGTGTTTAAGCTTGTTTTTGTTGTTGTTTTACCTGTATTCTAGAGTAGGCACAGGGGTCTTTAAGGTAGGGCTCGTAGAGTTGGCTGTATTCCTGACACCATTCGGACGGGCAGTCCAACGCCACCTAGGACACACAGCTTGGTGAGCTGCCTCCTCACACTGCATCATCTGCCCTCACACCGAGCGGCATGCTCACCAGGCCTCGGAAGATGCAGAAGACGGTGGCGGGGATGAGGCAGAGGGCGAGCAGGAAGTCAAAAGGTCTCTGGAGCAGATTCTTCTTCTGGGCTTCCTGGATATTCTGACGAGGCGACAACACGGCAGATGTTCCTTTGCTATCTGATGTCGGCTGTGGTGGACAGTTTTAACAGTGGTGGGCTCCTGTACTGATAGGTATAGGAGGTCACGTGGCTAAGCGGTTAGGGATATTAATCCGAAGGTTGCCGGTTCGATGCCGTGCCAAATGACGTTGTGTCCTTGGGCAAGGCACTTCACCCTACTTGCCTCGGGGGAATGTCCCTGTACTTACTGTAAGTCGCTCTGGATAAGAGCATCTGCTAAATGACTTAATGTAAATGTAGGTATACCGCCACAATTAGTCACAGGGCCTAGAAATGTTGGGCTCTCACCATTGGCTGGGTCTCCGTGGTGCAGGGTTGTGTGATGATGCGGAAGCAGGCCCACACAGACACCAGGATGTACAGCATGTGGACGAGGAACAGAGGGCTCACCTGGATCCCATACTTCCCTGCAGATGGAGCAGAACTAATCTGTACCTTAGCTCTGTTTCATAACACAGGAGAGGTGTGTCGTGACAGGTAAAGATATCTGTCTGGTAGACAGATATCTCCTTATGAGTTCATAGAAAACTCCTAAACTCCTTATGAGTTCATAGAAAACTCCTAAACTCCTTATGAGTTCATAGAAATGAACTCATAAGGAACGTATTTAGTATTGGAAAATGTATCAGCCGTATCAACTTCAATGGTGCGAAATAGCACATTATACTGTTATCTGCTTTTTCTGAACCCAATAATGGTCTCATCAAAGCTTTTGCCTGACACTAAGTGCCTTATTGTCACATGACAAACATATGTGTCATGTATTGCATGTGTCATGTATATATACTCAGAAAAGTAATCTGCTTTAAATAGTCAATTATTATTTATGTGCTTACCTATAGCATTCCCTGTATTTAAGACAATGGCATGGATGAGGAATGAGCCCATCCAGTACAGTCCAATGGCTCTGTAGCTGGCCCTGGAAACACATGGCAGTCCTGAGTTCGACAACATGCCTTCCAGACTGAGAAGGTGTCTTGCTCGCTAAACAGACTTTCAAACCATCTGGGACGGATGTTAGGTTAGCTTCCTTAATCCAGGGAGTCAGGTGGCTGAGTGGTTAGGGAATTGGGCTATTAATCAAAAGGTTACTGGTTCGATTTCCGGCTGTGCAAAATCACGTTGTGTCCTTGGGCAAGGCACTTCACCCTACTTGCCTCGGGGGAGTGTCCCTGTACTTACTGTAAGTCGCTTTGGATAAGAGCGTCTGCTAAATGACTAAATGTAAACGTAGTCAATGTTGCCAAATTTGGACCAGTGTTAGGAATCATTAGCAAGGTGGTGACCATGTATAGGACTAACAGGAGTTGTTGGGGTGACACAGGACTGTAGAGAAGGAGCACGTACCCCCATGTTATTGCTGCCACTATCAGAAGGTACATGAGATAGTGGACACTGCCATCCCAGTAGGAGGTCATGTGACCATGCGCAGTGTTGATGTAGGGATCTGCCTGGACAGCACAGATACAGTCACACATAAACATTCTTCAGACCCTAGAAATAATAATACATTTGTTACAGACTATAAAGCTCGTATTTTCTGACCGGATCTCTTGGTGTGTGCACTCACTCACTCACAGCACAGTCTTCCTCAGGTAGATACTTGCCTTCTGGAGATAGTAGGTCATGAAGTCGTCGATGATGCCGTCCTGTTCCAGCGCTATGATCAGGTTCATCACACTCAGGAAGGTGTAAGCAGCAAACACTAGGGGCAGAACCAGACTGTTCATATTGAAGGCATCAAATGAGATGATCTATTTAAATTATTGATAATAATAAATAAAAATACCATAAAATAACGGGTCTTTAAGTGCTTTCTTCTTTATTAAAAAGTACGCTGATATCGCAAGTATGAGAAGTGTTGTAGATCCAGCATAAAATACTGCTTCGATGCTGAAAGTTTAACAGTTTAGTTAGAAATACGCAAACGCACTTTGCCATTTTTAATCCAATCTCAATCCATTCTAATTGACAAGGCAACAAGATACATTAAGCATTGATAACAAACAAATCATAAATTGTCTCTCACTCACCCGCTACTGTAGACAAGGGAATTGAATAAATAGGAGATGGGTATGGACATCAAGGACAAGACAAAAACTCCTGTCCCAGCCGACGCATTCATTGCCAACTGCTTTTACGTTTAGAAACTCAAAATATTTTTCTTTTAATGTTTTGAATTGCACAGCATTCAATTGAAAGAACTACAAGCATAGCCTATTACAGCATCGTCTTGACGTAAAACACATGCAGGCACTTCATTCGTGCACGCTGTGACACACGCACCCACACACAGCTACAATCCCTCTGTCTGCAATACGGAAAAGGCTGCTGTAGCTTTAAATTAGGTGTGTATGACAATAGCGGGTTCGACATGGCGGAATATGACTAGTGCAATAATGTCTTAGCTTCAAAACAAAAAAGGTTATGTTATGTTAAACTGCCGTATTGCACACAAATTAAATAACAGAATTGGTGAATGTTGAGAGACTAGTTTATCATATTAAAATCTCCCCTTCCGCACACATTTGATGTTAGTCATGCAATTCCCTGTCGGGCAAGTGATTATTGTGTGCTTAACTGATGGATGAAATATTGCCTTCTAGTGGGTGTTTCTAAAACACCAATTGAGCGTAAAAATAGGTCAATCTTTCGCAACACAGGAAGACGCGTCAACCACGGAAGTGTACGTCATTTCTGGATTGCGCATAGCAAGTAAACAAGAAGACAAAGTGATGGTCGGTTCTTCTGGTAAAACCTGTTAATAGACCGTAGATATGACCAATTGACATTATAGACGTTGGACAGTATCGACATAATAATATTTCTGCTACATAACCGTAACAACACAATGGCAACAGGAGGTGGTGGCGACGGACCCGCATCAAATTATGAAGGACAAGCATCCAATTTTGCTCGTTCTGGTGCGGGCAGGAACGTCGCAGCGGTGTCGAATGCACCGGTCGCCGTCGCAGCGGCACCGATTTGTCCCCCGTCTGTGGGCCTACACCGGGAGCCTATGTATAACTGGCAGGCCACAAAGAGCTCGCTGAAAGAGCGCTTCGCGTTTCTTTTCAACAATGAACTACTAAGTGACGTTAGGTTTATTGTAGGGAAAGGTAGACAAGCACAGAGGATACCAGCTCACAAATTCGTTCTAGCTGCAGGTAGTGCTGTATTCGACGCAATGTTCAACGGTGGTATGGCCACAACCTCGGCTGAAATAGAGTTACCCGATGTTGAACCTGCTGCCTTCCTCGCTCTGCTAAGGTAAACAAACTGAATGATAATGATCTCTTTAAGTTTGTCAGTGGCCCAGATTAACGATGACGACCTTTTCCAACAACATGATACATTCGTGTCATTCTCAGTCTGTAAAAAGACGATTTCCAAATGTATACACTGTGCATATATGCACAGTCCAAGTCATTTCCATTTGAACGTAGTTAACTTGTTCTGATTGGCCTCATTGTGCTCTGGGTGTGTCCACCCTGATCCAGGTTCCTGTACTCTGACGAGGTCCACATTGGTCCGGAGACTGTAATGACAACTCTGTACACAGCTAAGAAGTATGCTGTCCCAGCCCTGGAAGCTCACTGTGTGGACTTCCTCACCAAACACCTGCGTGCTGACAACGCCTTCATGCTGCTCACTCAGGTACAGAGAGTCAGGAGATTTCTCCGAACAGCCGACGGCAAACGGCCGCGGCAAAATGCAAAAAAAATCAAATATATATCAATAATAATACACGGCCATGGGCCGGTCTGCGTTTCAAAGTCCCGGTCCAGACCTGCACTGAATCATTCATGTCAGCCAGTAGAAGTGGCCGACATGTTCAAGAGCACTAAAAGTGGAGCATGAGCCATAAGATGTACTTGGCTAGAAGCCATATACACTTGCAGAGCTGACATGGGTAGCAAACCATTGTATTCTCAAAGTCATTCCTCTGTGTTTTGTGACATTTCCTTTGCTAAATGTTTGGAATGTTTTCATCAAGTCCTTTCCCCACTGGAGGTTCCCAGTGTGATAGTGTCCAGTCTTGTGGTGTGCGTAGACGCCTAGCTGTCATGCAGTCACGCGGCCTATCTTGTTCTGTTCCCAGGCCCGGTTATTTGACGAGCCCCAGCTGGCCAGTTTGTGCCTGGACACCATAGACAAGAGCACAGCGGATGCTATAAACGCAGAGGGCTTCACCGATATCGACCTTGGTACGGCAACACCTGTTTTTGGCCCTCAAACTGACAGTTGACGAATGTTTCATAATCACAATAACAGTTTTAATCTTCAGGGCTCTTGGATCAAAGTGGATCTGATGTGTGTGTGTGTGTGTGTGTGTGTGTGTGCAGACACCTTGTGTGCGGTTCTGGCAAGAGACACTCTTGGGATTCGAGAGAACCGTCTGTTTGGGGCGGTGGTGCGCTGGGCTGAAGCCGAGTGTTACAGACAACAGCTTACCCTGACCTCGGAGAACAAGCAAAAAGTTCTGGGGAAAGCTCTCACACTCATCCGCTTCCCGCTCATGACCGTAGAGGAATTTGCTGCAGGTGGGCTGTCCACCTTCTCAGCGCAAAGCGTATGACATGCTTTGGTCAAATGAACATCATCCATAGCAACATTCATCCGTTCAATTTTATCCATATGAACATTCATGAACACTTCCAAATATATTTTATTGTGATTATTTGTGTCATGTGTCAAAAAACATAACCATAGAAACCAGTTTGATATTCTCTCTTGTGCAACAGGGCCTGCCCAGTCTGGGATATTGTTCGATCGGGAGGTGGTAAATCTGTTTTTACACTTTACAGTAAACCCCAAACCGCGGGTAGACTACATAGACAGGTCACGCAGCTGTCTGAGGGGCAAGGAGGGCAGCATTAATAGGTTCCAGCAGGTTGAGAGTCGCTGGGGGTACAGTGGCACCAGTGACAGAATCAGGTGAGACTGCCTACCTGGACACCGTAGAGGACTAAGGACACCTGAAAAAGGCTGTGTTGTTAGCAGGGGAAATACTTTGATTAACATTCTCTTGGTTTTGCTCTGTAGATTCAATGTAAATAGAAGAATATACGTGGTTGGGTTGGGACTGTATGGGTCCATACATGGGCCCACAGACTATCAGGTCAACATACAGGTTAGTGGATTCATTTGGAAGGTGAATACTTTTGTCCCCCACTGTGTCAAGGGGAAGACACACAGAACATGCTAAATCCACCTCATCTTCCTGTAGATCATGGACAGTGACAACAGCCAGACGCTGGGACAGAACGACACAGGCTTCAGCTGTGACGGCTCAGCCAACACGTTCAGGGTCATGTTCAAACAGCCTCTGGAGATCTTACCTAACGTGAGCTACACTGCTTGCGCAACCTTAAAAGTAAGCTTGCCCGACAGGTTAACCACAAAACACACCTGCAGTATCACTGTCTGGAACCCTCCCTTCCTAACTGTGTGTGTGTGTGTGTGTGTGTGTGTGTGTGTGTGTGTGTGTGTGTGTGTGTGTGTGTGTGTGTGTGTGTGTGTGTGTGTGTGTGTGTGTGTGTGTGTGTGTGTGTGTGTGTGTGTGTGTGTGTGTGTGTGTGTGTGAGTGAGTATTGAGAGAGCCACACCTCTCTAACCTCAGATTACGTATATGTTATGTTATGCCCAGTTACTTTGCGTTGTCTTGTCCAAATAATCTTTTTTCAGTGCACAGTCACAGTCTGACTTTGTTGTTTTGTGCATCTGACAATCCAATACTTGGAACTAAACTGCCTGTCTGCTGTATCTCAGGGTCCAGACTCTCACTACGGGACGAAGGGGTTAAAAAAAGTCACCCACCAGTCTTCGACGGGGACCAAGACAACGTTTTTCTTCTTCAGCTCTCCTGGGAATAACAATGGCACTTCAGTGGAGGATGGTCAGATACCGGAGATCATCTACTACACCTAGAGGGAACCAGCTGCCACCCCTCAGCCTAACTTGTAACCACTCGGAGGGTTCAGGCTGTGTGTTTTCTGTTGAGTGTGTGTGTGTGTGTGTTTGTTTGAGTGTGTGTGTGTGCGTGCCTGTGTGTGAGAGAGACAGACAAAGAGAAAGAGAGAGAGAGAAAGCAATCTTAGAATGGTATTTTTGTTTGATTCAATTTAAACGGTGAAGTATCTGGTTACTGCTTTTTGGTCGCCTTCTTCCAGGAAACACGACAGAGGCCTGTCTGCATTGGTCAAACTGCAGAGTTACTCTGATGATTAAAGTTACCACAATTATATTTAGTGTTTGCTTCAGGGACCACCTATGTTCCACACCTGTGCTCTACCCGAGTCCTGTTTTCTGTTAGTGTCAGGATTCCTGAGGGGGTTTCCATGGTGAGGATTAATGTTTGTACAAAATGTGAAAGTTTCGACTTTTAGACTACTTGCTGTCAATGGTGTAAAATGTTCTGCACTTGTCATCTACGAGAAGAACATTGATATTTGCTGGATAAATAAAATGTATATTTGTAGCTTTTCGGAATAAAATGATTGGTTTTCAAATGTGTTCAATGAACCATTTGAAATCAGTTTGTATCTATGCCAAGAATCATCTATCGAAACACCCCAAAGCCATGTGCTTTTCGTTTGTGCCACCAGAGGGTGCCAAAGGAGCAAAGACCAGAGATCCATTTAGGTTTATAGCAGTGGTCACATGTACTGCATTTAACTATGAAATTGACAGAAATACATCAGCATTAGTAATTAAAGCAGTTATGTTATCAATTGTAAGGAATGACTTCTGCGGTCATTTTATATTGTAGGAGTGGAGTGATATCAAGGACAATGATATCTGTTATGTCAAACAGCTTGTCTTCACAAACCCAGACACTGAGTGTCTGTCAGCATTATACAGCCACCTCCTCATCTAGTCCAACAGCATCTACTGGATTTTGCATGTGAACATTACATAAAAACCTGTCATCCACCATCAAACACAACAAACACTCCAGATGACTGGAGATCTTTCAAGTGTTCTCTGCAGGAGAATGACTCAGACACAAGCCTGTGAGTCAGCAGCACCCCTGACACCTGGCCGCCCACTCCTCCAACCCTCTCCTCCACCCCACTCCTCCACCCCTCTCCTCCACCCCACTCCTCCACCCCTCTCCTCCACCCCACTCCTCCATTAGGTATTCTGATGTCTGCCCCTCCAAACGACGTCTTGGGCGCACACAATAACGACACGCAATTAGACAACCACCAAAGGTAGAACGCGGACCACCACCTCTCTGCCGACTGGATCTGAGCGTGTGCGAGTCCGCCCCGCGTGAAGGATATCATTAAAAGTGAGCTGAGAAGCCGCGTCAGTGGGCAGACGAGGCACACAAAGACGATGCCTTGTCTGTGTGTGCGAACAAGTGGGCAGAAGGAGCAGCAGAAAAGGCTGTCTTCTACTTCAGTTGGACGCCCACGTAGAAACCCTGAACAGGAGGCTGGGGCTTGCCTCGGCTGTCCCTGGCCTCCAGCAGCACAGCTCCCTCTCTCTGTGTGTGGGAAGGAGCTGCAGCCCAGTGTTGAAATGCAGTTGTGTTGGAACAGTCCCAGGTCCTAATGAGATTCAGCTTCTCTCCATCCGTACCAGAACATTCCCTGGAGGGCATTTGAGACACCTGCGTCCTACAGTATTCTGTCTTCGGAATAACAGCACCACCAAACTTTTCTTCAACCGTTACTTGACTATGGTGAACCATGAAAGCCGTGTGTCGAAGCCAGTAACTTGGTCTGTGTGAGTCCAAGCAACTGCTGACCACTCGCATGTGTGCAAAGACAACTGCCAAGCAGGCATGGTTCCCCTTCATGCTACCCTTCATGTCATGTCACTGGACAGTTCACAGAGAGAGAGATAATGTATGTGTGTATGTGTGTGAGAGAGAGAGAGAGAGAGAGAGAGAGTGTGTGTGAGTGTGTGTGTGTGTGTGATAGAGAAAAAGAGAGAGTGTGTGTGTGAGAGAGAGAGAATAAGTGTGTGTGTGTGTGCGTGTGTGTGTGTGTGTGTGTGTGTGTGTGAGAGAAAGAGAGAGAGAGAGAGAGAGAGAGAGAGAGAGAGAGAGAGAGAGAAGCAGTGGCCAGGGCTGTCCAGCTGGCCATGGTTGTGTAATCTGAGCAGAGTGTTGTGTGATGCAGCCTGGGTGTGGATTATCACCACACGCAGGACTGCTGTATTACCTTATAAAGGACACCATGCTCTACCTGCCTTAGGCCCCACTGCCCTGAACATGTGTTTCCACTCTCTCCTGTCTGTGCTGTCTGTGAGGGAGCTGTGTGTGTGGTGTGGAGTGGTGTGTGTGAGAGAGAGGCGTGTATTTGGTGTGTGTGTGTGTGTGTGTGTGTGAGAGAGAGAGAGGTGTGTGTGGTGTGTGTGTGTGTGTGTGTGTGTGAGAGAGAGAGAGAGGTGTGTGTAGAACAGGCAATGCCAACCTCCACCCTAACGCTTACCGACACGTGTTTCCATTCGGTTTTCCTTTATCGAACTGCATGCATTACATCATCACACCGTCGCTACAGGAAGTATCAGCCCATGAAGAGGAAGCCACTGCTTCTGTGGATGGTAGACTAGAGCAGAGGGCCTGCTAGTATGACTGAAGCTGACAGGCACAATATGTCCATACGCATTGGGGCCACCGGGCACACATGACTAGAATAGATAAGATCCATATTGTAGTGTGTAGGCGTCAGGTGGCTGAGCGGTTAGGGAATCGGGCTAGTAATCTGAAGGTTGCCAGTTCGATTCCCCGCCGTGCCAAATGACGTGTCCTTGGGCAAGGCACTTCACCCTACCTGCCTCAGGGGGAAAGTCCCTGTACTAACTGTAAGTTGCTCTGGATAAGAGTGTCTGCTAAATTACTACATGTAATGTGGTGAGCATGAACTCCTAGCCTGGCTAGGAAAAAGGTGAGATGTGCTCTTGTGTTCTTCAGATATTGTTTCCACAGAAACCGACTTTTTGAAAGTGTAACATGCTCCCAGCGTGATCCGATTGAGCCACAAAAGAATTTGGTCGGGAAGTTGGATCTGGAGGGTCTCGTATTGGGAACAACTATATAAAACCAGAATCTGGGCGGACCAATGAAATTGCCAGGGCAGGCTTTATACGATGATGGACAGATGATCAACAGTAACATAATCAACAACGTCACGAAAGAGCCCTTGGGTTCAATTCGTTTTCAACAAACAACATATTACGTTGCTCTGATTGGTTGTAGGTCTATCCAATTGAGCAAAGAGGCATTTGTTTTACGAGTTCGAAACAAGCCCAATAGTCACAGACCAACGGAAAGTTTTCAGACTCATATTCTGACTAGAATTATGAGTATGACAACGTCAGGATAATTAACTCAATTTTCTACCTGCAAATATGAAATATTGTTTGGACCAGGACGTCTCTGTGGCTTGCTTGAGTCTTGTGTGCTTGGCCTTCAGCCAGAGGTGCCGGCTATGCAGCGAAGCAAGTGGAAACAGGATTCATTTTAGTTCGTTTTTTTTCCTCATCTGCTCGTTGTTGATATGATGCCTCAAACGGATCACGCTGGGAGCATGTTACACTCTGAAAAAGTCGGTTTCTGTGGAAACAATATCTGAAGAACACAAGAGCACATCTCACCTTTTCCTTTTTTTTGACAGGAGAAAATATTGTCATTCCATTATTCCAGGAAGCATACACTTGTTCACTCAGCCAGCTCTCTGCTTCCTCTGTCACACACACATATCTTGGGTTCCAGCACACTGTCAGGAATACAGACAACATGTCAGCCTTAGCCCAAGGCTCAGCACTGTTCGTTAGATATAAATAGCCCCGAATAGACTGAACATCAGACATAAACACATCTCAACCCACACAGCCCACACTCATACACACACACACACACACTCATACACACACACACACACACACTCATACACATACGTACACACACACACACACACACACTCTCATACACATACGTACACACACACACACACACTCATACACATACGTACACACACACACTCATACACATACGTACACACAAACACACACACATCTTCTTACTCTTTATCCACGGATGCTTAATTGATTGGGGCGGTTGCACCAAATCCAAAATTGGAGATTCACTGTATTTTCTTATACGGTCATTTGTGAACAGCAGAGTCACATGTTCCTATAGACAAATATCTCTATGTCTATGTCTATGTCTAATATCTATGAATGACTATGTTTCTAATCATAAGTGTTACAGTGGTGTCTGGGGCTGCCAGGCTGACACAAGCAGAAAGAATCAAACTAACAACTGCAGGAAGAACAGGATCTTTGCATAGCTGATTGGAGTGGCTGGATCGTTAAGATAAAGAGCGTTCATTTCCCATAGGAATCCATTATCAAATCCGTTATCAAAGCTAATCTGCACACAATTGCAGGGTTTGTTTTTAAATATTTTTGTGGTGTGTGTGTGTGTGCATGTGTGTATTTGTATGTATGTGTGTGTGTGTGTGCATGTGTGTATTTGTATGTGTGTGTGTGTGTGTATGTGTGTGTGTGTGTGTCACTAGTGTCCCTTGTGTGAAGTCATGGGATTTTAATTCAACATTAGAGGCCAGAGCAGAGCTAGACATGAACACTCTTCAGCTTGCACACGTCACATGCTACATTAGCACGCCCCGCTGCCCACTAGGAGCTGGATGGGCCGCTGCACCCTTCGCCCCTCACACTCCCCCCCCCTTCACATCCCCCACACCCGACACCAGATGTAGGTCGTTGAATGCTGCAGGGGTGGATGTGGTGTGTGAGAGAGGGTGAGACAGAGAGGGAAGAGGGAGGGGAGAGAAACAAAGAGAGAGAGAACGAGAAAGGAAGAGAGAGAGAGAGAGAGAGAGAGAGAGAGAGAGAGAGAGAGAGAGAGAGAGAGAGAGAGAGAGAGAGAGAGAGAGAGAGGAGAGTAGATGGGAGAGGGATGAGTGCAGCCTTAAAGACAGGGCCACAGCACACAGCCACTGCTGTCACATTGCATCCCCACCAACACAGCACACGAGTCCTGACAGCTCAGCACAGCACACTAAGGGCACTCAGAAACGTCTCTCCATAGTCCCCTCTCTCTCTCCCTCTACCTCTCCCTAGCTGAGGATGTATTTTTTATTCTTTCTGTGCCTTTTTGTCCACTGAGGTCTGTTACTCCCACACTCCACTCACAGTCACGTTACACTGAGCGGGTTTTTAAGGATTTAATGGCCGCCCACTGTGATGAAGGCTGGTATGTATGTAGTGTCTGAAAGCAGTCTGCGGCACGCTCTGACCGTCTAGTCTCTGAGCCTATGTAGCCATGCATAAGACGACTGTCTGCCCTGTGTACGCTGAGCAGGGCTAAGATCAGCACACTGCTCTCTCCAACTCAACACACAATCTGTACGGCTGGAGCTGTGTGAAGAAGTCCATTGTTATACTGTGTTCTCCTGCTGTTAGGTGTTATGTTCTCATGTCTCTGGTGTCTGTCAGTCTTCCCTGCTAATCAAGCTCTGTAACACTGTCTGTATCTCCTCATTGTTTTGGCTGTCTTCATCTTGCTCAAAGGATGAAGTCTAATTTTAACTGATTGCAGTGGTGAGGCAGTTAGTCCCACTGTGTATCACCATCTGACTAGACCCCCCACCCTACACACACACACACACACACACACACACACACACACACACACGCACACAACTCCTGCCTTGTTGTCTTCCTACTGCAGCTGAAGTCCACAGGAGATGCTCACAGTTTCGGGGGAAGAGAACAGCATGGCACAGTTTCCTGCATGGGATCAGTGTCAGCCCTGTTTGGCTTCTTCGTGGTTAGACCCTCACCTCTCCTGTCTGCTGGAGAGGGGTGTGACTTGTCATCCTCTGAGTTAACCCGAGCCCATTCTGAGATTGTAATGATGAAATGTTCATCTTTCTGTTCAAGACATCAGACCAGATCAATCCCTTCTGAGTCACTTAAATGTGTTGTTTTTCATGTTATGGCAGGCCATTAAAATTATGATTGAAGCCTGAAGCAGATGTTAAAATGGTGGACTGAGGTTATCGCAGATTTGAATAAACATCTAGATACATTCTTACATTCCAATATTGGCTGTAGAGAAATGCATAATAGTTGTCCAGAAAACAGAGATTAATACAGAACCACAACAGTTATGTAATAGTGAGCATTCTCACAGTGGTGTGGGCTTCAGTGCATTAGCTGGCCTTTTATATACAGAACAAAAGGTGGGCAGGATTTTCTATGGGGCTCAAATGGAAATACCACTGCAACTGCACAGGACGGGATTCTGTGTTGGCTCCAAGTGACTCCATGTTGGCTCTAAGTGATGTAGTTTCAGTGAGTCGCCAGTGTTAATGAGGATGCAGGGGTTGGCCACTCTCTCTCTCATTGCACTAATGAGTCCGAGTTGCTTCAGGCTGCTGTACCCTCCTGACTGCTGAGGACGATATTGGGTTGATGGAGGATGGTTCCTGAAGGGGACCCAGGAGTACTTTAAACACAATGTGTCCTTAAGCTTCTTTTGTATCTATATGTATGTAAACTGTAGGGGTTTAACTTCATACTATATGTCAATATGCATGTACTGTGTATAGAGTACTAATCCAATACTACAGGTCTATGTACACAAGATCCTAGTGCAATTCCACAGATAAATGTGTATCTATACTGTAAGGTCCTAACCCTGTACATGAGTTTAGTACATCTCACTGGCTCAGCACACTTTGATGGTTTAAGTCATTTTCATGGTTTTATTTTTCACAAGTTGATGAATGAAATACAAAAAAGTGACACTCCTTGCTTACAGTAAAATAACTTGGGATGTAAGAAAATAGATAAAGTCTGACTGACAGCCTTTTCTGTCATATACATGATTCAGATTTAATGTATGTCACATCCAGCCCTGCTGGGTACAACAGAGATAAACAACTCTAGACATCAGTAAAAAACGATACATCCAAATCATGATGCATACATTGCCTCTTCTACATTAATGAGTTAATCAAACATTTGCAAGGACTTTCCCACACATAGAAATACTATTGAATCGTGGATGGTAATAGTTGCTATGATGACCATCTACTGGAGGAATGAGTGAGTTTTGACCGTGTACATGTATAAAGCAACTTCACCACACGGTCACACATCTCTGTCAAGTTTAGTAGCGGTCGTGATGTGGTCTCTGGTTAGGTGAGTTGTATTGCTGGTTATAGCTGTGAGATCCTGGTGGATGCCCACTTCCCTGCCCTCGACCCCCATGATGGTCTCTGTCCTCCGAGCGCTGGTGCCCGCGATTCTCCCCCCCCCCAACCTCTGTCCCTGTCCCCCCCCCCAGCCTCGACCTCCTCCCCAACCTCTATCCCTGTCCCCTCCCCAGCCTCGACCTCCCCCCCAGCCCCTGCCCTGGTCTCGGCGGCCTCGATCCTGATACCTGGAGGGAAAAAGAGAGAAAACACATTAACGTTATCTGATGAGATGTGACAATGAGTTGAGCGCTGGTGGGAATGTAAGGCGTCTTTGATGTGTAGGGCACATGCATGTGTCGTGTGACAATTTCGTTAGTAGTGTTTTTCACTAAATTGGCCTACCTGTTGTCTCGCCCTCGTGAATGTCCGGCTCCGCGACCCCTCCAGTCCTCTACCAAAGGAGGCGGGGTGTCTGGGCGACTCAGGTACGCCTGATACTCGTGGTCTTCAGTAGTAAACCGGTGGGCAAACATCTCCTCGTAGTTTGGCGTAGCGCTAATATCTGTCATTCTACAAACAGAAAATGCGGTCGTTGCATTAGCTAACTATATTGTCAGCAAACTAGTTTACAGAGTTTGGTTGAATCTATCCAATTCATTGTGCAAGTTTAGCTATTATTAGCTAGCTTTCTAATAATATTTAACGATCATTAATGCTAAATAGCATTACTACGTAAAGTGCTTCTGACAAGTGTAATTTCAGTGTATGTCTTGTTAGCTATAGTAAAGAAACATGTACATAGGTAGGCTACAGGATTACCTTATAATAGATGTTGCTAGATCTAGTAGAAAGCTACTGCGAATAAAGGAATCCAGTCCAGTGTTGACAGTTGCGTTACATCAAAAAGGTACCTACAAATGTAGACTACTTGTAAATGGTTCCGGGATGCTCACGCCCCGTAATTATTGAATGATTGTGACACTGAAGTTTTTCAAGTCGGCGTTGAACATAGCACCGTCAGACTACTTCAGAATCGAAGTTCAAACAGTGATATTTTGCAGTTGGCTTTAATTTAAACAATTCATTCAGAGCTATAGCTTACTGCCAGAGGAAGTGAGCGTCCCCAGGGTTAGTGAGTTTGGTCAGGTTGTATAATATAGCCTACGGCCCGTGACACCCCACAACCAGAACAAGCGTGGTCTACAAATTTAAAGTAACATGTAAGTTCAACTCGATTAAATAGCGTATTAGCATTTTGACAACAAAGCCCTACAAGAAGATTCACGCGTATTTTTGCAGTGGTTTAATATATTTTGCATGCCTGTTTTATTAGTTTATCGAAAATATGCAACGTAGAATTTATTTCTGAACTCCTTTCCTTGCCCTTGTTATCATGAAGAAACCACTGCTTTTGAATGTAAAACAGCATGTGGGAGGTTGGAGATGAGGGCAGGGGAAGCCGCTCAGTGTCGCTGCGGCACAGATCTCCAGCCTGATGAAACACAATCCCATAGGCGAGAGGGCGAGCGCGCAGACAACTCCAGCGCAGCACGCAGGGAAATGCGAAGCACTGTAACTTAATTTCTAACGCGGCATTTTTTATTTATTTCACGGCTGAAGGAAGACCCAGAAAGTGGGATTTCATTTCTCGTGATCTAAAGAAAAACTTCCTGAAATTACAAGTGGCTTTAAGATCACAAGAGAAAGCTTGAAAACCCTGTGATCGAGTTCATGAAGAAGTGTACTCATATTTCAGGTCTCGCTTAGACTGTTAGCGCGGAGACAAGAATGGACTAGTCTAACCCTTAATTTGAACAGTGGATCTAATTTTATTAGAAGTGTGTTAACCATTCATTTAATATTTCATACGTCCATAAACTGAAGGATTGTTCCAAAAGTCCGCAGCAATGGGGTAAGTAATCCGCGAGACGCGCGTGCCCTTTGTATCTTAGTGCATGTTATGACACCTGCGCTGTAGTTAGCTTCATAGTGAGCTATTGACACAATTACTTGATCTATCGGGATATTTATTTATTTATTTCGTATATTAAGATGTACTCGTTCTTGTATTTCGGCAGGGAACCGTTCTTGTGCGTTCAATAGGCGACAGGCTAGGTAATGTGACGATAATGCAACTGTCAAACCACTATAAATGAAAATCTTTTGCCAAAAATCTGCGTCTAGTCCCTTCAATTATTCAATAATTAGCAAGTTGTCAAACAGTTTCGCATTGCCTCAATAATTTGGTCTTGTCAGTATATTATTTAATGCCTTAAGATAACCTAATATTATGAATGGAAAGTGCTTGTAATCAGCATTCGCATTTTTTCCTCAATTTGTGATTTTGTTGAATAAACAAGCAATTCATTTTACAATGAATTGAACATGAGATGAAGATGGGGTGATTTGTAGCCATTGCTATATAAAGACTAGGCAGGTACCTCGCGCTCCCCACGCGCTGTGGGAATGTAGGTGCCACAGTCAGTGCCCACGCACGATAGCTCCGTGCAAAGCAACGACATGGAGAGAGCGAGTGTGTGTGTCTGTGTGTGTGTGAGTGTGTGTGTGTGTGTGTGTGTGTCTAAGTTTGTAGAATTGCAGAATGTGTATATGTATGTAACAGAGAGGAGTCGCAACATCTTTCAAACAGATGATGTACTGCAGAGTGCATTCCTACATGAATTGTATGGTATGTCCCAACAGTATTGAATTTGATAGTATCTTAGCTTCTAAAGGCGATGTATAATATTTGCTGTGATATACTTAGACCTAGAAGACAGTGGAGGGAAAATTATTTGAATGTATAGAATGTGGCCGTACTATCAATGTGCGCCTGGTGTTCAGTCATAAACACAGGGTGTAAGACTGAAAAATATGCCAGGGGAACAGGGGAAGGAGCCCGTATTTCCATGATAAATTGACAGAGCCTTGGCATGTACTGTGTGAAACCAGTTCAACGGACAGGGTCCTTCGCTATAGCTACGACGCTAACTCGCCTAACAGGTTGTAGCAGTAGGGCCTACTGTCTTGCAAAACACCAAGGGTTATTGAAACTACTCGGTGCCAACAAAAACATTTTTCCTCTCCAACACACACACTGCCCTTCACTCTGAGTTTCGCCTGTCCATCCATATGCTGAAGTTACCGGAAGTAGGCCTATATATTTTTATGTAGAATTGTGATTATTGTTTGCGGTCTTCCATGGAAATGATGACATTCACAAAATAAAGCAATTTTGTTGAATCATCCACAGGTACAATAGTTCTGACAGATGAAATATAAAATGCAGTATAAAGTTGCCAATCCAAACTCAACATATAATCCAGTATAGTATATAGGATGGAATCCTGTATATATTCTAGGATATAGTGATCAGACCCTGTCCTTCAGGCTGTTTTCCAGAATGTAGTTATAGATTAACTATGTTCTCTCTCTCTCTCTCTCTCTCTCTCTCTCTCTCTCTCTCTCTCTCTCTCTCTCTCTCTCTCTCTCTCTCTCTCTCTCTCTCTCTCTCTCTCTCTCTATTGCGCTCTCTCTCTGTATCTTTCTCTCTTGAACATTCCATTGCCCTCACTTTGTCCAAAGGGGGTCATTCATTGATTGCTGAATAGTTACATACAGTTGCAAATTAGTTGGTTAGACGCTCAACCTTGACCTATGAAATGGCAGCAGAGGTTAGCCATACATTGTGAAAAAAAACAATGGACTTTTTTACTGTTCAGAAGAACGTTCCGCTGCCTTCCTTAAATCCTGCAAACTTCAGCACTTGATCGCTTGAAGCCCTCGCTGCCTAAGTAAGGGTCAGTCAGACTAAAGCCACAAGATAGACGAGAGAAATGGAAAAACAGAACGAGGGTGAGAGAGAAACTTGCATACTGAGAGTCAGAGAAATAGAGAGAGAGACAGTTAGAAGGAGGGAGGGAGGGAGAGAGAGAGCGCTATTTAAAGTAAACCCTGCTGAGGAGGCAGGTCCCACACAGGGTTAGATGGTAATCTTCAGCCCAGAGAGTGACAGTTCAAGACTTACAGTCATTGATTAGGCTGTGTGACGCAACATGGTGTTAGGATTCCTTGACAGCTCGAGGTACAGTAGGAGAGGTTTGGAGGGCAAAGGTCGTTGATCTTCCGTCGGGGCGCCAGTTGCGGGATAAGGACGTTGTGTCCGGGTCGTTGCGGAGCAGTAAGACTTAAGGACGGGTAAATGAGAGGGGAAGGGCTGATTGGGCGTCTTTTCACCAGATGGTTGAGGGCTAGGGAGCCATCTGCCATGGCTCTGTAACGGGATGATGTCCTCCCCTACCCTGCCCTTCTCCTCAGTTCTGTCATCAAGAATTGTCGGAATCCATTCTGAGCGGACCGACTCTACATTTATGAATGTCTTCTGATGTTTTGTTGCTCTGAATTTGCCCCCCTCCTAGCCCCCCCCCCATGCCCCCCACCACCACCCAGCCCCTGGTATTGTGCTCATTCTGACGGGGATGGCTCCCCAGACTTCCTAATAGAGCTGGATCCAGCCCTTGGCAGGTGTAGTGGAGCAGAGTCCGAAGGCAGTGCTGACAGATGAACTGTATTCATCAGAGTTATGAGCTTTCATCTAATTAATTAAGAGTGAGACTTGTGCCGTGCTTCATAGGTGCACATATGAGCGCTTCCTTGGCTGCGCTAGTGCAAATCTGTTTCATTTTTTATTTCGGCTGTGTCTGAGTTTCCAAATATATGCACTTTGTGACCCAGATTCACGGGTTGTTTGCGGGCCTTTTCCCGAGCAGATTTGGGATAAAATGTCCTTTTGTTCTCTTTTTCTTTGGAGTAGCTGCACACTGAAGCTCTTTCTCTCTGTGCTGTTATCAGAAACAGATACAGAAACAAAAAGCTGACACACTACCAGGCTCTGCTCTTCTAGAGAAGCTCTCTTCTAGAGGAGCTCTCTTCTAGAGAAGCCTGTGTCATCTGAACATAAGCAGCGTAGCAGCTAAGATTTGCTGATTTACTCTGTCTTGATTCGGACATTCAGGTTCTGGACCTGAGATGTGGTTATGGACCTCTTGCACCATCTGTCTTTTTAGGTTAGGTTGTCAATTATGACTACTTTTTATTCCCCTTATTATTAGCTAGACCCCCCCTTAGTATTAGCTAGACTTTGCTCCTTTTGTAGTTAGCCCACATCTTCAAGTTTCAATATTCCGATATGTTTAATGTATGCACCTCCCTGCCAAAGTAAATTCCTTGTTTGTGCAAACCTTCGTGGCGAAGGTTCCTTCTGATTCTGATGTGTTTAGAAGATTGACAGGGAGTGTTCCTGCCACATCCTCAATGCAAACTGGCCTGTGTGTGTGTGTGTGTGTGTGCGTGCGTGCACACCTGCCTGTGAGTATACGTAGCTATTGTCAGAGTGGGTCACTAGCAGGTATAGCAGCATTTCTGGCTGATTCCCTGTCAGGAATGTGAGAAATGTTTCAGATCATTCCGGCCGGCCTGGAGCTGTACCCAGGGGGTTGCTATCTGGATGGAAGTTTTGACCACAACTGGGGCCGACCAGGTGGGGGTGCATTGAACTGTATAAACCTTGGCCAGTCAGAGGATGTGACACTTCTCCTGTACAGACTGATAGACGAACCCCAACGTAGGTTAGATAGACAAACTGGTTCTGAGAATGGGTGTGGATCAAGAATGACTGGAGAGGTTTCAGCCCTGGAATCCAGACGGGGTTGTTTATTCACTCTTTCCTGAGAAGGAAAGAAGAGCAAACTTGTCATCTTTTTTCATAATGAATCATAATCGTGGGATAGAGCTCTACAGAGGGAATGTGGCTATATGTTGTGTGTGTGTGTGTGTATGTACTGTAGGATGACTGCAGGGGTTAATCCTGCTTGATTTAAAAGGGGTGGAACAGTCTTCCCTAAGCAGGAAGATGCTCTGGTATTAACCCAGCATCTAGACTTCCCACGTTGAGGAAAATGCCTCATAGGTAGAACCGGGGAGGGGAGAGCAGTCGACCAGATATCTGAAGGGCTTGAGAGAGTAAAACCTAGTCTGGCTTAGTCATACATTGCATCACCATCTTCGTCCTCTGAAAACTTGCCTGGATTTTGCCTGATACAGACTTGAGCTCGACATCCATGCATCTATCTGCAAGTGCTTCGATATTTCACTCCACACACCATCTCTGATGACAGTAATGATGCCGTTTCTATCCACGGTCACGGTGTACTAGAATCAATGGTACAATGAAGTCAGAGACGCAGTCAAAGTCGCAGTCAGAGACGCGGTCAGAGACGCAGTCAAAGTCGCAGTCAGAGTCGCATGTCTTAAAGGTGCTTTTTGAGGTAAGCCTGGTGGTACCTTTTGGAAAGAAAGCAGACTGAGACTAGAGTGAGTCAGTCCTCGTTTACACACTCACTCACCTGTAAATTATTCAAGACTGTTGGGTGGTTGTAAGTTTAAACAATCGCTGAATCATTTGAATGACATCTAAGTGTGACATCATCAACTTTAAGGTGTGTGTATGTGTTTGTGGGTGTCTGTGTGTGTGTGTGTTGGACCGTGACCTTTCTCCTCCCTTCCTGCCAGTGTGTACACACTACAGCTGGCTCTAGACATACTTAATGCAAAGGTCAGTCTCCATGAGGGTGTGTTTGTGTGGGAGTGTGTGTCTGTGTTGCTTTGTGTGTAAAACAACAGTGACCTGAGTAAAGGCTATTATCAGATCAGGATTGAGATTAGGATTATCGGGGACAGTGAATTTATTACGGTGGATTTAATTTCTTGTTGGGCCATAATCCCAGTGACGGGCCCTGTTTTATTACGGCTATTTGCTGTTGCTGTGATTAGCCTGTGTGGAGAGAGAGTCCGAATGGAAATATGATCTACGAGGACTAGAAGGATAGAGTGGGAGTTTTAGAAAGAGCGGATAGGAGGAGGAAGATGGGAAGAAAGTTAGAGAGATAAAGAGGACGGGTAAACATGATTCTCTGGGATTCCACATCAGCTCTCAGTACCTGGTATCTGAACCGGTGCAGTTGACACAGAGCTAGAGAAATAATGAAAGTTTATGTGTTTGTGCGTGTTTTAGTTTCCGACTGGTAAACAGCGTGTGTAAAGCGTGGGAAAGCCGAGAGGAGGGGCAGCAATGCCACACTAATTTGTCTGACTGAGATCATAAAACTTTTAACAGGCATCCTAATTCTGCTCTTTCATCCTCTGAGCATGTTTTCTCCACAGCTGTGGGATTGAGAAGCCTCCGTTTCTGCTTTCCTGAAATACTGCACAGCTTGGAGGCAGATCAAACAGACACGATGCTGTTATTTTTGAGGCGCGCCTTTCTGTTAGCTCACAACGTTTGAGAAAATGGAGAATCCCCCCCTGGCAGAGACGTGGCCCTAGACTGAGCCGTGTTCCTGCCTGGTCATGCCTACGAGCTGTGCAATGGGCTGGAATGGGCTCAGGTTGCCACCACTGGTTTTGAGTGAAGGTTGTCAGTGCGATTCCCGACTGTGCCAAAATGACGTTGTGTCCTTGGGCAAGGCACTTCACCCTACTTGCCTCTGGGAAATGTCCCTGTACTTACTGTAAATCGCTCTGGATAAGAGCGTCTGCTAAATGACTAAATGACACACAGTTATTTCAGTTGGTGCGAGAGGGAGAAGCTTTTGATCCCAGGGACCCAGGTTGTGGACAGAGACCGTGACAATTTGGAGGAGATAAACAAACTCTTCACAAACACAGTTTGGCAGCCATATTGAGTGTAATTGAGTTACTGGGGCTGCAACTCTGTCTCATGACTTCCTGAGGTTTACATCCCTACTGTGATCATCCATGTCGTACAGCACAGCTGAGAAGCAGCCCAGGTTTGTGAGATTTTTTGCCATGGTCGTGGAATTGCTTGAATTACGTCTACAGTAAATATCTTCTACTGTGATGATTCAATTGACTGTTCACTGCTGGGCTCATTGACAGTTTTACACGAGTCAAGTAATGGTGCCTACTGGTGTGGCAGCTGGCCAGCTATCAGAGAGTCCTCGGGTCACCTGAGAGGAGCTGCTGTGTGTGTGTGTGTGTGTGTGTGTGTGAGTACTGTTCACCTGAGAGGAGTGGTGTATGTTTCTCTCTGTGTGTGTGTGTGTGTGTGTGTGTGTGTTGTCCTTTCTGCTGAGAAAAGCCAGGAGGTGCTGATGTGATAATGGCTGGGGGTTGCTATGGGGGATTACAGTTAGTGTTACATTAACACCCGCCCTTAAGAGAGGGGGGTGGGGGGACAGACGACAGAACCTAGTATCCCAGGAGACAGCCCAAGAATAGGCAGGATGTGATGTCACATGACAGCTGTCACGTGAGGTAAAGACATTATGGAAGCTACAGCTGTAAGTGCTTGTTTCGGCATGTATGTGGAGGATCCTTCTGAAGATTTGAACTTCCTCTTACTCCCTTCTTCTGTCTATTCCTTCCTCTCCTCCTCCTCCTCCTTCCCTCTCTCATCTGTTACCCAGGGAGCAGCCGATCTTCACCACCAGGGCTCATGTCTTCCAGATCGACCCAACCACTAAGAAGAACTGGGTTCCGGCCAGCAAGCAGGCAGTCACCGTGTCGTACTTCTATGACAGCACGCGCAACAGCTACAGGATCATCAGCGTGGATGGATCCAAGGTAAATTCAGTCAGTCAGTCACTCAGTCAGTAATAAATCTGATTGCTGTGAAGAATAGAACCGTCTGACTTAAGTTTCCTGTTGGTCAGCGATAACGCGATACTGCGTGTGTCTCTGCAGTGCTTCTGTGACAGCGGTTAGGTGTGAAAGTCCCCTGGTGGGTGTGTGCTCTCTGAGTAATGTCAGAGGAAGGTGTGTGTGTGTGTGTGTGTGTGTGCATGTGTATGTGTGTGATGGGGGGGGGGGGCTATAAAGGGCAACTCCAGGAGCCCCCTCCCCCTGTGACATACTTCCAACTCTGCCACATTTTCAATCACAAGTGCAACCTTCACTGGTGAATCATGCCCACATGCTGCAAACACACCCACGCACAGCGCACCCTCTCACCCCTGCCACCACCACCATCCATATTAGGGGTCGGCTCTGCATAAATTCTTGTTGCCTCAACAGAGTGAAACCCACAGAGCAACATTATGCAGAGATTAATTTGAACATGCACTGCTTGATACTGTGTGTGTGTGTGTGCTCTGGATGAGAGCGTCTGCAAAATGACTAAATATAAATGTGGGCGTGTTTGTGCACACTTTATGTATCGGCGTGTGTCTGTCAGTCTGTCTCTGTTAGCTAGATTACCCGTTTCCATGGAGATTGGAGTTTCTTTGGCGGAGCTGCGTGATAGCAGTGAGGTCATTTAGATTGGGTTATCACCTTCACGGGGCCACTCAAGTTCGACGAGATGAGACTGCTATTCATTGTTTAATGAGAAGGTCTTCACGATGGTCTTTACAGACCAGCTCCTCTCTTCTTCAGTCCTCAGAAGGCCTTTGTGATGTGTGTCGGAATGAGACACATCTGAAAGGGCTTAGTTATAACATCCGTTCTCTTTTCTTCAGAAGTCTGTTTCCTCAGTGCCTCTCCCTAGCCCTGCTTCTCCTTGTCTTCCCTGCCTCTCCTGTCCACCCTGCCTCTCTTCTCCCCTGCCTTCCCTCTCCTCCTCCCCCTGCCTCTCCCAGCCCCCTGCCTCTCCCACCCCTGGCTGTGTTCCATGCTGAGGTTCTGTCAGAGTATATAATCCTTCTGCGCATGGATGCCTGTCTACTTCAGCTAATCTCTCCTGTAGATTCCATCCACTCCTCTTCTCCTTTACTCATCCCCTATACTTCTCTCTCTCCTCTACCCTTTTCTCTCTCTTTTCCCCAAAGGGGAGGACTGTGTCGTTCAGCCGAGGTCAATGTTCTGGCTCTCTATAGGATCAGAAGATAGAATTAAAGAGAGCTCATCTGATTCATCTTCATCATGCTAATTCCATTAATTGGAAGGTGCAGGATGTCCGTGGGTTGCTTGTACTTACATGCTTAGATCTTTACCTGCCGAAACATGAAATGTAGAGAGACATACAGACTGTATATACCTGCAGAGAGACAGACTGTTCTGTATACCTGCAGAGAGACAGACTGTATACCTGCAGAGAGACAGACAGTATATACCTGCAGAGAGACATTGTGGACTTGGCTGTAGCGCAGAGTTATGATTGGTTGGCATTTCCATTCTTAATCCCCAACAAACGACAATATTTCACAACCGATATAAATATCACAATCGATCTCAAAACCCTTTGGCACGTCACCTCACATTGTAAATGCCTCCCACTGACAAATAATTACACGCTTTAATCTGTTTGAGTGTGTGGGGGCTGAACCCTCCACAGTGTTTGTTGGGTAGACCTTGGTGCAGCGTAGGATAGTTGTATAATTCCAGGTAGTCATTTCCGACCTGCTGACTCGTCGACCCGAGCCTTACCCAATATTACAGATCTGTGTGTTTTAAACCAACCCCCTGGTGTCTGTGCAGGGAAAGAATCCCTCTGCTGTAAATATTTTGTATACATCCTCTTCCCTTCCTTGGCTCTGTGCTGGCCTTCAGCTCCCACGCTGCGTTCTCTCTCCAATCCTGCCGAGTCTGCAGCTTCTGTGTGGTCAGCTGACACGGTCACTGCCCTCCTAGGAGGACAGGAAGTATCCCATAATCCCCCCCCCAATAAGTGCCCCCACGTTGACCCCAGCCTCATGCCCAGTCCAGCCCTGCGCCAGCCTGCAGCCATGCCACCCGATACCCACCTCTTCACCTCCCAGGTGGCCCTGTCGCTCACGCAGGCCCTGGGTGTGAGCCAGGGGCTGTGCTGGTCGTGAACCAGCATCTGGTCCAAGCTTTCAACGGCGTACAGCAGGAGTAATAGATGAGCGTGCTGTATCTTTCCTCTATTCTCCTCCTTGCATCACTCCATCCATCCATATGGTGGGGAGGAGCTGGGTTTGAGTCATCTGGGTTTGAATGCTGCATGGTGTGTGGGGTAATCCGTGTCATAGGCTAGGAACAGTACTATCTGGGTGTCTGAGACCAGCTTATATGGGAACATCAAAAAGGGATGACTTTCAGATCAGTGTCTTATGGCGCTGTCACATGATAGATGATGCATTATGGGTCACCAAATCGTGGAGGCTCATTACTCACCTCAAGCTTCACGTTAGAGTATTGTTTTAACCAAATAAAACAGAAACATTCTCACCCACAAGTATTGTTTACAGTACACTCACCAGAGGCTCAGTGGTGTGTGTAGTGCACACACACCCACCCAGACTCACTCCACCGCTGTTTAGAGTGGAGGACTGACAGGGAGAGAGAGAGACAGTTGTGGACAGAGGCAGTTAAAGACAACTTTGATGGATCAGCTTTAGTGGTATGATGTGGATTATACAGTATTTCTCACTGAGGATAATTCCATTACACAGCTCATGACAGGGAGAGATCAAACCAGGACAAACCTGGTTCGTCTTCTGTCAGCCCTCTCTCTCTCTCTCTCTCTCTCTCTCTCTCTCTCTCTCTCTCTCTCTCTCTCTCTCTCTCTCTCTCTCTCTCTCTCTCTCTCTCTCTCTCTCTCTCTCTCTCTCTCTCTCTCTCTCTCTCTCTCTCTCTCTCTCTCTCTCTCTCTCTCTCTCTCTCTCTCTCTCTCTCTCTCTCTCTCTCTCTCTCTCTCAATTATTATTAACATTAATTAATAATTATTAATTAAGTGTGAGAGAGCCTCTCATGCATCAGAGAAGACTGCCCGATCCTGACTGTAAGGTTTGGGACGTACCTGAACCAGAGAGAGGCCTGTGATCCAGGGTCTTATTTACATTGACATGCCTTCATTATCCAGAACAACCTCACCTAGGAGAGTGGGACCCTGGTCTGTTCCCCAAATGATTTCCCTGTTCACATCGAGTTGATTTTCATGGAAAAGCTGTGACACAGTCATTACATCCTAGGTACAGTATTTAACTAAGATGTGTGACTGGCGAGACGCTGTACTGCTGTGTTCTCGGTTCTGTGGCGATGAGCCGGCGTTACAGTGCCGTGAGAGGTGTGAAGGTTCCAGTGCTCTGGAGAGAGGCTGTGGGAGTGGTAGACAGTTAGACAGCCAAGGAAGAGGGGGTCTGCCGAGTGTAGAAAAGGGTGAGAAAGAGAGAGAGAGAGAGAGAGAGAGAGAGAGAGAGAGAGACGTTGGTGGTGAGACAGAAGCAGAGGACAGAAGAGGCTGCCAGTGATTCCAACTCTCCTCACCCTGACTGCACCCTGATTCAAAGCAATGTTTTGTTGCTGTGAGATGAGATGCATGTTCATGTCTGCATCTTCTTACTGTCCCAAACTTTTCATGGGGTCATTGTTTTCATTATGGAAATGTTGTTTTTCCGTCTTAGAAGTTAACTAGAGAGACAAAGTGTTTACTCATTTTAGGACAGATTCTGTAATTTAAGCAATCAATCATCATGTTTTTTTCCATATAATTATCTATCTTTATTATATAGAGCCAGTTGTACTGTGATTATTATTATAGTTGTGTCATAGTGTTGATGTGACGCAAGTGTGGCAGCCTGTCTTCAACTTTAGTTGTGAACATCCTCCAGGTCTCTGAGTCTCTGTGTCTTTGTTCGCATAATTGATAGGCTAGCTCTGAAAACGTCATCATCCCTGACCTTTTTGTGTCGTGTGTGTGTGTGTGTGTGTGTGTGTGTGTGTGTGTGTGTGTGTGTGTAAAGAAGTTTTGGTAAAAAAAAACCGAGAATAGAGACATTCCTGATCACCCATGGTGATAATGATGGAGATATTCAAAATTGTCAGTGTCAAAAAGGATTCCTGGGGGAGGCGTCTACAGTGTATTTTTTTTATTAATCTGAGTATAGTCTTTTCAGATACTTTTCAGAGTATCTGTTCTACTTGCGTGAAGGATGTGTGTACTTTTGCCATCTGTGGTCAGTCTATAAAAAATTGGTTTTAGCAAATCCCACAAGCAGGTAGGTAGTGACGTGTGTCTCCTTGACAGGTGATCATCAACAGCACCATTACCCCCAACATGACCTTCACCAAGACCTCCCAGAAATTTGGCCAATGGGCTGACAGCAGAGCAAACACTGTGTTTGGCCTAGGGTTCGCCTCTGAGCAGCAGCTAGCAAAGGTCAGTCTCCTCTCTCCCCTCATCCATACTCACCCCTCTCCACTCTCCCCTCATCCATACTCACCCCTCTCCTCTCTCCTCTCTCCTCTCTCCTCTCTCCTCTCTCCCCTCATCCATACTCACCCCTCTCCTCTCTTCACTCTCCCCTCATCCATACTCACCCCTCTCCTCTCTTCACTCTCCCTCATCCATACTCACCCCTCTCCTCTCTCCCCTCATCCATACTCACCCCTCTCCTCTCTCCTCTCTCCCCTCATCCATACTCACCCCTCTCCTCTCTTCACTCTCCCTTCATCCATATTCACCCCTCTCCTCTCTCCCCTCATCCATACTCACCCCTCTCCTCTCTCCTCTCTCCCCTCATCTATACTCACCCCTCTCCTCTCTTCACTCTCCCTCATCCATACTCACCCCTCTCCTCTCTTCACTCTCCCCTCATCCATACTCACCCCTCTCCTCTTTCCACTCATCCATACTCACCCCTCTCCTCTCTTCACTCTCCCCTCATCCATACTCACCCCTCTCCTCTCTTCACTCATCCATACTCACCCCTCTCCTCTCTCCCCTCATCCATACTCACCCCTCTCCTCTCTTCACTCTCCCTCATCCATACTCACCCCTCTCCTCTCTTCACTCTCCCCTCATCCATACTCACCCCTCTCCTCTCTCCACTCATCCATACTCACCCCTCTCCTCTCTCCACTCATCCATACTCACCCCTCTCCTCTCTTCACTCTCCCTTCATCCATACTCACCCCTCTCCTCTCTTCACTCTCCCCTCATCCATACTCACCCCTCTCCTCTCTTCACTCTCCCCTCATCCATACTCACCCCTCTCCTCTCTTCACTCATCCATACTCACCCCTCTCCTCTCTTCACTCTCCCCTCATCCATACTCACCCCTCTCCTCTCTCCACTCATCCATACTCACCCCTCTCCTCTCTTCACTCTCCCTTCATCCATACTCTCTTTTCATCCCTCCTCTCTCTCTGTCCTTTTGACCACCCCCGAAGACCAGTGACCAGTGTTAATGTTTTGCTTCATGTGTTGTGACTCTGTGTATAAATATGATACCGTCGTCACTAAAGTCAATAAACATGACAGTCACAATCATGGTTTTTTTTTACCAAAAAAACGATGAATAAGATGTTTTGTTTACTGAATGCCATGAGCTCTGTTTCCCCCCTCTAGTTGGAAAATGAATCAATTTCTACAGCTGTGTCGGAGCCCATCACGTCTAAATCAGTTCCCTCATTCTCTCGAGTTCACAGCACAGTAATTACCATCATGGCTCTGCACATACTGTTTATTCTTCTCTGACTGACGACGGCTTGTCCCGCTCTCTTCCCTCAGTTTGCTGAGAAGTTCCAGGAAGTGAAAGAGGCGGCCCAGGTGGCGAGAGACAAGTCTCAGGAGAAGATGGAGACGTCGAGTAACCACTCCCAGGTAGCCTGCTGCCCTCCTCACAAGTCCTGTCTGGGAGTCATTCGCAGATTCTGCAGGAGCTGGAGACCCATCACATTTAATACATTTGAATCCTCCAGCAGACGCTTTCATCTAACGCAACGTACAAATGTACATTGGCAAAGTACAACTGATGAGAGAGGTGAAAAGAGAGATGGAGGGTCTTGAACCCGACAGACGCGGAGCCAGAACAGAGTCACGGCTAGATAGTTTCTGTTTATTGCTGACACTGGAACGGACAACGTTAATTGATCGGCCGTCACACTCTCCTGCTCCATCCTGCTAATCTCCTCAGATGAATAGAACTCTATGTTGACACATTAGGTCAGTTTAACAGTTTAATCCCATACACACAGCCATGCTGAGTAGAGGAGGAGGAGGAGGAGGAAGGGGGGGGTGCAGAGGGTTGCTTAGTGCCATCCTACGGGTGAGTCCAGATGGCAGCTTCTGACTGCTCCGTGAAGCAGAAAGCTGCTCTGCCACATGACATGATGTAGGCTGGCACCAGTCCCCCCTCACCTCTCCCCTGACGTAGCTGATGTGTGAGGGGGGGCTGCTGCTGGCCACGGGGGGGTTTCCTGTTCTCCTGACCAGGCGGGCTGAGACCACCTGGCCCCTCACCGAGAAATACGGACGTCCAAGCTGTTAGAGGAGGGGAGGAATGAAGGGAATAACGAGAGGATACCTAGCTTTACTGTGTTAATCCTGTATTTACTGTAACCCGACGGTATTTGCAATGTATTTACTATGTGCACCCCCCCCATCCCTCACCCCAACAATTCACCCTCACCCCCCATCACCACCCCCCATCACCCCTCCACCCTCACCCCCCTCAGGAGTCCGGTGGTCGTGACACCCCTTCATCCAACCAGGCATCCAGCATCAACGGGACGGACGATGAGAAGATCTGCTTCACAGGGCCTGAACCCGCCCAGCTGAAGAGCGAGAACGAGCGCCTGAAAACAGCGGTGGAGCAAAGGTACCCTGAGGACATTATACTGCTGTTACTGTACACCTGGGACAGTTACACTGCTGTTACTGTACACCTGGGACAGTTACACTGCTGTTACTGTACACCTGGGACAGTTACACTGCTGTTACTGTCCACCTGGGACAGTTACACTGCTGTTACTGTACACCTGGGACAGTTACACTGCTGTTACTGTACACCTGGGACAGTTGCACTGCTGTTACTGTCCACCTGGGACAGTTACACTGCTGTTACTGTCCACCTGGGACAGTTACACTGCTGTTACTGTCCACCTGGGACAGTTACACTGCTGTTACTGTACACCTGGGACAGTTGCACTGCTGTTACTGTCCACCTGGGACAGTTACACTGCTGTTACTGTCCACCTGGGACAGTTACACTGCTGTTACTGTACACCTGGGACAGTTACACTGCTGTTACTGTCCACCTGGGACAGTTACACAGCTGTTACTGTACACCTGGGACAGTTACACTGCTGTTACTGTACACCTGGGGCATTAAACTACTCTTAAGGGACTGATTCAATGAATTAATTAACCAAACTAAAACTTGAATTCACATATTTATGAACTGGGCCTGCCATTATAGGTTCACTTGTGTCTATTTAGAGGGACAAGGATCAATTTTTGCGTGAGAAGCAACTGCCCAACAACTGAGTCAGACTCTAGACTCCTGCTCCTCGCTGTACGTCAGCATTTGCCGCAGCAAACTTGTGCCCATCCATGCACACAGATCATTCATGCACACAGATCATTCATGCATAGTGAATTCACATCAGCACCACTCGTCCTTTGCTGCAGTGACATGCACACCTGAAGGAAGATGTGGAGAAGCTTTCAGACACAAACGCACCTCATCATGTCCCTTTAGGGTTGGAACCTGTCCCATGACCTTTGACTCACCTCTCTCTCTCTCTCTCTCTCTCTCTCTCTCTCTCTCTCTCTCTCTCTCTCTTTCCTTCCTCCTCCTCGTCCTGTCCAGTAACACCAACGCCAAGAAGTGGGAGACGGAGCTGCAGACTCTGCGGGAGAACAACGCCCGTCTGGTGGATGCCCTGCAGGAGTCCTCTGCCAACGTGGAGAGCTGGAAGAAGCAGCTGAGCACCTGCAAGGAGGAGAGCGACACGCTCCGGGAGAAGGTGACGGCACATCCTCCTCCTTCCCCCTCCTCCTCCCCCATGTCCCTGGGGAAAGGCCAGGGTGGCTCACTGTTGTTGGGGGCTGTCTGATCAGGGGCTGAGCCTCCTCAGCCTCTGCTGGATGGAGGCTGGATGGAGGCTGGATGGAGGCTGGATGGAGGCTGGTTGGATCTCAGCAACACTGCGGGATGCGTTTAGCTGGCCGCAAATCCTTTAGTAGCCTGGGATATCTTTTTAATTTGTTCACGAATACGAGAAATGTGTGAGGATTTTTACAGCTGGATTCTGGGACTGCTGGAGATACAATAGGCACTTTTGTGTGTTTCCATAGTTGTCCAGCATCCATAGATCAGCAACATTCCTCCCACCAGTCCTATCTGCAGAACTCCTGCCAGCTCCTCTATAAATAGACCCATTTCAGTTTCATAATCAATGCAGGCTGATGCCTACTCTGGACGGGGGGAAAAAAGGAGATCCATATTTCTATTGTTCTCTCATGGACGGATCGTTAAAGATTGGCATACTGTATGTATGCCAATGAATACTGTCAAATAAGTTCTGTCATCTGTGCTGACACGCGTGGTCATGTTCTCTGCCGGTGTAGATAGCTGAGTTGGAGGCTCAGTGCAAAGAGGCCAGTGCGGAGAAGGAGAGGAATTCGAAGCTGGCTGTTCGTGTTCAGGAGCTTGAGGTCGAACTGCAGGACAAAGAGCAGGTGAGAGAACCAAACCGTAATCAAAGACACACTCATCACCCTCACGGCCTCCCTCCCCCCTGGCTCCACCGAGGTGTTCATTAAGAGTATTGGAGCTGTCAGAATGGATAATCAGGGAAGCAGGTGTTACACCCTTGTTCTGTATGTCACACACTGCGTGCGAAGAAGTTAGATTTCTCCGTCTGACTCGAGCTTTAAGGGACCGAGTCACGTAGCCGCGGGCAGGGTTGAGGATGTTTCCAGGAGACAGGAAGAGTCTCTTTTCTCCGGAGGAAGGTGATGGGTATTGTTGTGGGACCCTTTCATGTCAGAGTGGCTCTTTATGGATTAGCTCTCTCTGAGCCTCCAGTCAGCTAAACCCAGACATTTATACGACCTCCTGGGACATTCTGTCTCGTTGCTTTATGGTAGTTTGTCTCATATGATTTATGCCATCATAAGTTCAGTTCCCCATTGGTCCTCATAACCTGGAGTTCCCCCTAACCTGCAGGGTGTGTGGATGGATTCTGACTCTGACTTAATGAATCTGTCTGGATTTTTCAGACCACATAAATCTTGTATTTGTCGGAGTTTTGTCAACACTTTATTATATCAAACTGAAAATGAATCCTAGTTATAATCTCAGCTGTTATGACTGTCCCATGTCCCTAGCATCCCAGCACACTAATCAATGGGCCATGTTTTCCAGTCTGTGGGCGTCAGGGTGGTGTAATGAGGGTTGTCGCCGGCTGGAGGCCTGGAGTGGACACACCTCCTCTTGTTAATGGATAAATGTTGTTTCTGCCTGCAGACAAATGTTTCATTAGCATTGACTGTCCTCCTATGTCTCTATCTCTCTCTTCTGTCTCTGTCTCTCTCTTCTGTCTCTATCTCTCTCTTCTGTCTCTGTCTCTCTCTTCTGTCTCTATCTCTCTCTTCTGTCTCTGTCTCTCTCTTCTGTCTCTATCTCTCTCTTCTGTCTCTGTCTCTCTCTGACTCTTCTCTCTTTATTGCCTAGGGCTAAATTGGAGAAAAATACATATTAGATATACTGCATAACTATATGTGTGTCTATACACACACACACATATATATGTGTATATATATAAACTTATATAGAAAATTCTTCCCCTTCATCCTGAATCTCTAGACTGTAAAATGGGGCAGTGTGCATTTCCCTTGGCAGCGAAATGAGATTTCCCAGAGCACAGTGCACCCCAATACCTTGGAGCCCAATCATCTAGACAGCCACAGAGGAGAATCGCTCAGAAACTGTCGTCCTGGTCACAGCCAAATACAAACACCGTTCAACATTTAAAAAATGAATTATTAAGCCTCCTCCGTAAAGCGGTTCTCCAGCTCTGGCTGTGACCTGCTCCAACTGTGGGACACTTCAAAAAGATGACCAATTAGCGCTTAGCTAACGGTGCTTCAGCTAATGGGAGGGGGAGGGAGGGAGGGAGGGAGGGAGGGAGGGAGGGAGGGAGGGAGGGAGGGAGGGAGGGAGGGAGGGAGGGAGGGAGGGAGGGAGGGAGGGAGGGAGGGAGGGAGGGAGGGAGGGAGGGAGGGAGGGAGGGAGGGAGGGAGGGAGGGAGGGAGGGAGGTCCTCTGGGTCTTTGATGTGTACGTTTGAAGGAAAGCCCCCGCGGACGGGCTCATCATTAGTTGAATGTGATGCATGTGCATGTGCAGTGTTCACAGAAACACCATTACCATTTCTGTATCTCACGTGCTTGCTGTTTTGTACCTCCTGATACTGTACGCATGTCTACTCTGGGGACGTTCCAGTGTGGATTTATGAGTCTCGAATGTGTTTCACAGGAACTGGAGAACCTGAGGAAGCAGGCGGAGATCATCCCCCAGCTAATGGCTGAGTGTGAGAGCATCACGGAGAAATTACAGGTCCTGTTCAAATATATAACTCTAACCGCTAACTTACTGACCCTAACCCTACCCACTCCCTTATCCTAACCTTTCATTTACTAACCCTTACCTCAACTACTCCCCTAATCCTAACCCCTACTTCACCAAGCCTAACCCTACCTACTGCCCAAACCCTAAGCCCTATTTAAACCCTAATCTTTAGGTCAGAGGTCTTCAACCCTGGTCCTCAGGGACCCCCTGTCCTGCACATTTTAGATGTTTCCCTGCTCCAACACACCTGATTCAAATGAATGGGTCGTTATCTAGTTAAAAGGCAAAAACCTGTTAACGACCATTCATTTGAATCAGATGTTTTGGACCAGGGAAACATCTAAAACGTGCAGTGCCAGGGTTGAAGACCTCTGCTTTAGGTTATGACAGCCTTTAGCGCAGTAGAACTGACTTTTTAGAATATGTTTCCTCTTGGCTGAGGTCAATGGCATCGCTCAGAAGCTGTCAGGCACACCAAAGGACATTCTTAAGTGCAGAAGTAGGAGAACTTGATTGCTATACTCTGCCTCAGGCTGGTGACAAACTCCACACACACACACTCACGAAACTCACACCCAACACACATACACTCACACATGCCAAACACACACACAACCACACACATCTTTCATCCGGCTCCATGTTTATAATTGTCTCTCTTGTTGTGTGTATTAATACAGTTCACTGTGTGATGTTTTAATGAGAGGACTGAGTGGTGTTAAAGAGCAGATGGAAATGATCAGCACTGTTGAAAGGTGTTCTCTGTCTTCACATAAATCGTAGCTTTGTTATAATAGGGACCGTTTTAATTACTGCTCAGTCTGGCTTATTCCTCTCGAATGTTAAGAGTTAATCATTAGCTAATCATTGGACTGATAAGAGATGGTGTACGAGAGTCTTAAACAGGCTTGGGATTCCACGGTTGACAGGAATCCTGAAACCATATTGATTCACATGCCAGATCTTCCTCCTTTCTACCCGGTAACAGGGAACACCTGTTCTTGTCCGCCTGTTTGAACCCAGGCACACGTCACACTCTGCGGTGGCGGCTCAACCCGTATGGCTAGTCAGGCTGCAGTCCTACCAGTCAGACTGCCTGTGAGGGGAGTGGTATCAACAGTGATGCTGGCATCCTTCTGGAGTGCGATGGGAGCAGCATCGATAGTGACTCAGGCCCTCTTGCTGAAGTGTAACTGGAGCGGTATCGATAGTGGCGTTGGCTTCCTTCTGTGGTGCGATGGGAACAGTATCGATAGTGACGCTAGCCTCCTTCTGTTTCTATCTGACTCATAGAGTGAGATTTCATTGCCCAGGCTGTCATATTTGAGTGCTACACAGGCAGGATATGGGTGGACAGAGAAACCAATGTTAGTAGAAGTTCTTCAGCTTTAATCTGCTCTGGTTGCCAGATATACCATCTCTCTGCTTCAGCCAACTGCATGATATTAACAGCCTTGGCTAAGACGGACTCTGGCAACCGTGCTATGGTGTTTCACAGAGAACTAAAACCAACAATGGCATACTTCAAATACCTTCCCTTTATCCACAGTACCCTAGAGGAACACCAGCCAGCCAACAGCCACAGGGGTAGTCGGGAACTGATGAAACAGCCCTTATATTTCAGTAGGATTTAATATTTAATAGTATGGCACATCAGAATGATCAGTGTTCTTCACAGGTGGTCATTACCATAAATAGCTGTTACCATGGAGATTACGCATCAAACAACCGTCTTGACTGCTCGGTCGTACGCACGCTTTTCCTCTATTCTATCAGATCCACATCTACGTTTCCAGTTGGGACCTCTATTTAAAGGGGGCACTGTGGTCAAATTACAGGAGTCAGCTGCCAGAATGCCACCAGCCGTGGCATTTAAAGCTCCTATTTTAGCCCCCTCCCTGCAATGGCATCCCTGGCATCACTCCTCCCGTCTCCTCGTCTCCCCGCCTGCCTTGCAGCATGCTCATGTCTGTCCCCAACATTACCGGGGTGTCGTATTTGACCACCTCATGTCGTTCTTTATGTTTCGCTGTAATGTGATTCTGGTTTCACTGTGTCTCTTACACAGTGATTCTTACAGCCCCTTTAGTATTAGTTAGACCTTGTACCAATAGTATAGTTAGACTGTTCACCAGTATTCAAGATTTTTGATCCCCATATGTTGAATATATGCACCTTCCTGCCAAAGTAAATTCCTTGTCTGTGCAAACTTTCATGGAGATGAAACCCCTTTCTGATTTCTCGTCTCCTCCCAGGCCGCCGAACTGAAGAACAAGGACCTAGAGGAGCGGATAGAAGGTCTCTCTGGGGAGATCGAGGACAGCCAACAGAAGCAGGGCAACATGAAGGGAGAACTGAAGAAGTTCATGGACATCCTGGATGGAAAGATCGATGAGCTGCATGAGTTCAGACAGGGTCTGTCCAAGCTAGGGGTGGAGAACTGAAGGGGCCTGAGGCAGAGGACTGGAAGTGTGACTGAGGTTAGATACAGAAATGGAGGATTTTCCAAAGTCTTCAGGGCGGGACACTGTGGCACTCGATCCCCCAAAGTGAAGTCCACACAAAACAATCAGCTAGAAACAAAACCTCAACAAAACGGAAGGGAGGGAGGGAAAGAAGGTTGGATTGAGATAGGAGGAGCACAGGAGCGAGGGGAGGGGGCCTAAATGTATCCTGTGTCCGCATTCTGGGAGAGAGTCACACTCACTGTTTACTGAGCCGTCTCTGGGGGTGGGGGTGGCACTGGGGGGGGGGGGGGGGTGGTGGAGAGCTTCTACAACAGGTGGAGGGTTCTTGGATTCTATCTGTGTATTCCTGCAGGCTGCCAGAGTTCCGAACTGGCAGTTTGATGTTGGTGAGGGCAGAAGGGGCTTTAAAAGGGCTAACGTGAAAATCCGAAACGGCGACATGCGGTTCAGCAACAGTAAAAGTAATAATGATCCATGTTAATCCCGATGGCCACTTCATGAGAACTGATGTATCTTTTGAAAAGAGTCTGCTTACTAATACTTCACGTTTCATCTCAGGTGTGTTTGAAGACGGTTTTGTTCTTGTTAGGTTAATATGCACACACGACACACGGCCGAGTCACAAAGTGCCTCTGGGCAGGACGGCTCGCTACGCACCCGCCTGGCTAGGAGATGCGGCCTGGATCGTCACCATAGTAACTGACTTTCTTTGAGAGAGAGAAAAAAAAAAAAGATTTATGGATTTTCTTTGGTAAACAACAGCATGAAAACATCTGGGCTAAAGTAACATGAAGGAACAATGAATATTAGGCAGGAGGCCTGTTGATCTGGGCTGACACGCTCTTACTAAGAAAGAAATGACAAATAGTTGTTTGTAATAGCTAGGGTAAAGGAAATTGCAGGTGCTTTGAAAACATTGCCTGCTAGGTGGTTTGTGCATCCAGAACATCATTTTCCGCGATGGAAGCAGTTGTACACAGAAACATCATCCTCAAAAACTATGCTAGTTTCCCCATCTGTTAGGAGTGCAGTGTTCTTAAGGATTTTGCATGATTATTATTTTATTTTTTTGTGAGCAAAGTATGTCTTTAAACGTGGTCCCTGTTGGATGTGCTTCCCACACAACTGAAGTCTCTGTTGGTGATTTCTGTATCTGAGGGGAATGTTTTTGCTGCTGGAAAGAAAGATAACGTGAACATGTACGTCATATTCGACTACTGACGGGCCTTCAATACAACACTGAAATTCTATATTTTGTTCATGTTTTGATTTGTTTGTCGGTGCCTATTGACTTGTCAACTAGTCTGTCTAGTTCTGATCCACTTATATGAACAACATTACCTTAACCTGTGTTTTTCTCCAAGTACTATATATTACATACATTCAAACTTTATGGCCTCAAGACTTTTATAAAATATTATTTTGGGTGATTGGTGGTGTGATAGTTTATTTTAGGATGTGGAGTCTACCAGTTAAGAATGCAGCACTGTTAGCTGTATTTGAATTTCAATCTTTCACTTGTATCAAAGGGACGTTTAGTGGAATATTTATGGAAAACGCTATCATGCTGTAATTGTATATTTTCTATCCCAGTTTGATGAGAAATGTTTTGAAAGGGGATGTCTACCAATGGATTGTCTCTGTTTCCTACTGCCCCATCAAATAGGGACTTCCATGAGGTTTGCAGGAACCTAACTATAGACCTGAAACTTCCTTGTCATAGTTTTGACTCCTCCCCTTTTGTGACCACTGTTCAATATTGTACAATATAGAATTGACAATTGTTGAAATATAGTTTAATTACAGTGTGTGGTCTGTGTCCTTTTGTCACTGTACAGCGATGACATGAGCACACACAGTGCTCTTTATGGATGCTGTTACAGGCACGCTGAGTAGGTCAAGGCAGCTTCCCTCCTCTTTGACCCCGCTCAGTACTGCTTCCACAGATCCAGGGAAGATGGCCGTGGCTGGAAAGTTCTGGGTTGCTAGAGGCAGCTTTGTAGGTGAGGTTACTAGGGGGGATGCTGGGGCTGTGTCTCAATCAGAGGAAGAGAGCTTATGGGAAGGGAGGGAGGTTGGGTAATAGGGCTGTGTCTCAATCAGAAGGGAGGTGACGAGTAGGGCTGTGTCTCATTCAGACGAGAGGAGGGGATGTGGACAAGGGAATGCTGGAAAGAGGCACACGCCCCCCCCCGCCCCCCCCCCCCCCCCAGGTTTCCTACGTCTTCCCACCGTGGAAACGGTTGCAGTGGTGGAATCAGCGGACATGTTGCCACGGCAACTTGATCCCACTCACTCCCAAGTATTGATTGAGCGCTTGGTCGTAAGTGGCTGTGCAGATGACTGACTGGAAGACGTGTCCACTGCTGTCTCTCAGAACAAAAGATATTTAATTAGAGACGAGTCAATCATCCTTTCCCCGATAAATTTGTTTCATTATTGTTAGTTTCCTTGGGAACCATTTTCTATGTGTCTTTCTATCCACCCGTTATTCTATTCGAGAGGCTGGTTGTGCGATGGGGCTGTGGACCAACAAGGTCAGTGGTTGACGCCCAGACCTGTGCACAGGGCAGGGAGTCAGTATTCACCAGACTGACTGGTGTTCTCCTGGATCAATGAAATCTCATCATGACACAACATCACTCTCGCTGACGCAGAATACCTCTGATGAGTTGTAGCTTCTGTTCCTATCCCTGTCTTTTAGTGCCTTTCTCTGACTCTCTGACTCACTCTTCCTCTGTCTTTATCTCTCCCTCCCTCTCTCTGTCTCTGAATCTTTCTTCCTCTCTCTCCCTCTCTCTCTCCAGGATTCATTGTGGGATGGGTGGTGAGTGGGCGAGTTGGTAAAACATCATTATGGGAGTGTGCTGCACTGTGTGTGTGTGTGTGTGTGTGTGTGTGTGTGTGTGGGGATGGCACTGTAGGCCACCACCACTGAGACTTTCTGTTGCCATAGTAACGCAGGCTGCCGGGATTGCTTGTCAGAGTGTGTGCAGCCAATAGGGTTAGCCCTTTAACACCTGCGCTGTGTTCTGCCTAGGAGTGTCCCTTCTTTCACCTGGAGAAGGGCGCCAGTGTCACACACACACACACACACACACATGAATTACCTGGAAACGTGATGCTCCTGGAAGTGTAACTATCAGACAGGAAGTAAAGCTGAACACATGAATACATTCACACAATCAACATTCAATAAAAAAAGTGTCTACCTTTAGTAACTTTTTATTGGGGTTTTAGATTCTCACGATGAATTACTTTATCCCCAAGGCACTTCAACATGTTCTTGGTTGAAAATGTGTATCTTTTAAAATAGATAACGATACTGAGCTTTGACAAACGGCTACAAAAAAAAAAAGTAATACAAATCAGTGCTCTACAGTATGCGCTTGTCATTCCGCTGGCAGATGGAGCCAGAGTGATGCATCATTCTGATGTAAACAGATGGACAGCAAGCTGGCCTGAGGCCTCCTCAACAGTGGAGGGACTGGACCGTCACCCCTGACGTACAGGAGGAAGTCGGGACATCAAGTTTCATCTAGGACGTGGACCTGTGTGTGACCTCCTCTCAGATTAGCTGACCAGCACGTTAATTTAGGCGAGAAGCCAGCGCTGTGAAAACAAGAATATGATATAGGATGCATTGAACACAGCTCAGTGTTTAGCTACTGAGACATGTCAAGGATAGTCCCATAAGACATGAGGACATTATTAGAGACTATGTAGTGTAGAGGAAAAACAGATACGGTCATTCATCAATTCGTCGTGCACTTCCCTTGGAACACTTAAAAGAAAAAATACTTTGGATTCAAGTTGTCAGGTTAGTGGACCGACGCCAGGCGACTGATGGAGCCACTTTAACAGACCTCAGGGACACTGCCTCCATGTTCGTATCTGATTCATTATGAAGCTATCAACAGTCAAGCTATCAAGCGTCAACCAGCACAATTGAAGAACAGATCACTGATCATAATTATTGATTATAAACAGGTTTCTAATGTGTGAGAGGGTGAGTGTGTGTGTGTGTGACAGTGCGTGTGTGACAGTGGGTGTGGGACAGTGCGTGTGTAACAGTGTGTGTGTGTGTGTGAGTGTAGTCTCCTCAGGTATCCCACTCTGCAGACTCTCCTCCTCCCTCTGGGTCTCCGTCTTCATCCTCGTCTGAGTCTGCAGACACCCTCTTCATCCTCAGCATGGCCGCCTTGATGCTCTTCTCCAGCTCAGAGTCTCTGCACTCGGGCGGGGCCGCGCACACCTAACCCCCTCAGGGAGCACAAACAGGTCAGATACGGACACAACACCACATCCACGCCTTTCACATAGGCACGATCAGGCGCGCGGTGAATGGAATCACGTGATTGGCTGGGCCCCACCTTCTTGAGGGTCACCCCCTGTCTGATGGCACACATGATGCTGGTCATGGCGTCCGGGGCGGAGGGGGCGGCGCCGGGGGCCAGAGGAGCTGGGGGTCGGACCCGGCGTAGCCGAACTTGCCCTCTCTGTAACGAGGCCAGCACCTCGTCCATAGACCCTGGGGAGAGAGGGAGGGAGGGGGGAGGGGGAGAGGGGAGGGAGGGGGGAGGGGGAGAGGGGAGGGAGGGGGGAGGGGGAGAGGGGAGGGAGGGGGGAGAGGGAGGGGGAGAGGGGAGGGAGGGGGAGAGGGGAGGGAGGGGGGAGGGGGAGAGAGAGAAAGGGTTGGAGAGGGCGAGAGAAGGAGTGGGGATAGAGAGGGAGAAAAAGAGAGAGGGAGGAAGAGGACTTAGGACCAGTCAGAATATCTTACAGGCTGCCTTCCTGTGAACATGCTCTCTATACTGAGCTGCTAGGAACACCATGACATCCACTCAAATGTGTGCTGCGATGAGCCCAGTCAGAGACCATGACAGGAATGTTAGACCTGCTCACCTGTGTTTTGTTTGAGAGTGTTCTTGGCAGGGAAGGGAGCCGCCTCTTTCTCGCTCAGGGGCTTCGGTGTGTCCCCTGCCTGGGACTGGGAGGGTGTGAGGGCAGGGAGGGGGGAGGAGGAGGGGGCAAGGGCGGGGGAGGAGGGGGAGGAGGAGGAGGAGGAGGGGGCGGGGGGGAGGTCTGGGAGGGTGGAGGGGCAGGAGGTGGAGGGGCGTAGATGGTCACAGGGATGTCCCTGGGTTTGGCAGTGCTCTGTTTTTTCTTGGGGGGTTTCCTGGGGGCGGGGGCAGGAGATCCAGCCGAGGGGGCGGGGCCAAGGTCAATGATTGACAGCGGCTGGGAGGAATCAGAAGACGGTGATTCTCGAGCAGCCATTTTGGATCGAGGAGTCTTCACCACATACTGTCCCGGACGCTTCTGGAAAGGACAGGAGGAGAGTGCTTTAGGAGTGTGGTACATCTGGAGCACCCTATAGGAGACACAGGGGACAGCAGTAGGCTCTCCTGCATGGATACAGGCTCAAACATGTAACACAGATTCAGTCCCAGGGAAGAGAGTTGGAGTTGCTGAGGGTTTATTACAGGAGAGGTGCAGCAGGGAGAGAGATAGACATAGGGGGAGAGAGAGAGAGAGAGAGAGAGAGACATAGGGAGAGAGAGAGAGACATAGGGAGAGAGAGAGAGAGAGAGAGAGAGAGACATAGGAGAGAGAGAGAGAGAGAGAGAGAGAGAGAGAGAGAGAGAGAGAGAGAGAGAGAGACAGACAGACAGACAGACAGACAGACAGACAGAGACATAGACATAGGGAGAGACTCACCTCTCTAAAGGAGCGTAATCTGCTCAGCGTCTTCTCTCTCTCCTCGTCCACCCACTCCTTTCTCCTCTGGTCTTCTTCTTTTCTCTTCTCTCGTTTCTGTGGGTGAAAAGACAGGGATGAAAAGAGAGAGAGGGGGGAGAGAGAGGGAGATAGGGTGAGACAGAGATGTTGGGTGGGTGGGTGGGGTGGTCCATCGGTGGTTTTACCACCCCCTGTGGGTCCCCCCCCCCGTTGTCATGGCGACTCACAAGGTGGACTCCGTGGTGTTGGATAAAGGTGGTTCCGCTCTCTTGGGAGGCTCTGTGTTTCTGCTGGTTGGCCTCCACACACTGATCCTACAGCAAGAACACGCACAGGTACACGTTAAACACACGCAGGCACGCGTGTCACACCCACACACACACACACACACACACCCACGCGTGGTTTACCCTCTTGTTGCGGAGATAGGCCCTGCGGGCGCCGATGCTTCCTCTCTTGGACTCCAGCGCCTGGAGACGACGTGTCAGGTGACTGGCAGGTGGGGCGGGGTCAGGGGAGACGCCCGTCTGAACCAGGCTCTGGAGCTCCTCTGGGTCCTCACACACATCGTAGTACACCACCTCCTCCTTCAGCTCTGGAACACACACACAGGATTATTCTAGATACGTATAAATATATATATTTGGGGGAATTGTATGCTTTTTTTATAGTGACAGTTTGGGAAAGGCAGGGGAGAATGTGAAGGAAGGTCATGCCTAAAAGGGCCCTGGTTGGAATCGAACCGTTACACTTTAACCTCTGTGGTCTGCACTCTAGCGGGCCACTCTACGGCTCCACGGGACCCCCCCCCCCTCGTTCATGTTTATTAAAGCTTTCCTTCAAAGCTTTCCTTCACAATGCCCCTCGACACACAGTACCCACAGCAGTGTGCACTCTGGAAAGTTCTCAGTCATGGCATTATGAGAAGGAATCTCCACAGAGACAGAACCTCTCACAAGTCTGTCGTCTCCTCTCTCTCTTCTTCTCCTGGGGGGGAGGGGGGAGCAAGGGGGAGGGAGGGGGGAGGACAAGTGCTGAAGTACCACTTTCTGCTTCCCTCTGCTTTTAAAAATAAATCTGATGCCCATAGTGCTCAGAGCCTAGCCAAAACACACACACACACACAAAGCTTGGAAGTTGGAAGCAAACAGCCTATTCCCCACGTGCAGCAATTAGCGGGCATTTACATGCATAAAATATTACCCCAAAGTAAATATGCTTTTGCGAGATTATTTAAAACACGGTGTCGAGGCAGACACACCACTCTGTGTTGTGAAGAGGCTGTTCTGTTGTATCAGAGCACGATCAGAGATGCCAGACGTACAACTGACGCTCGAACCTGTGACCCCAGGGACCGTCTGTGATTCCAGGACCCGTCTGTGACCCCCAGGGCCCGTATGTGACCCCCAGGGCCCGTGTGTGACCCCCAGGGCCCGTGTGTGACCCCCAGGGCCCGTCTGTGACACCCAGGGCCCGTATGTGACCCCCAGGGCCCGTCTGTGACCCCCAGGGCCCGTATGTGACCCCCAGGGACCGTCTGTGATTCCAGGGCCCGTCTGTGACCCCCAGGGCCCGTGTGTGACCCCCAGGGCCCGTGTGTGACCCCCAGGGCCCGTCTGTGACCCCCAGGGCCCGTATGTGACCCCCAGGGCCCGTCTGTGACCCCCAGGGCCCGTATGTGACCCCCAGGGACCGTCTGTGATTCCAGGGCCCGTCTGTGACCCCCAGGGCCCGTATGTGACCCCCAGGGACCGTCTGTGATTCCAGGGCCCGTCTGTGACCCCCAGGGCCCGTCTGTGACCCCCAGGGCCCGTATGTGACCCCCAGGGACCGTCTGTGATTCCAGGGCCCGTCTGTGACCCCCAGGGCCCGTCTGTGACCCCCAGGGCCCGTCTGTGACCCCCCGTAGCTGGGAGGGACAGAAGACGGCATACCTTTCATCTGCCGGCGCACGGTGCCTATCTGGGCCACCAGGAGAAGCTCCTCGTTCCTCAGGACGTTGAACTTGGTGTCATACAGCTCCAGCTGGGCCTCGTAGTACTGCAACTCCAGCTGGTCCACGGCTTCCTGCTGGCCAGGTCCAGAGCCCTCCTGAGCGAGAGACCTCATCTAGGGCAGAACACACAGGGGCTCAGTGCCACAACGACCAGGGTTGGGCTGCACGCTGGCATGCACGCCGCGTGGGGAGCTATTGAGAGGCACTTCCTCTTGGCTCCGTGACTCATCTACAAATCCCTGAGATCTGCGTAGGGGTAGCTCCCTTATCTCACAACACAGACACACACACACACACACACACACACACACAGACACATTCACAGTTGGCTCTGATGGGGCTGGATACACAGTAGACTACAGTATAACAACACAGACACACGCAAGGTTGGCTCTAATGGGGCTGGTTACACAGTAGACTTTGTAATTGTGTTCTAGCTGTGTCAAATGGATTAAAGAACACTGGAGCTGCCACAACAGCCATCTAGGGGTGAATGAAACTAAAAACGACATTGTATTTTTCAAATGTCTATATCTTAACTGTCACAGTCACTAGACTACTCTCAGTATAGTAATGTAAGCAGTTGGAGGTTTATGTGGGGACTTTCAGTTCTATAAATAGATCAATGTCCGCCAACAGGACGCTGTGGGCAGATAGATGAACCAGAGCAGAAACCTGGCAACCCCGGTGCTGACCCAGCGTAAACCTGGCAACGCGCACACAAACACAGACCTGCCCTCTGATGCTGGCCTTCCTGCGGTTCAGGCACATCTCCTGGGCCCTCATCTGCTGCAGAGTCTCTTTGGCCAGCAGGAAGCGCAGCTTCTCCATCCTGGGAGCAGCGGATGCCCATGCGGCAGGGCCAAAGCGACACTCATCCCCCTCCATCTGCTTCAACATGCCTGAGGGCCGTGCACACACACACACACACACATCAGTTTTTTTCACCCCTGGTTATTGTTTTAGGACGCAGACCAGCACAACTCTCTGGTGTGCAGGTGTTCCCGGAGTAGTGCGGCCGATATTGGTTTGGAGTGCTCCTCGACAACGAGGAGTGTGCTACGACACAATGCACTCACACACTCAGTGGCTCCCTCGCTCCCATACACACACACACACAACTGTACCGGCCAGAGCCTTTGATGTCTTTTTGAAGTAGCTGACAGTGATGTCCTGTATGGAAGACACCGCATCCTCTGCTCTCCTCCTCCATTCCTCCGCCTCTTTCTCCAGAGCTTCGATTCTCTTAGGACCCAGCTCCTCATACTCCAGAGACTTCTGCAAAGATTCCCAACAGACAAACAAGTCAAGAACCACTCTAACGTAAGCTGTGTGTGTACCCTTCTCTGACTTGTGGCTTCTCAAGTCACAGGGACATTGTTTTCTCAGCCTCAGGATTGAACTAGACTAGACGAGACGCAAGTGTAGAGATGTACTGCGGAACTTCACTTTACCCGTCCTTGTATTAGGTTGGTATAGGTGCAGTTCTAAGGGCGTGTAGGTGACGCCCCATGTGACACTGCTTTTAAAAAAGGGCTATATACAAATGAAACTTGACTTGATTTGGGTCTTTACCAGGATCTCCATCTTGTACAGGCAAGCCAGCTCTCGCATGTCTCTGAAAGGCTGCAGCAGGTACTGGAACAAGTGTGTCGCCACGGTGACTAGGTCCTGGTAAGCCTGGTCCTCCTGGTCATAGATGTGCAGCAGCAGAACCATCCTGTCAGCAGTGCTGTGGCTCTGCTGTATCTGCAGGAGACAGACTCACACTTAGCACCGAATGATGGAGAGATCTAGGTGACTCTAGATCTAGGTGCCAGTGATAAGTATTGGTTAATCCGTAACAAGGCCCCTATAAGATGCTTGTTAACATTAAAATGTGTTAATAAGACTCTAAACGTATAAAGGCCTCATTAATTAAATCATATTACATGCACCAGGATATAAAGTGTCACCCCAAATGATTATTTCACATTACAGCCTCTGTTAGAGTATAGCATCTCACTTCAATGTTGCATTTAATGTAACCTTGTCATTGCAAGCTATAACTGTGCACATTTAGTCTGAGCTGCATCAATTCAACAAACTGGCAGCACACTGAGGGCCAAACTAGGACTAGAGTCTGTGTAAATGGACACAATGAGGATGGCATTTAGATGACTCAGTTTCACATTGTAGAATCTTCAGCAGAACAGGAATAGCAAGATTAGCAGAAGGCCTTGAAGAACTTCGCTAAGTGAACAATCTAAGTCTGACTCACTGCATTTGAGGCACTTGAGGCAGTCTCACACTCTCTCTCTCTCTCTCTCTCTCTCTCTCTCTCTCTCTCTCTCACACCCCTCATCTCCCTCGCATTCTCATCCCTCACCTCATCTCCCTCAGCAGACAGTAATTCCTTGTTTCCCCTCCCCCTCCCCCCATCATTTCCCTCAACCTCTCGTCTCTACGTCTCCCATCTCTCGCTGTCTCTCCCAAAGTGAACATCTTGCCCTCACCGTTTGCAGGAGATCCTTGGCTCTGGTCACCTCTTCCTGCATCGTTTTCTTCTTGAATTCCTGAAGGTTTTCAAAGTACTCCTCAACATCTCGCTCATCTTGGGAGAATAGTGAGTCGAGGACAATCTTTCGCCCACAGATATCAATTGCATGGCTGAAGTATTTCTCAAGTTGTCGACAAGGTGTATCAAGGTCCCTTTCATCCTCGGGACTGGATACACGGTTCAGAAATAAGTCCCAAATGTTACCATCATCAAAGTCTGACAAGTCTGGAAAAATTGGTGCCAGAACATCACTGACACCTGTAAACTGACGATGAACGTTTTTTAAATCGTTGACAGAGAACAATCCAGCCCAGCTCGTTTGGTTGTCGCTAACTGCAATCTCGTCTTTCCGTTTCTGTCGCTGAAGAGTTCTGTTGTGACAGGTGACAGCAAATTTAGACTCGATAGCATTCCATTCTACTATAAATCCAAGCTTAAATATTTCGTTTTCTTCAAATATATTACTTTTTATAGCCACCCAACCATCTAAACTGTCTAAACGCTCGCAGTCCACGTTATTCATCTTTAGAAAACATGTACAACTTGTGTTTCGCTGCTCTGTTTACACCATCCGCCATTTGTATGACGTAGTCCGCTCTCGTCTACCTTCAACTTTGACCTTTTCCTCATGACTACCGGGGAATTCCACCTCCCGTCTACGACACACCCCTTAGTAATAATAGGTTTATGGACACCACAGTCAAAGCAGTTTATAGTTAGGCTGATAAAAATTCAACCTCGCAACAGAGGGCTGAAAAGAGTAGTACGTCTGTTTTTCGAAAAATACATTCCGAATATCAGGCCTACAGGTTACTTTAAATAATGATAGTGCGACGTGTATGGAAGCAAATCAGTGACAATGTTTTGAATTTTAAAAGGAATTGAATACTCATACAAATTTAAACAACACCGAATGTGTGGTTTTGTGTGTTTAGTGTAGTGAATTCAACTCTTTAAAATTGACATATTAATTTCAATGGTAAAAAAATAATCCGATCCATAAATTCAAGGTTCGAAATGAATTTTGCTAGACATTGACATGTAACATTGACAGTGATACTATGTGACCAGTCTCGCTTCACAGAGTAGAGAAAGCGAAGGCTCTCGTGAGAATAGTCTTGACCAGAAGTCAGAGAGAGTTCTGCAGACCAGGCCAGTCAAGGGGCAGACCATACCCAAAGGTCTGATGATGTCCAGATGCAAAGGGATACATTCTCCATGGTCTAATTAATCTTATTTCCTATCTCCTGATATTGACTCTCACTCGAGTTGTACTCTCTCCTCCCATCCTGCCTCCTCAGTACCTCTCACTGGCCTTGATGTCAAACAGCTCTCTGCAGCAAATCACCATGCAACCAATGCCATCTTTATTTTTTGCATCAATTAGGTTGCAAACAGCCTGGCTGCCAGCCCAACTTCTCCTTACCCACAAAAAAATTTGGTCGGGAAGTTGGGTCTGGAGGGTCTCGCATTGGGAACAACTACATAAAACCAGGATCTGGGCGGACCAATGAAATTGCCAGGGCGGGCTTTATACGATGATGGACAGATGATCAACAGTAACGTAATCAACAACGTTGCAAAAGAGCCCTTGGGTTGAATCCGTTTTCAACGAACAACATATTACGTTGCTCTGATTGGTTGTATGCCTATCCAATTCAGCGTAGAGGCATTTGTTTTACGAGTTTGGTTGAAACACGCCCCGTAATCACAGCCCAACGGAGAGTTTTCAGACTCATACTCTGACTAGAATTATGAGTATGACAACGTCAGGCTAGGTTGCAAAGGTCTTGAGACAGCTCTTTGCTATTAGCCCTCCTGAGCTGTGTCTTGTGTGACTCCTTGGCAATGAGACCTTTTTGTAGGCCATCAGTTGGGACTGAACCAGCTGATATTAATTTGCACTGACAAAGTACTGAATTGCTTTTTAATTACTGATAGATTTAAATTGTTTTCTTGGCTTTCCATGCCTTTTTGCACCTCCCTTTTTTCATGTTTTCAAAAGGTTTTCCCTGTGTCATTTCACATTATTACACATAACTCAATTTCTGAACTTATTTGTTTTGGTTTCTTTGTATGTATGGATTGCAGGGTGAAAATGTCATTTTAATAGCACCTTTGGAAATATAACGCTAGTTATTGAGAAATAACTGGTGACGTGTTCAATACTTATTTAATCTGCTGTATGTTCAGCGGATGTACACATTTTGTATATCTGAGGTATTGATTATCTTTTTATTCAACAGAGACATATAACATGAAATAACAGCATTGAATTCGCAGTAAAACTTTTATTCCCCCACAGAACACAGGGGGAACAGATTTCCCTGGAGGACCGAGGAAAGTGATCCCCCTGTATATTACAGCCTGCAGCTACACCTATGAGAGGGGCCTGAGGAGATAGTTGGACCCTTCTCGGAGTAGTGAAGTGGTTCGATTGCATTCGGCTCGATTGCATTACCTATCCTTGATATCCCGGATGTTGCAATCTGATTTATTTCGGCTCACATTTTTTTGCAACTTTTTTGGGGGGGCTAACCTTTTTTCGAAAATATTTTTACAACCTTCCGAAACTATGTTTTTTTCTTCTATATTTTGTTTCAGACACAACATGAAAAAAGTTGAAAGTCGAATTTGAGCAGGCTAAATTGTGTTCTATTTGAATTTCTGAAGATTAAATTTTTGGATAAGATTCTTTTTTTTTACATTGAAATAAATTCATATTTTAAAGAGGTGAATTCAAAACCAACCAATTTGGTGGTGTTTAAACTTAAATATTAAGTATTCAATTCCCTTTGAAATTCAAAACATTATGTCACCGATTTGCTTCCGTATGTATTCAATCTGAGTAAAGTTATGTCTAAATCGTCGTTAATGCTGATTAAACTTGCATTGTAACGAATATTCATGTTGACACTTGAGCTGCCTGTTAGGGTCCTTTCTATATTTATCACAAACTCGGTTTGCTTTGCTTGACTGAAAAACATTGCCAATGGCCGCCCTAAATCGTCGCTGCTGAAACATTAAACAGGAAAATTACTAAATGATTTATCATCCAGGTAACCAGAAATTAAAATCTAATCCTATTAACAAATTGTAATACATTTTTATCAACATACATCGATTACTATAGCAGTGCATGGATTCCGTTGATGACTCGAGCAAGCTTAAAAAATAGTACTGGTGATGTGTTGTCAGTGTATAATTTTAACGGTGAAAATCATCATACATTATCACTGTATAACCTAGTAAGTATCTTAAGGTCTTAAAAAGGACTCCAAATAGCCAAAGTCTTACAATTAACCACGCCATAGGGGTTAGCAAACGCTGTAGCACACAGTAGAGCTTGGCCACATTGAAGACTCAACCTGGCCATTACCTCCCACAGTGACAGCAAGGGTACCTGCTGGTCATGGATGTGTGTGATATCAGAGGGGCGGTGTTGGATGTGATCGCGGAGGAGGTTCTGAGTGGAGACGAGGATCACGACGGAGACACCAAAACTGGTCTGTCTACTGAGCCCTTCGTGGTGGTGTCACAGAGACGGAAGACTGTGGCCTCCACCTTTCAGCGCTTCTCCGTGGACACCAACGAGTCCCTGAGCTTTGAGGCGTGCGTAACGTCAGACGAGGAAGAGCCGGTTTCCCCCACCTCAGACGAACATGACAATGTTTTTGATGAGCATGGGGACGAGGTAAGGGGCAGATATCTTTGGGGGCGGCTTTTAACACCTTGTGTTGAATACGCTGGAGGAACCCATCGTTTCTCTGTCATCTAGAAATCATCATCATAAATCATTTAAAAAAAAAACATTCCCACACTTACTGCAGTTCGATCTTTTTACCTTCTTTTTTATTTAGAATGTCATGAATGAGACGAGAAGCAAGCTACAGGAGAAAGTTACTGAGATGGAAAACTTTGCAGGTCACCTGGAGGAGATGTTCCTCACCGTTGAGGTAAAAGTCTCACCTGGAACTCAGGATGATCACGAACCAAGTCCTCAAGTTTTTTTTTGCTTTTCACAATGTGTGTCATGTTTTGGCTTCCCGCAATGTTTTTGGGGCTATCTCCTTGTTTTTTGATTATTGACCTATGCACTTTTTGTAAAGCTCTCTCTTGGAAGTCGCTTTGGATAAAAGCTAAATGAATACATGTAAATGTAATGTAAGGTTTCCACCTCTGGAGCCTGACATCCTTGTGAACTCGTTCAGGAGAATTTCGGTCGTCAGGAGCAACACCTGGAGCAACATTACAACGACGTCCTGCAGACCTTGTCTCATCGCTATGACGACAGGGCCGCGGGTCTGGAGGAGGAGAAGAAGAACAAGCTGGAGTCTCTGTACACACAGCTGCTGGGATGCGGTCGCACCCTGGAGTCCTCCAAAGAGCTCATCGAGGCGGCTCAGGCACTGTACCGTATCCAGGACAAACGCCTCTTCCTACAGGTGAGCCCCTGGACTGCCTTCCGTCAAAGTGATGAGCTCTTTTGATGGTTTTAAACCTAAAAAATGATGCCACATGAGTTGAAATCTTAAGTTGTTTACTTGTCGTTGACAGGGAGTAACGCCCATTCTTAAGAGGTAGAATGAAGTGTTGTCTGAGAGTGGCCATGAACTGGCTTACACTAACGCTACAATGAATGATCATGGTTTTGTTGTGATATCTCAATGCATGGGTTTGAAACATCACACCTCCTCACTCATGACTTCATAAGCATGCACATGCATCAGAGTGGATAAAGGTCTAATGTGTCCAGTGTGATGCAGACAAATGTTTGGAACAGCATGGTGCAAGTCAAAACGTACGTGGAGTGGATTTGCTTTACCCCAACTCGTGTGTCTTTCCATCTAGAATGGAGGAGTTTGCCAAAGAGGAGGTCGACCTCACTATAACCACTTCTTTATCCTTCGACACGCCCCTGGCTGACATGTCAGACGTGACAACCATGATGGACTCCATCAACATCGTACCAGGTCTGACCTCCAGACAACTTAAATCTTTTTCATTTACTCAGTTGGTGTTATTTTCTTCTTCTTTTTTCCAGAATAAAAGCTTTCAAATCATCATTGGTTCTATTCATCCACATGATTATGGATGATGATAAGTGTTGTGGTTGCCTGGAAACTTAAGGATTTGAGTAGCTTTAATATTGGGATCTTGTCAGCTCCGTCGGCCCCAGTCATCAACCCCCAGTCACCCAACTCTGCCACCCAGACATCCCTGCGTGTGTGTTGGAGCCTGTTCTCTGATGACACGGTGGAGTTCTATGAGCTGTACTACAGAACAGTGCTGGAGGACACACCATCAGAGAGCACCTTGGAACCACAGGGTAGGACACGCCCACATAGAACACCTTAGAACCACAGGGTAGGACACGCCCACATAGAACACCTTAGAACCACAGGGTAGGACACGCCCACATAGAACACCTTAGAACCACAGGGTAAGGCACGCCCACATAGAACACCTTAGAACCACAGGGTAGGACACGCCCACATAGAACACCTTAGAACCACAGGGTAGGACACGCCCACATAGAACACCTTAGAACCACAGGGTAGGACACGCCCACATAGAACACCTTAGAACCACAGGGTAGGACACGCCCACATAGAACACCTTAGAACCACGGGGTAGGACACGCCCACATAGAACACCTCTGAATATTGTAGTAGGGTGAGAACTTCCATGAGTAGTCACAAGATCTTTCGAAATTCAGTAAAGTTTCACTTAAGTGGAAAGCCGGGAGACATGAAAATAGCATGCTACGTTGGTTTAATGCTCCGGAAGTATTTATTTATAATTGTGCCGATTAACTGCATTCCAGTGTTTCCGTTCCCTGAAGTGTCAGTTACACAGGTTTCACCTGTGATTGTCATCTTTCTCCGTAGTGTCCATGGTTAAGGTGAAGGAGACCCACTGCACCGTGGAAGACTTGCAGCCCAACGCTCAGTATGAGTTCTGGGTGACAGCTACCAACACTACAGGCATCAGCCCCACCAGTGAAAAGGCCCTGTATATGACAGGTAATTAGCACAAGGTTGCACTCAGCCCAGAATGTTGTCAGCAGAAAACGCTGGGAAATTTCTAAATTCAGTAAAGCTGTGACAGGTTGCATAAAACATCCAGCCAGACACTTGGCATCCTCTCTCTGCTTCAAATCATTGAGTGGAATGGATCCTCCTGTGTTGTTTTCATAGCCTCACCCAGCTCTGTCCTCTTTCCCCCAGTCCCTTCCCCTCCCCTGATCAAACAGAGGGCGTGTACCAGCTGCCCAGAGGCTGCTCTGATTCGCTGGGAGTCAGGAAATACAAACCCAGTTGACTCGTACACTGTGGAGCTCAGCGAAATGGGCTCAGATGGAGAGCACAGTGGGGTTACTGAGTAAGACACACTCAAAATTGGAAAATCTTTCTGTTATCACTGTCTTATGTATTGTTTTGCATCAATGGCTCGGCAATGGTGAACGACATACATTACCTACAGGATTGTATTTTAGGTCTCATCTTGAGTGCTCAGTGATCTAAGACTGAAAGAACTTCCAGAATCCCAGGAGGTCCTGGTAGCATCATGTTTAACAAGCCTCTTTTTCCAGAACGTTCATAAATGAGTCCCTCTGTTGCTGCAGTTTTAGGCGGTATGAGTTCCCAGGATAGAGTAGTTGCTGACTCAGACTGCTAGTGTCCTAGAAAAGCTATTCTTAGTCAGGCCTCCTCCAGCGCTCTCAGCCGGAACCTCGTCCTATCAGCCTGGGTCCATTTCACATTCCATTTCAGTCAACTCTGGTCACATCGTTGAAAAATCATTTAGACTGGATAGAACAATTCTTTACAGCTTAGTAAGTCTCTCACCTTAAATGATGCATAATTAAGTTACTGATGCATAATTACCTTGATTCTATAATCTGGTACACTGCATCAAATGCTTACATTTATGTTTCAAACTAGACATAGTCCCTTTTTAAATAAAATAAGTAAATGACTAAATCTCATATTGTGTGTTGCCAGGTCCATTGTGGCTATCCCCACCTGTGAGAGTATGATCTTGCTGCAGGCAGGTAAGACCTTCCTGCTATCTGTCAGGGCAGTCAACATCGGAGGTCCCAGTGAGAGAAGTGAAGCCTTTACTGTCTCCACCACAGGTGAGACCCCCACCATGCTGTGGGGTTAAATGAGCAGTTAAGTGAGCATGTGTGTTTGCATGCTGACAGTGAATGGGCATTGATACTGGTTGCACCATCAGCAAAATTGCACCAATTGTTACCCCAATTGTCTTTAGGTCAGTATAGGTTTATAAGGTTAGTATAAGTTAATATGTGCATTAGAGGTTTAGTATACCGTATTGTATATTATTTTGTATATTTAGGAGGGGTATTATATTTTAGCTAATCATAGGCGTAATCTATGTTCTGAGTACTTATATGTTATGTTATGCCAGGTTGCTTTGCCCTAAGAATTTCAGTGCCCAGTCTGACCTAGTGTTGTCCTGTGGATCTGACAGTAAAACACTTGACCAGTGTGTGTGTCCTGTAGGCACATTCTTCCACCTGCTGGAGGAGACTGCCCATCCCTGTCTGTCGCTCTCGAAGGACGGCTTCACCGTGTTCTATGGGGACGAGGAACTGCCCCTGAGTGCCATGGCCTTCGATGACAACACCTTTGCAGGGTAACACAGGTTAAACCACCATAGGGGGGCCACCGTCGTAACTGTGGGCAGGCCCGCCAATAGGGGGGGACAAACGGGTCTGTTGTCCCGGGGCCAAGGGTAAGGGGGGGGGGGGGGGGGCAGAATTGGAGCAGAGGAGAGGAAGAGCAAGGGAAAAGGAAAGATCTGGGAGCGTGGGGCTGGCCTGACTGTGGGGCTGGCCTGACTGTGGGGCTGGCCTGACTGTGGGACTGGCCTGACTGTGGGACTGGCCTGACTGTGGGGCTGGCCTGACTGTGGGACTGGCCTGACTGTGGGACTGGCCTGACTGTGGGGCTGGCCTGACTGTGGGGCTGGCCTGACTGTGGGGCTGACCTGACTGTGGGACTGACCTGACTGTGGGGCTGGCCTGACTGTGGGGCTGACCTGACTGTGGGGCTGGCCTGACTGTGGGGCTGGCCTGACTGTGGGGCTGGCCGGACTGTGGGACTGACCTGACTGTAAATAACTGTGTAATTGTATTGTGTTTTGGAGTGTAGATGCGTAGCAGTCCTGGGGGACCTGATTCCTGTGCGAGGCAGACACTACTGGGAGGTGGAGGTGGAGGACGACACAGAGTTCAGGATTGGTGTGGCATATGAGGACACGCCCAGGAATTCCTACCTGGGGGGCAACAACACGTCCTGGTGCATGAGGCACATCCTCACCCCCTCCAGGTTAGAGTCTGGAGCTGAAACACTCATCTGGATCAGCACTGACAGATCAGTGGTCAACTGTTCCTGTTCAGCTGCTGGGATGGTTCTCAGGGTAATATGTATGCCTGTCATCCCAAAGGGGTCTATCGCCCATTTCTGTGTATGAAAAGCAGGCCGATGCAGGATTATTTCTGGTCGTTCAAAATATGTATTCTCTTTGTGAGACACTGTGCTTTTTTCATTGTTTTTTCACAGCAATGCCTTGTTGGAAGTATTCTTCAGTTAGGTGTCCGTGAAACAGAATGTCATTGCCGTATAGCTGTTGCCATAGCAACTCTGTTCCGCACAAAGCAGAACAGCTGTATTGTCCTTTTCGGCAGATCCTTGGTACAGACATATCACAAGCCACCACATGAATGTGCTTCTGAAGCTCCAGTCTGGCACTGGCCCAGTTCATGTGTGAGTGCCTACGCAGAACCAAGCCTCTGGCCCCTCCTGATCCACCGGTTTACAGAAAGGATTAAGCATCAACATCTCTGCTATGCCCCCTTGAGTTGGAGGAAAAACAACACTACCTAGTAGCGCGTTTCATTCCTGCACACACACACACACTAAACCCCCTCAGCCATGCTGTTCTGGAATCCCCATGTTGTCGTTAAATGTGCCACAAACTTCCTGTCGTCCGATGCACTAAAACTCCCACGTCGCTTTGTCAAACAGGCACAAGTACGAGTTCCTGCACAGCGGCTGGAGTCCCGACATCCGGATCACAGTGAACCCGGTGAGGATCGGGCTTCTGCTGGACTACGGCCAGGGGACCCTGTCCTTCTTCAACGTGGACCTGCAGCAGCACCTTCATACCTTCTGCTGCCAGTTCCAGCGCTACGTCCACCCCTGCTTCGCTCTGGACAACCCCGGGGTGCTCACGCTCCACAACGGCATAGCAGCCCCTCGTTACACCCAACTGATTTGATGTCAGTTTTGTAACATGTTCAAGCTGGGAGCTGAGCAGTTAGGGAGTCGGGCTAGTAATCAGAAGGTTGGCGGTTCAATTCCCCAAAATGCTAAAAGACATGCCCTTCACCTTACTTGCCTGGGGGGGGGGATGTCCCTGTACTTACAGCAAGTCGCTCTGGATAAGAGCGTCTGCTAAATGACTAAATGTAACCTGGCTTCTCTAGCTGCAGAGATACTAAATTAAATCAGATCACACGTCTTCTCTTGATAAAGGATTGATAAGTCTTTTTTTTTTCAAATTGTTTATTACAGTATTCCATGGGAACAGGTTTACACCATTTTCCAAGATAAGAAAAGTTACAATATATATCAGTAATTGGTGCAAAGCAAGTAACGAGAATCTGAAGGCAAGCCAATTCATAAACAGCATATGGTTTTAAAATAAATGAAATTAAACTACCTTGAATGAACGATCTATTGTGACTATAATGGTGGTTAATTTCCTTCTGTCCACCGAGGGGGTCAGAGGGCAGGATGAGCTGCTCCTGGGAATGGGAGAGCTCTGGTCACAGGGGAGGAGAGAAGGGGGAGCTACACCATCTTACTGCTGCGCGTCCTCTCCTCCTCCTCGTCTGAGGAGTCCCCTCCATACGGCACCAGGCCCGAGGCGTCTGGCACCACCCGAGGCTTCTTCACGCTCTCCTCCTCCGGCGCTTCTGCAGAGCATCAACATCAAGAGGGAGAGAGGGACAGGAGGAGAGGGGACAAAGAAACAGTGACAGAAAGAGAGAAAAAGTGTGACAGAGACAGAGGGGTTTTTGACAGAGAAGGCCATTGAGGAGCCCCATGCCAGGAAGTTGATCCACAGCCAAGGACCAGCAGCACAGCCAAGGACCAGGACATGTGGAGAGAGAGAAGACAAGAGGAAGACACAGACATATAGAAGAAGAGAGAGTTAGTTAGCACAGGCAGTCTGGCCTTCACACAGGGTTCCACCTCTAGTCTGGTCAGTCAGGGGGGGGGGGGGGGGGGGGGGGGGTGAGGGCAGGGTGTGTTTGCAGCGCTGCGTACCAAGGGTTGTGGGGGGGCTGGGGGGCAAGCTCACTGGTTCTCGGGCTCTCTTGCGTGCTGGAGGCGCAGCGAACACAGAGGGCATGGGTGGAGGCGGCGGCATCAACAGCCTGACGAAAAGACACAAAAGATTACTCACAAATATCCAGGTATTAACAGCCAATAAAAAGGGGGATAGGAATCAGGAGTCAAAGACAAACCTTTCAGCTCCTTCTTCCACCCTGGAGGGCGCTGGAGGGGGAGACCTCTCTGCAGTCGGGACATCAGCAGCCTGGGGAGGGAGCAGAGTGTAAGTCGTGGCTGGTGTATAACAGGAGCCTGGTAAGAGGCTCGCGTTCAGCACTTCCTGAGTGGCTTGTAAACGGGCGGTTCCTACTCACCCGAGGCGCCTGCTCGTCCTGGGCATCTTCCTGGAAATGGCGCTTGGGACTTCCTGCCTGAGGCGGGCTGGTGGAGGAGCCCTCGTCAGCCTCAGAGTCTGTGCTCCCAGGGTCCTTGGAGACAGAAGGACACAGATGGGCTCTGGACTCCCACTCATTCACACACTTGGAAAACTCAAAGAGGCACAGCTGATTGGCTTGGCAAGTATTGGATGTGAAGTGCGGGGGGGGGGCGGGGGCGGGCTCTGTGGACCCCATACCTGTACTAGATAGGGGTGTGGTTTCCTAGGACAGACTGGATACTGAACCATTGCCTGAGAAGATTGAGGGGTTGTCGACAGGTTAGAATGACTTGGGGCACCATTTGCACTACTCCAATAACCACTGGATCCTGGGTACGGTGAATAGCCGCCCGCATACCCATTTGCAGGGTAGCTATACCAGGACCCCTGGCTAGAGTAATTGCTATTAGGTGGATATCCATGTGCTGCGTATGCTGAAATAAAAGTACAGGACATGGAGTTAATACCAGGCCTCTCTCAGGGCAACGCACAGGGCCTCAGCCCTGACCTATTCCAACTGCTTCTAAGGGTGACAGAAAAGGAATAATTACAGAGGCTAGGCCCTTAGCTTGTCAGGGTGTAGTATTTAGCTGTGGTTACATTAAGAAAAGAAAAATAATATATACATATATATACACACACACATCTGAGTTTTTTCTTTGCAAGAAGACCTGTGCAGCAGGCTGGTTTGCGGGTGTACTTACGTTGTGTAGAACCAGTCGCTGTGTATATGGACACCATTCGCGAGTGTTCAGCTCTCACCTGGACAGAGGTGAGGAGAGCAGGTTGAGAACAGGCATCGCAACATGTTAGGAACCTCAAACAGCTCTCAAACAACAAAGACTCTAGTGTTCTTGTCAGTAGGAGCAGAGCACTCTTAATCCACAACTCGAGGCCCAGGTGGTTCACCCCACTGTTTCATCTAGGAGGTGGGTATCAGTGAACGCTACAAACCTCAGCAGCATCACCTTCTAAAACCTCCAACATTATTTCTTTACATGTCGTTCATAAAGATGTGAATGTTAGACACGTGGGGCTTACTGTTTCTAGCAGACTTTCGGTGAGTTTCTTTGCAGATTCCAGTCCTGTCTGGTTTGGGTGGCTGCAAGACACAAGGAACCATTTGTAACTCTTCAGCACACCTACCGATCATTATCAGGTCCAAGCAAACCAGATTTACAAAGCTGCAATGGCATGTCTTTTAACAGCAGGATGACATGGGAACTCAACCACACCTTGGTGGAGGAGATGCAATGCAAGTGAATACCACCTACTGTACAGTGCAAAAGTGAAATGTTAAAATAACGCAAAAAAAATATGTAATATTGCACTTTTATACTGTTGCACAGATACAGAAGGCAAAAATAAATATGTAACACAATAGTCATGCTATTGGGCATACTGAGGTTCTTATGACTTTTGCACAGTACTGAATTGCAAGTTGACACCACATTAAAAGCGGCGCGTTCCATTCACCTGATGTAGACGTAGAGCGGCTCGAAGGACTCCCGTCTGGACGCCTGCTCGATGTAGCCAGACGTCTTCCCCCGGAGAAAGACCCGCGCGCCCGTCTCCGTCTGGATGTGTCCCAGGTACGTCCCTCCAGGACCCTCCACCTTCTCGTTCACATTGAAGGAGGGCAGGGCCTGGTCCAGACCCACAAAGATCTTTGTGTGCACAAAACTCTGGGAGAGGACAGGCGAGATGTGAGTCCGAGATCAGTCCGGAATAGGAACTTTAACCACCGAAATGAAGAGTTTAAGGATTGGGTGTTTAGAAACATGGGAGTGATGGAACTTCCTGGTCATGTGGACCAGTAAAAACAGGAGTTGTGAGCAGGCACAGTAACCCTGGGCAGTGTCTGGAGAGCAGAGTTGTTCTTCCTGCTGCCATGCTGTAGGAGGTGGGTTTCAGCAAGGCCAAATGATCTTAACTGGCCTCACTTTCTTGACCTCCAGCAAAGACTAGCACCATCACACATCTCCCCCGCCTCTAACCATGTCTCTGAAGGAGCCGGCTCTGCCTACCCCTGAGTGTGGAGCTGCAGGTCTGTGTCCCTGGGGGGTGGAGGAGCTGCCGCTGGCCGCCCGGGGCATGTGAGGGGCAGATGAGGTGCGGGAGGGCTGGGGGTAGAGAGTCAGGGGAGGAATGATGGGCACCTGCTGCCCTCCCAGAGCTGCGGCCGTCCGCAACACATCCTCAGAGATGATCTCTTTAATTCTTCTCACGGCCTCTAGCAGCACAGGGAGAGATGGGCTCTGTGTTAAAGGGTTAGGAGAGGGAAACGGCCATGTCCAGACCAGCTCTGACTCAGTTCACAGATTTGATGGTTCGGTTGCACTACTTACTATTCACCTCGTCCTGACTCCTGCCCTGGACATGCAAATACAAAGGCCTTTCTCTAAATAAAGAAAGATAATTAGAATACAACATGAACACACCCAACAGAATATAGGCACTGGAAGCAATCTCAACATAATACATACACTGCTTTTCCTTTGTCCATATCACTCATGTAGTGACCCTTGGTTGACACTACCGCCCCGCTGCACTGGCGAATCTAGAATGTAATAAAATGGACCATTAAAAGATGGCCATAGAGACATTGGATTCTGGAATGGGGTTAAAAAATGGTAGAACAGGTGTATCAACTTACCTCTTCTTGAGTTTTGCCTTTGGTAAGAAGGTTTCTACAGTTTATTGGGACATCGTTGATGTCAACCTCTGTGACTACAGTTTCTTCTGCCGTGCTGGACACTGACAAACATGAAGGTACCTGAAACATTCATACATAACTCATTACTGGTGCCTTTCCCCTGGTTATTTAAATACAGTCCAAAACCACTGTTACTGTTGAGTACCTTAGACGGTAGCGGTGGGGGAATCTTCAACTTTCCCTTTGCCATCAACATGGCATTGATTTTAGCCGCCATAGCTGCAGCCATCTCCACTCCACCTTGTGAGGCTGTCTGGTCCCCATCAGACCGCAATGGCCCGGGCCCTCTGTTTTGGGTTGCATTCTGGTTGATGACTGACGTGCAGCTAGCAGGGACACTAGGGTGCGATGAGTTTCCCACGCAGGCCTGCATCACATCCACCCTCGGTTTAGGTTGGGCGGGCTGGTCCCATCTGCTAGTTGTAACGCACCTGTGTGGGTAAGTTTGTGGTTAAGGTTTAAGTAGCGCTAAGTGTGTGTAGGGTCAGTAGGCCTCGGCACTCTCGACAACCTGTAGCCTGTTCAGCCGCTACTAAGTTTTCTAGGAGGGTGGTATCAGCGGGAAACCATTATTTAAGAGAGACCGCTTTCTTAAGCCTCCACTTGGCTAACAGTACGTGTAACGTGCTAAAGCGGCCACCATTGTTATTGTAAAAGCTCAATGAGTCTATTTATTAAAGCTAGCTAACATTAGCAAAAAAAGCTGACGACGTCAAGCTAGCAGGTAGGTAGCCTAGTTATGTTAGCTGGCTAAACTGATAGATATCTAGCCACCGCACTAGCTAGTCCTTTGAGTGGTTAGCTATATTATTATATAGCTTACGAAAGTTATTTTCTTCAACTGATACAATGTAAGAGGCACAATTGTGCTATTCTATATTATTACGCTTCGTTGGAGAACAAAGTTCTATCGCTAACTTTCGCGTCGTCCAGCTGAAGTTGATTGCAGCGTTGCTTGTTTAACATTCGTGGTTAGTTCGACAATGGCACCCGTGGCTAATAGCTAGCACTAGCTAACGTCTTAGCATTTGAAGCTAGAGCTAACTACTCTGCATTTGTTGAACATTATGAAAAGGAACGGTGGATCTGGAATGAAACGTGAAACTTACGGCGTTTGTCCAGTCATCCCTGAAGACATCACAGCATTCAGCTTGTTTAGGAATTTAGCTGGCTAGCTATCTCCTGGTCAACGTTGCATTTGCTCACTCTTCATCCGACAGTGGCAGTAGGAAGCGAGATGTAAAGGCGGTTTCTGTCGCAGAGAAAAGCCGGATGTTACCAAAAAAAACAGTCACGCTCTTGTGTAATACGAGCAATAACGCGAGAAGTCGTTTTGTGAGCTACATTTTCGAAACCCTATGTGAAACGTAATTTTATATATTCGATATAGGACAAAGAAATACAACATTTGTATTATTTCATTAGGCCTATATTATATCCATAATGGGCCATGCCAGAATTTAAATTTAAATCCCGGTATTAAAATATTCAGAGATTAGGCCTAAATAGATGTTGCCCTAGCCTGAACAAACGCTGGAGATTGTATTTTTTTTTTTTTTTACTCTTCTGCACACAAGGGTCTGGACCCTGCTTGTGTAACTGGATGGACGCGATTTCGGCATTGACGATCGGATAAGGACACTGATGCATTGACTTCCTCTTTTGGCAAAAACATGTTTCAAAAAACAAAGTCCACGATGGATATATGTTGTTCTCACTAAATAGCATCATAAAAAAGATCTCCACTTTCAGTTGCTGCCCCTCAGGCCAGTTCCGGTCATCTCCTGACTCATCCAAGTCAAACACCACACATGCCGCCTGAGAACATGACAGTTGTTTTTTCGCAGAACTATATCTGACAGTAGCAAACATGGTTCTGTAAACTTGGCCCTCAATCTGTCTTTTTATTTTCTTTCCTTGTGCTATTTATTCCACACTAGACTTATGGTATGAAGGAGGCAGTTTTGCTTGGAAAAGGTAGCCTAATTGAAGGGTGAATTTATGTTAATGGTTCTGAATGGACGATTCCTGTAAATTTGCAAGGTATATTTCTCTTTGCATTATTGTGCATTTTCTGATTTTACTCCCTCAACCTGCAGCCCATACCCTCACTGGTAGGGTACCCCTGTGATGCTGTCATACGGCTTCCTGAATGAACACCATGGTAAAAACTGAGACTGTCACTGTTCTCAGCAAGCCTCAGCAAGCTTTTCCTCTCAATGACAGCAAAGAGAGTATTTCAGGCTCTTAAAAAACTGATCACTTTGTTCAATCATCTGTGTGTGTGTGTGTGTGTTGGGAAGAGGTCAGTGTGCCCCCCACACACACACAATATGATCTGTTTGTTAACAGTTACAGATGTAGTGCAATGTGAGACAACAAGCATCCCATTTTGTGTGCGTGTGTGTGTAAATTCTATGACAGTTGGAAAGGATTGTCAAACTAGTCATCGTCATTATTTTATTTTCCATTGAATAATTATCAATTTTTTTGTCATTTTTCAGCTCCTCCGAACCAGAAGTAGTGAGTCAGAGGGAACAAACATCCCCTTACTGAGTGTTTACGTCGGTCTTCTGAAGAGAGTAACAAAGATACCATGGTCAATACACTCTTATTAACCAATGTTTGCTTATGTGTTATGGCATTTTATATACTGTTTAAATAGGAAATAATCTTAATAAGCAACATTCTTTAACATATATTAGTATCCTAATCTGAAACCAACCGTGGGTAGTTCCCTGGGTACTTTGTCTGCACGTAAGAATCTCAGACAAAATGGCCAATATAGAATGATGTTAAAATATAATGGCCGATATAGAATGATGTTTGTCAAAATCAAAGCAAGCTGGCTTCCAGGCGACTGGTTAAAGACAGTGATAGACAATCCTGTAATCCACATCCTTCATAAACCATAGAGTTCTCTGTTTACATGACTGAAATGCCTCTCCAATGAACATGGTTTCACAGGTACTCAGATAGCTAACGGCTGTTTCATTTGCTGTCCCTCCAGTGTAAAATTCATAGTCTATAAAAATATTGAGATTTACTTGAACATAACTTTTTTTTGACTATGTCATTAAAAACTCCAGGTGTCCGTTGCAGTTGCACAGTGGGATGTACTGTATAAATATTGTATAAAATAAGGCAGTCTTTTTCAGTAGGATAAACCAGATACAAAAATTTCTGGGCAAAAAATCATTCAAGTCCAAAATGTTTTCACAGATCTCTGCTGTTATGAGAGGCCGGATAACAGCGGTGAAACAGAAGTGAGGGAGATATACAAACTCGCAGGTGATCAACACAACACAGCTAATTCTTAAATTCAATGAACATATCACTGAGACTTTGACATTTCAATTATTGTTTACAGTGCAATGCAAAGGTGTTCATTCAAACGGGTATTGTACTTGTGATAAGAAAAGAAAAAAAGTTTATAATGTTAATGTTTCATATGTGTAATAATCAAGGATAAGACCCCGTTATTGAATTCATATTAATCAGCTTTGGCTTTTTCTTACTTACTTATTTATCCATCAACTAATTATTTGTATTCATTTTTAGTATAGAAAATGTGGAACATCTAAAACAAATAAATTAACCAAACTTTTAATTACCTATGATCATGGTGTTTAAATTTGTATCTTTCACCAGTGGCGCAAGTAAAGTTGAACACCTTAAACACCCATGAAAACATGCCCACCCTCTTGTCTTTTAATAGCCTTGAGTTGCTATACATCTCCCTAGCCTGCTGTAGTGGACGTGCTTCTGATAGACAAAACTAAGAAAATACAGCAAGAAAAAAAAATAAGGGGTGGAGTGTAGTTCTGTGAAGTGGCCTCTGGGGGCACATGAGAGTAATTCGGCCTTGTCACAACAGATGGGTGTAGGTTTGATGCCGTCATCCGTGGTCTGGGTTTGACTCTGCATCACGTGACCTCATGACCACCTGATCCTCAGTTTTGCTCAGCAGGAGCTTGACCAGCTCTCAAAATCCAGCCAGACAGTGTTTCTCTGTTGCTCTACCCATGAACCAGCAGTGTTCAACATAGACAGTAACATCTGACCCCTCCTATGAAGAGGGGCGACCCGTGTGTTTAACTGGGGGAAAGGGACTCTGTGCCAGGGTGGCTCTGAGGGTGCGTCTCACAAGTCACCTGACCAGCTGCTCCGTCCAATGCCTGCGCGGCGTTAGGAGTTAATGAGGATGCCGTCCACTCTGACAGGCGAGAGATCCTGATCCGGAACTCAGGCTCCAGCTTGTCCGTCTGTCAGAGAGTCGATCTGGACGGACTTGGCGTGTGCTACAGAAGCGGAGGAGTGGAGGCCCTGGGCTGCTGGGATGGGCTGGTAGAGAGAGAGAGACATCCCCGCAGGTAGAGGAGAGGAAGGTTACTCTGGAGGAAGGGGCCCAGGAAGGGGCCAGGGGCCAGGGCCGACCCCCTGCAAACGATGCTCCTATTCTGGGGGAGGTCGCAGGCTGTGCAGCTTTCGTTCATCCAGGCCTTTCCAGTATTTGAAGTTGTTGTCCAAGTGCTGCATGAGGTTGGGCAGGTCTGCGAAAGCTGGATGGAAACGTTATTGAAGAGTCAATGGGGCATGACAGTTTAACCATTTAATAAGCTCATGTTGTCTAGCCAATTAACAGGTTCTAGCGTTACTCAGAGCAGGAACACAAGCTTTCCTACCATCCCAGGCATCAAACATGTCGGTGATGAAGTAGTCTATGAAGGAAATCTGGGACTTGGGAATGCTGCAGGTGTTCCTGTCAAACACGGGCATGACCACAGGCAGACCCTGTCTCTTCTCCTCGTCCGTCTAAACGACAAGCAATCAGACACACTTGTTAGTAGACAGACACAATATATAAAGAGGTACACAATTGATTGTAAAACACTGCAGAAACGCTGTTCGACTTGATCTACAGTCCAGACGGTGACGCCATGTCTGTCTCGTTTCATTACCTGTGCAAAGTATTCCTCAGAGATGCGTCCTGCCCATTCTATACACAGCTCCAGCGGCCGGCAGGGGTTGGAAATGTCTGCACACTTAATGAGCATGCGCTTGACAAGTATCCTGTTCTCTGGGGACGTCAGGATGCCTTTGACTGACTCCTCGTCATTGTTCCCCTGACATATGCAAGACAGATTGTCAGCAAAACAACACACGCACCGCAGCATCACTTTCTGTCCTGCTCAGAAGTCCACATGTCCGACATTTATTTTATGGAGTGAAGAGAGCTTTTAAGACAGAACAAAGAACCGACAGGTTTGAGAGTGGTTGGATGGTGATGAGTAGCTCTAATGATTATATCTACAAAAACAAAATGTCCTCTTTGTCAGTTTGTGAACATAGTTTGAGCTGAATACAGGAATATGAGGAGGGAATTCTTTTTCCTTTTCCCCCCTTAAAAAGACCAGAGATCTTTTAAAATGTCTGTGCTGTGCATTCCACATAGTGATGAGAAAGATGGTACCAGCTTGTAAAATTCTCTCCCCTCACACAAGACTGTTCCAAAGCTAAGGTGGGCCACAAGTACTTTCAAACCAGCATTGCTGTTCCATCCTGGATTACAGTTAGCTGTGCATGTACTGTATATGTCTCAAACCTATTTGTAACACTGCTTATCTCACCCCATTCTCCTCCAGGGCAGCCAGTGGCTTGTTGATGCTGTTGACAAACTTGTTGACATGTTCAAAGTGTTTGGTCATCTCTGTGGCCAGAACCATGTCTATGATTGCCTGACGTAGAGTCCTGTACTCGTTTCTACAGACAGCGAGGGAGAGAGGGAGGAGAGAGAGAGAGACAGAGAGAGAGAAAGAGAGAGACAGAGAGAGAGAAAGAGAGAGAGAGGGAGAGAAAGAGAGATAGAAAGAAACAGCGGGGTGAACAGGATGAAAGGGCCTGTGGACAGATTTACCCTTCTGACTGCATTGACAGCGGGGATGAATGAAGTCATTGTTCCCTCCCTTTGTGAGACCAACACATGTGAGCCATTCAACTCAGGGACTGCAATCACATTACTCCCCAGCCTCCACAACACTTATTCTCTTAATACACACACACACGTCCCTTGACTGTTCATGAGAGGATGTCCAGCAGACATCTCAAGCTAGACACAGTGATATATCTTCTAAACAACATAGGATCATTCGAAAAGGTATTTGAATACCACTCTGGTATTTCTCTGATTTAGGTTTAGGTTTGTGCTGTTATTTGTTAACAGTCTACTGACAAGCTGAAAAAACAACACTGACAGCCTGACAGCCTGACCTCTCCATGTTCTTGAAGATGTTGCACTTGTCATCTCTGGTGGTGATCTGGAAGGCCAATGCTGCGTGGTGGCTCTCAAGCACTGCCGTGTCATTGTACAGGATGGCCAGCTCACTTCCTGCGTTACACAGGAAGCTGTTGGTGCGGCCGGGGTGGTCCACATCATGGACAGTTGCAGCTATCAGGGCTGCTACCTCATCTATGGGGTCCAGACTTTGCTGTTAAGAGGGGGGGGGGAACCACACTATTAATATGCCATTGTCAAATAAGAGCAAATTATTTTGTTTTATTTACATATCCAGTACTGTGAAATTGACTGTGTTACTGTAGAACAGGGTGCTTTTTCCGTCCATACGATGACTATCTCCATGGTTACAGCTTTGAGGTCCCAAGTGACCATGATGGTCTGAAGCTCCCCTGGCTAAGCCAATGAAATATAACTTCTCAGAGGTTAGAAATAGACTGGCTGGTAATCAGCTTAACCAGCACTCGTTCAAGAAAATCCTGGGCCACTGACACACTTGGGACCAATAACGTCCCCGCGAATACACATCGGACACTGGGGCACTATGACAGACAACTAGTCCATGTCAGAAGGTAGTATGGAAGCCTAGATTAGGAATCAATGTCTGCTGGGGCTTTAAGAAATATAACTGACTCTCTAAGTGATCCGTCCCCCTTGGAAGCATACTTTGACCCTGTCCTTGGAAGCGTACCTTGGCCCTGTCCTTGGAAGCGTACCTTGGCCCTGTCCTTGGAAGCGTACCTTGGCCCTGTCCTTGGAAGCGTACCTTGGCCCTGTCCTTGGAAGCGTACCTTGGCCCTGTCCTTGGAAGCGTACCTTGGCCCTGTCCTTGGAAGCGTACCTTGACCCTGTCCTTGGAAGCGTACTTTGACCCTGTCCTTGGAAACATACCTTGACCCTGTCCTTGGAAGCATACCTTGACCCTGTCCTTGGAAGCGTACTTTGACCCTGTCCTTGGAAGCGTACTTTGACCCTGTCCTTGGAAGCGTACCTTGGCCCTGTCCTTGGAAGCGTACTTTGACCCTGTCCTTGGAAGCGTACTTTGACCCTGTCCTTGGAAGCGTACCGTGACCCTGTCCTTGGAAACATACCTTGGCCCTGTCCTTGGAAGCGTACCTTGGCCCTGTCCTTGGAAGCGTACCTTGACCCTGTCCTTGGAAGCGTACCTTGACCCTGTCCTTGGAAGCGTACCTTGACCCTGTCCTTGGAAACATACCTTGACCCTGTCCTTGGAAGCATACCTTGACCCTGTCCTTGGAAGCATACCTTGACCCTGTCCTTGGAAGCATACTTTGACCCTGTCCTTGGAAGCGTACCTTGGCCCTGTCCTTGGAAGCGTACTTTGACCCTGTCCTTGGAAGCGTACTTTGACCCTGTCCTTGGAAGCGTACCTTGACCCTGTCCTTGCAGAGGAAGTATGCAGTGGCGTGCAGCACGTCGGACGCGTGGCTGGAGTTGTGGTAGGAGTTGGTGGCATGGTAGTTGGCCTCGATCACCTGGAGCCAGGAGCGCAGGGTGGCCTCGGGGCAGCTGAGGAACTCGCACACCCCGAAGCGAGAGAAGATCTTCAGGCCCAAGTAGGTCAAAGGCCTGGGTGAGAGAAGCGACAGCACGTTTGATAGCCGACCTCGCTTTTCCTGCACCCTACTTGTGCTCGCACACCCAGCTCACACGCTTACGCACCGTTTCATGGTGGCGGCCTCCAGGTTGAAGACATCAAAGTCCCAGGAGTCTTCGTTCTCCATGGTCTGGGCGATGCGAGGGGGGATGTCATTCAATGAGAGAGGTGTGGTCAGGTGGCTGGGCAAATGGTGTGGCTCTGAATTTGAGAGAGAAAGAGACAGCGAGAGAGAGAGAGACAGCGAGAGAGAGAGAGAGAGAGACGGCGAGAGAGAGACAGCGAGAGGGAGACAGCGAGAGGGAGAGAGAAACAGAGAGAGAGAGAGATTGAGCGGAAAATAATAAATTGCCATTCACTTTTTCATACGACCACACCTCCTTTAATACAGAGCCTTCATCGAACTAGGACAGCTCATTATGACCAGATAAAGTAGGACTCACGCTTTGTAGCAAAGATGTACTCATTTCCTGACAGTCTGCGCAAGCCATCCTGCAAAAAGAGAGAGATAAAATGAGAGATAAAATGAGCTAGAGTCAATAAAACAACATCACAATCGTCACCATTACCTCAGGAGTCCGTAACTCAGTTTAAAGACACTATGATGGGTGTCACCATGCCAAAATCCCTCTGTTCCCTCATCTGTCATATGACAGGGGCTTTTGAAGCGTGTGTAATAGTGGATTGTGCAGCCATGTTGCTAGGTTCACTGAGGCGTCTGGTTGTGAGAAATGTGCAGCCAAGCAGGGGCATTTTAATCAACCTAATACACCACTTAGAAAGTATTACCATAAATATGAACCACAGCAGTTGTGTAAACATTCAAGCTTTTAGAATGTATGAGAATGTATTTAGAATGTGTCAGACGATTCTTAGTAAATTATCCAATATCCTTATTGTACTTCCTTATTCGTCCCTCATATCAACGCTGCACACTGTGGTATGTGGCAAATTAACTGCATTGTTAGGAGGGTTACTCAGGACTTTGTGGATTCCATTTCTGGACTCAATCCAGCTCGAAATATGAAAGAATTATAAATGCATGGGTCCAGTCAGTGTCAGTCTCTCTGTGTGTGTGTCTGTCTGTGTGTGTGTCAGGGAGTAAAGTGTTTACTTCACGAGTGAGAAAGGAAGAGAAGACTGGTTCATCTTTGACCTGAGTATTGTCTCATGGTGGCGTTGCCTCTGTACACACTGGTTATTTTAAGACTTTCTCCCCAGAAAGATGACAGCTCCGCTTTGAACAAACACTCGCAGGAGCTGCTGGGCTGAAAAGGAATCACACAGCATCCAGCGCCGCACTGGGGACTACAAATATATGTCCACAAAAGAAATAAATATAACACCCACCGTGTAAATAGATACGAGTTTACATAAATAATTGTTTGGATCACAGCTTAACAAGACAAGACACCCATGGAGATAGTCCATGGCTCTCGGATTCCATCAGTCTCTATTTCGCTTCAGCACTTCTTCCACCCCATGTGGATACATGCGCCCTCTCTATGAGCAACCATGATCATCTCCGCGCAACCATGATCATCTCCGAGCAACCATGATCATCTCACAGCCTCTAGTGTGTAACTACTTGTGTAAGAACAGTCATGTTTATTCATCTAACCCCTTGGAACAGGATGTTTCCAAGCCCGTGGAGTTGGGAGGAAGAAGTCTGTATGTGTGTGTGTGTGTGTGTGTGTGAGTGTGTGTATGCGCGTGTGAGGTCTTTCCTCTTCAGTGTACAAGAGCACAAAGGACAATCTAACACTTCCTCTGGGACTATAACCAAGACAGCCACCCTGGTGCTCTCTCCTTTACCACCATGGCTCCCTCCCTCCCTCACCACCCTGACCCACCCTCCCTCCCTCCCTCCCTCCCTCCCTCCCTCCCTCCCTCCCTCCCTCCCTCCCTCCCTCCCTCCCTCCCTCCCTCCCTCCCTCCCTCCCTCCCTCCCTCCCTCCCTCCCTCCCTCCCTCCCTCCCTCCCTCCCTCCCTCCCTCCCTCCCTCCCTCCCTCCCTCCCTCCCTCCCTCCCTCCCTCTCTCCTTCACTACCCTGGCACCTTCTGTATCATCTAAGTCATTGTGTTCTTTTGAAGACAGAGTGTGTTTCTTCGCAACCAGAGACCTCACCTAACCACGCTGGTCCTGCCCAGAGCAGTTAAGAAGTTAACAACCATCTCAGTGCCACTAATAACATCTTCTTCTCCACCGCACGATCAGCACCCCACCTACCACTTGAGGTAAGGTTTCATAAAAGCAAGTACCCTACAGTTTGCGGGCACAACTGAGGCTGGCGTATGGACACACTAAAGCATTGCTGGAAGTCAGGAGTAAGGGACAGGGTTGGGTCTGCCAGCTTCCTGGAGCCCAGACGGCTCTCACCGTCATCAGGCCCCCCACCAGGTCGTTGGTGTGGGGGTCCTCCTCCTTGGTGCCCAGCTGGGGGGAGTAGAGCTCGGTGGTCCTCAGGATCTCCAGGACGCGGTCCAGCGCCTCCGCCACCGGCATGGGACTGCTCTCCTGGGCCGCGTTGATGATGTTGATTACCTACCAAGGAGGAGGGAGGGGAGGAGGGAGGAGGACGGAAACAGCACACGGTTACGATTATGAATCCGGGGGAAGTTGTCTTGTCACTCTACAGTCAGGTTTCCCTGAGAGTGGCAAATTGCTTCGACATGGCACAGACCGTATCTCGGTTTTGCGTTTTGAGTTTCAATGCGCCACTGAGCACTTTAGCAGCCCAGTAGAAATTAACAGGATGCCATCTTTAAACAGCTATGATGCTTGCTCTACTTAATAATAGGTCTATGACACACAAATGCCATACACGCGCACTACAGACACACACACACAGTACAGTCAGCCGCTTCATAAGTAGCTCTATTCTGGAGAAGAACAGGCCTAGAGGGGCTGACAGCACAGTCATGTGATGGAACATAGGAACTGAACTCTGTCAGTTGACAAAACCTTGGGGACTACGAGAATATCACATGACAGAACCTTGGGGACTAGGAGAATATCACATGACAGAACATTGGGGACTACGAGAATATCACATGACTGAACCTTGGGGTATCTTTCCCCAACACAGAGAAACCCGAGTTCTGGTCAAGAATCCTGTCTCACATGGAACAACTTGCCAAACCTACAGAGACTGTTGTGTTTGTGTCCTTCAAGGCAGTTGTACTGTAGTAGCATGACTAAGCGGCTGTTGTTGTTGTTAGGACAGCAGAAAAGACTAGAGGATGGGCCTGTGTGTCCTCAGAACAGCCATGTGACCTTGATAAGACGTACCTTGGTAATGGGAGCTTCGATGGTCATGGAGTGGATCCTAGCCATGGACGAATGCCTTCGCTGGGAACTTCCTGTTGTGGGGGAAAAATAACAATGTTTTAAAAGTCTGTTGTATCAATCAAAGAAGTTGACAAAGCTTAAAAACAACGGCAGTGACCCTGCAAGACAACAAGACCTGTTCCTACTAATTTGTCAGGATACTCAAATTTCACACTTCAGACGTGTCTCTGGAGGTGTGCCCAATTAACACCTGGTGGGTTTTGATAAGCTAGTGAGTTTCCACTGTCCGGCCCCCTCTGCCCTCACCATCACTCCCTCTGGACGTGGTGGATCTGACGTCAAGAGAGCCTTTCCTACGGTCCTTATGTTTACTGGGCTGGATGTCTGGGGACAGGAGCACATCACACACACACACATGCTCACTACCACGATAACCACACAACTGGTAGGAAGATTTGCCTGATACCTCCCTCCGTAGTAACCTTGCCTCGGTGGGGCTAACACAGACTGCAGATAGCAGCTGCCCTTGAATTATGAAAAAGGCGTACATACAGGAAGTGTAGATATCAAGGCAACCTTCCAATCCCCTAAATGATATTTTGGGGGGGCTGGGAGGGGGGGGGCACTTGATATTGGGCACTACGAGACAGACTAGATCTACAGCAAACCAGCATACCTGTCTGAGACTCTGCCTGCACGCGCTCACTGGACTTGTCAGTCTGGGAGAACGAAAGGAGAGAGGCAGCTTGAAATATCTGGGTCAAACTGATCGCACACATCTACTGTTGTCATGGTAATAAACCATTCTTACCCTATTATTATCATTTAAAGGCCTGTTGATAGACACATAGTGTCTGATTTTTCTGTCGAAAGAAAAATAAACAGACTATAAATACAGGCCATCGCCGTTGGTCCATCATCGTGATTTTCCCCCGGATCATCCGAACGACAGCAACTCCGCCACTCACCCTCCCTGTCCAATCACAGGTGTGATCTTCACATTCTGCTGAACACTGTCTCCATTCTTCTTTTTGGCATAATAAATACCCTGCCACTCCTGGAGAAGACATGACAGGCAAGCACAAGACAGGTGAGGCGCCACGACACTAATAAACTGGTGGCTCGTCAATGATGAAGGAGGAGGAGGAGGAGGGTGGCTCGGTCTGTGGATGGTAAAGAAGGGTCATCCAGGTTTATCAAAGTGTGATGAGACGCTCTACTGGACAGGGGCGGGGGGGGGGGGGGGGGGGGTAGTGTGGCAGTCCAGTCGTTTCATGTGTGCCACCGCTGGTCTGGTGCTCTGGTTCAAAAGGCCTGTCCTACTGTTACACTGTCTGGGAGCGACCTTCCCTCTCTCTGTAGACGCAGCCCAACACAGCCAGTCCCCACTGATGTCAGAACATGAAACAGAGCTGCAGTGTGACTTGCCGGACAGGTAACACACACACACACAGAACTATTAGCATACACACACACACACACACACACGCAACACCTTCAAGCACACAAGCAAGTTAACAGCTACGTGGGATAACATCGAACTATCCCAATGCCGCATGTATAATGATCTAGATGCGTGAGCAGAAAAAAAAAAAAAACGATAGTCGTATCGATTACCTTTCCTTTCCGTATGCAGGAGTTAATCGTTTCTAGGAGATCCGGTTTGTTCTTCTCACTTTTAGGCACTTCTATGATTTCCTTTCCTATCAGCTCTCCTTGCTGGTAGCCCATAATGGACTCATAGGCAGGGTTCACATACTGCGAAAGAGCAGACAGAGAGAGGGGGGGGGTCACGCACCTTAACATAGATAGGGATCTGGTCTGAAGCTGTTTGAGAGAGCAAAGGTGTCAGTACAGATGACTGGAAAACGACCACCATCACAAAGAGCTTCCAAAGTCGGCTTTCCGATGCTCTAGAACGCAGTTCCAGTAACAGGGACACACAAGTGTTGCTTTATGTGAAAAAAGAACGATAAGATAAGATGCTCTGTGGCTCAGAGGACAGAAGGAGCCATTGAAGGAAAGAGAACACAGATATTATCACTGATATCAGCGGTCACAAGACATCAGCAGGCGTGCAAACAGAAGGAAAACACTACCCTATAAGAGAGAGAAAGAAAGAGAGGGTTAGAGGAAGAGAGAAAGACACAGAACAGAGAGATAGAGAGAGAGAGACACATGGAGAGAGAGACAGAGACAGAGAGACAGAGAGAGAGAGAGAGAGAGAGAGAGAGAGATAGAGAGAGTTGGCGAAAAGAAAAACAGACCGAAAGAAAAAGAGAGAGAGAGACTTCTCTTACGACTGAAGGTGACAATACTGGAGCTCTTGATACCATGTGTCTCTTGACAGTTTGGTGTAAAAACAAACCTGAATCACTTGGTCCTCCGAAGTGATCTCGATGGCTTCCTGGCTTTGTTCAAGAGCAGTGAAAATAGCGTTGCAGGCCCTTGTAGATACAGAGAATGAGAAGTGTTGGGAAGACAGAGAGAGTTACGATTACGCAAAACCAAATGGTTAAAAACGAATGAGGCTTTAGCGTAAAACACATCTCTGGAAGCTTCTCAACATTGATTCCCTGGGTAGTGCCTGAGATAAAGTCTGGTATCTGACAAACGTCATGCCCAAACACTGACAGGTGTGCGGTGGATTTAGAGAATGGTTTCTCTCACCTCAGTTTGAACTGTGCGCGCACCTCTCCATGCTCAAGCTGCAACAGCTCATTATAGCACGCCATCATATTGGTGTTCTCCACATATCTCTGCGGGGTCAGAGGTCAACACAAGTCAACATGGATCAACCAATCAATGACTCACGATTTCACCTTTGGCATTTGTGACTGCATTGCATGCGTTGGTTATCTCACTGACTCCCTCCATCAGTGCTAGACCTGTGTGTAGCGCAATCCTGATTTGACTTGACCTACTTACAAGTTTCAGCGCTAACACTGACATTTTGGTTATCACTTGTATTAAATCGAGCAAACAGCTTACATAATAGCTGACATAATAGCACAGTAACATAGTAGCTAACTGCATTATTATAGCTAACATAGGGAATAGTATTCTAAACTAACACCTGACATCATTATTATGGACGGAACATAATTATTCCAAAGTATAACATCATCTTTGCAAAGTATTGAGTTTATAGTATGAGCGGGAACAAGCATGTTCAGAGGGTGGATGTATTCAAACTTGTGGAGTGAGGAGGACCACTTGCTCACCCTGTTGAAGCCGGCATTGATGAGAGGCATCACTGCAGCTTCCTCCCTGTCAGGCCTACAGAAGCAGAGACAGAACGACAGGCATCTGAACCTACAGGCTGCATGCTGACTCAGACTGTCCCGTGTGATCCCACGCACCATCCAGGCGACACAAGAGGTCAGAGGTGGTCGGGCTTCTACGTACCTTTTCACAACGGCGACTATCACAGTGTTTTCCGAGGAGTTTACCGCTCTAATTGACCTGAATGTAAACGGAGAGAGAGACCAAGGCATCACATCAATGTCGTTTCAGTTATTCACAGTGTGATTCTCCCGGGCAGAGCCCAGGCAAGGTCCACCAGCGGGCCTCTGAAAGAATGCAGTGTACGAGGCAGCTCATTGGCCTGTGGTTTCCCCCTGCCGCCGGCCATAAAGGCCCTTTAGTCCTCCGCGGGGCTGTGCGTGCACACTGAACGTATAGACTGGCCACCATGAATAGGGTGAACATGCACGCCGGGCAAGGTAAATTAATGTTTGCAAACGTGTTTTTGGTCGAGTTGCAGGCTAAAGATAGAGAGAGGGGGCTGTGGGAGACTGCGGCTCATTTCTCATGGTGGTGACTTCACCGCCAAGCAGTCTGTGAGCGGAGCTGGACCAAGCCCACCCTCGCAGAGCAGCTAGGAAACCCAGTGTCACTACAACATCCTGTCTGTCTTTAGATGGACTTGCAGTTGAACAATGGCCCACCGACACACTTGAACACAGCCTAGCATTATGTAGCATTCAGATGAGAGCAGAGCGACGTGGAGAGGCTATTTCTGTTAAGACAAGCAGCTCAAGCATGAGGACCTGTGGTTCATAAGCGTGGCATGAAAAAGGAGGAGCCCGTTACAATGTGTGATTCAGTACATTCGTGTGGACGCTGTACAGAGGGAGCTTTTGACAACCGTACCGGCATAGTGCTTCCGCGTCAAAGTATCTGGAATGTCTGTGGTCGATGATGACCAGGTCGTGATGCTTCTCCAGGAGACTCTCAAGCGCAGCCTCGGGGGTCCGCGCCACGTTGCACCGGAAGTTGGCCTTCTCACACGCCCAGTAGAAGCCATTATTCTGACTGTCCTCTTTGGCAAATACTAAAAGTACCTGAACCAGAGAGAGAGAGAGAGAGGGGGAGAGGGGTCAGCGGTTACCATAGAAATAATGACGTCCACAAACACAGCCGGTAGCGGACACAGTGACACGCCAACATATTCAAACAGAAACTGTATCATGTGACGTACACCGAAAAAAAGTTACAAAGGAAATTAAGAAGAAAAAAAAAAGACGGTGTGATAGACCAGCCTTGCCCATGCTTAACCCTGAGGCTGTCCTGTATCCAGCTTCCACAGGTCCCATGTCCACTGTCTTGACCAAGCTACTGGCCAAGCTAGCCTTGACTGGCTGTGGCCCTCACCCGCTCTGGGTATAGACGCCATCGTCACACGTGGTTTTTAGGTGCGTACGTACACTTGCTGCCAGCAAACTCCATAGAAGCCCTTACTGGATACAGGGCAGGAGTTTTAGGCCCGCCTCCAAGGAGCGCCGCAGCACTAAGCGCAGATTCATGAGTCACTCTCCCAAACAGACGTCACCTCAAACAGTTGGCAGGGAGCAGAATGAACGTAAAGAATGGAAAGTTTGTTCAGCGGTCTCCGGGTTGCATCACAACTGCAAAATCGAGTTAAGGTACAAAGACGTGTTTCTGTTCAGAGAGCGGGAGAGTTAAGTCCCTGCGTATCACTGTGTGTGTGGACAGAGCGTCTACTGCTGTATGATTATCCTTCTGAATCAACCGGGGGGGGGAGGTTGTATTCCATTATTTATTCATAAAGCCAGTCACAGGCTAGTCACAGACCAGGCCACTCAGGGCAGAGTGTAAGTTGTTCATACAAACAACGTTTTATGACAACATCATGAACTGCCCTATCATAATCGAGTGCCGCAGCAATGTTTGGGTCTACAGGGAATAAGATCCAAATTCCACATTGGCATGTTAGGTTTAGGGTTACAATGTCGGTACAAAAGTCAACATTCTGGTGGAGGCATAGGATCAAGACAGGGTCTGGTCTCGTCAGAGGCCTGTAGTGTGGCCAGACACCTCTCTCCTTGTCTGCTAACCATTCACACAACTATTCACGTACATCTCTGGAAGCCTGCACAACAGCATGGGCAACATTGGGACACACAAGTGAAATGAGGAAGGAATGTGTGAAGTATGTAGTTCTAAGTGGTTTGTAGTATTCCACCTCCAGACATCAGAGGGGAGTGGGGGGTGATATGAACGCTGTCTGAACTCTGAGGACGGAACTCTGAGGACGGAACTCTGAGGACGGAACTCTGAGGACGGAACTCTGAGGACGGAACTCTGAGGACGGAACTCTGAGGACGGACACTGAACCTTCACACAGGCCCAATAAAATGACCTACTCACCTCCCAGTAGCTTGAGGTAGTTTTCATTAGAACTATAAAACAATTCACTTAAATGGATGACAGTGGGATCACAACAACTAAATGAACAATGATAGAAATAACCAAGATCACAGGGTTAAAGGCATCCCCATCAAACTGCCTGTCTGCCTGTCTATCTATGTGTCTCTCTTCAGTCACCTCTATTTGACTACATAACACATGACAAAGGAGAGAGCAGAGTGTTTCAGAGCTGCGGTAATAATGACTAACTGAACGGAGAATGTCTGACTTGCGGTGACAAGGCTCATGCGGATCCATTGCTCCTTCTGTGTGGCTCTCATATAACATGCATTGTTCATTATGGTATGTTTATAGTCATTCGTGTTTGGTCCAGTTGTCGTGGCAACCCCGGGGTACGTCACACTCACAATGTGTCCATTAAGAGTTTTTTTTTTTTTTTTTTTTGTGGCTTGAATGGGTGATTGTTATCTTAAAGCTAGCTGGGTGGCATCGCTTTCTAATTAAAGAGTAGCCTAAACTGCTGAACATGTCAACTGTCACTTCTGGCCCTTCATTGACCTTCTAATTGTAAAGCAAAACATGGACCCAATCTAAAATTGGTCTAGAACCAAAGTCATAAAATACCAGGCTTTCAAGAGATATAAGACTGGGTAGATCATCAACACTGTACGTAGACAGAGATGTGCTCACAGTGTGGTGGAAATTCTTCATGCTCATGTTCAGCTTCATGAATACTGTGGTGTGGCAAGATACGGTACCTGAAGCTGGTCTTCGTACAACTTCATTGGTCCAAACTGCACCTCTGTTAGTGTGGTCTACGAGAAAAGAGACAGACTGTGGTTAGAAGGACACACTATTTAACCTGGTGTCTAGAAGCACGGAGCCTTGACTGGGACATTCCGGAACACTCGCATGGAGCACCCTCTTCATTCTTGCCACATCTCCGACAGACTGATCTCAAAGTTGAATTTACTTGGAACCTGAAATTGGATCAGACACAACACAGTGGACCTTGCAATCCAATTCAGTATGGATAGAAATTCAAAACCATCCGCCCAGAGATGTAGAGGAAATAAACACTGTGTCACTGATTACAAACAGACTGATGGACGAGTCATCACACTTTCCCCACATTTGAATTCTCTCCACCAGTCTGCAAATAATTTTGCTTCCCTCCTGCTAAATGGAACCCAGCACAGGGGTTAGTAACCATAGTAACCAAGCCCCTTGCGGACCACCATCCCTCTAGGATTCCGGTTCTCCATAAACAATCTACACACGTGAGGAACATACAGAGGGAAAAGTCAGAATAAGCCGGGGCACGTCTCAATCACCCAATCACTCAAATGTAAGCCTGTCGAGAAAACATGAAAACGCCACCAAAAAATCTGTACAAACAAGCTGGTAAGTAGTAAGTCTCACAGTAGTAATTGACGTCACTGCCCCACTGGGTTCTGCTTGTTTGAAAACTCACAGAGAGCAAGTCCAACATCAGAAGGCCACACTGCTGATGAGAACTGTGATAATCTGATCTCTCACAGACACAAGAGCACATCCTCATGATAACCTCGTGTGTGCAGTCCCAATCTGTCTGTGTGTGCTTCTGTGCATGAGTATGTGTCTGTGTTTAGTACTATACCCTGAAAATGGTCAATTATAAATCAAAATCGTGTCAAATTAATGTCCTGTGTACCTAAATGCAAGCTACCAATCATTCCAAGGTGGTTTGTTTACAGTAGCTTTAGAAGAAAGGTTGCAGCTGCTAAGTTAGGCCAGGATGAATAAACTAAAAGCTTAATCAACTTTCAACAGTCAAATGATTTATTTTGTTGAGGAACAAAAACACTCTTTGTTTGATCAAATTAAATGCAACTAAGATTCTTGTCAACAACAAAAAAATGCGGAAAGATAGATAACATCTCAATGTGATGTTTACTGTGATGATGTGTCCTCCAGGGTATGGAAGCCAAGCTGTTGCAGAGGACAATCATCAGATGTATGGAGCTTGGCCACATGGGTTCGTGAGTCTGGGTAGAATTCAAACAGAGCAGCACGCTCTGGCCTGGTCCTGGTAGAGTTCTAGCTGACTGTTCCTGGGATCTATCCGCTGAAATACTATTCGAACTGTGCACGTCTGGTCTTTGATTATCTGCTGTAAGTACCATATTCACTATTGGTATGTCGCTTTAGATAAAAGCATTAGCTGAATGAATTATTTTTCATGTACCAGAACACAGAGTTGGCCTGATCCTGATCTGAGTTCTAGAAGAGCAGTCTCAGGCTTGGCAGTGGGACATTCCCTGCTCTAATTGACGCTGACAGAACCAATACAACGCCGGCTGAGGTTGTGTAACTGAAATAGCCATCCTGCTCTACACAGACACACACAGTGACACACACACACACATGCACAGCCTGCCTCCCCAGACAGAATACAGCTCTTTCAGTACAGTACAACACACACACACACACATGAATCACTCACCCAGGCATTTGCATCCCTCAAACATCACGCTGGCACTCTACCAGGGGAAAGTGAGTGAGCATGTGGGCCAGGCGGGCAGTATGGATATGGTGTGTGTGTTTGTGTGTGTGTGTGGGGGCGCTTTTGCACTCATGCCCCTGACTATACGCTGTGCCACACACACACACACACGCGAGTGAGCACGCACACACACTTTGGCCTGATTTAGCCAGGGCTTGTGAGTTGCTAACAGTAAGTGACAGGCCTGTTGAACTGGGGAGAGGCTAAAGCAGATGCACTTTTGTTCCACTGCAGACCTTGTGAATGCAAGTATTAGCTTACTGCACTGTATTCTGGTCCTTGGAGTTTTGACAGAGACTCAGTTAGTATGCTTTCCAGGGATTCCAAATGGACCAAGATTTGGGTGAATCCTCCGTCAATCCACTCCATTCATAAACCGAAAACTCGTCGTAAACAAAACCGAAAGACAAAGGGATAGACCGGCTGCCAAAATAGTCCAATCAGCAGATTTCCAGAAAACCCAACCATATTGCCATGAACATGACATACTCACACTCTTTGTCCACTCTAGGAGAGGATAACCTTCACAGCTGGCCTGTCATGTTGAAGACAGACCTTCACTGTCTGCTAAGCTGTCATCTCCACTGAGATGGCGAGACAGAAAGAGAGGAAAGAAAACAGAAAGAAAGAGAGGGGGAAAAAAAGAGAAAAGAAAAAAAGAAGAGAGCTGCTCCCGTTGAACACACCTAATGTATTTACATAGCAGAGCAGCGATGACCCCATATCCTGCTCTCTGTGCATCCAGGCCTATGGATCTGCTCCTAGGGCCGCCCAACCTCACACACTGCTGGAAGAGTGGCTTTCCACTAAAGTGAAAAACAGGAAATTGGATGACATTGTTCGGGGCGCGGACGTCAGCAGAGAGAGATAGAGAGAGTAAACAGCTTCCTCTTCCCAGAGCAGGCACCAGGATGCCGGGTAATCCTGGAATGGCGGCTCTTCTTAGCTCTGAGGTAATACGTGGATCCACTTGGTGGATTCTGGAAGTCTAAAATACTCATTTCAGTCTGGCTTGTTTTTCTTTATGGTTTCCATCTTGCCATCCTCTCAGAATAAGTGTTCATCTGTAAACAGGCCTCAAGTATGTGTTTCTTGCACTGCCTGCCACTCTACCAGTGTGGACCAAATGAAGATGAATCAATGTTCCTCATTAGGTCTGATTAGGTATTATAGCCAGCCACAGGTGTGAGACGAACACTCTGTACCAGGCAGACCATCACTGTCTGCAACCCAGAACCCAGCCAAGCTAGCAGCTAACTAGCCTTAGCTTAACTTAAGTGTGCAGTAATAAATGACTTTTTTTTGGGGGGGGGGGGGGGGTCTGTATGTGGTTACAGATGGTTACAGAGCAGCTCCAAAACAGTAGCTCTTGTCGCCAACCCAAAACTAGCTATACACCTGCCCTCAGAAGACATGACTGTGTCCCTTCCCGCCGCCAAGACGGCTCCCACCACTCTCTGGTTGTTTTCTGGTGCCTTCCTTTAGCTACCCCAGTATGGTTTACTGAGCTGAGAAAACAGCCACTGACCTGGAAACAGAATCCCGACCGCCCCTCCCTCCCCCAACACTCAAAGTCAAATAACATAACCCATGAAAATGAGGACATACTGTATCTGGTACGTTAAAATAATTACTGCGGTTCATCCATTTAGAAAAATAACAGGAACAAACGAGACAAATATATAATGCGTGTGCACACTTGCCTTTAGCCTTTCCACATGCATTAACCACGTTGCCCAAATCGACAGTCGGCCGAGCAGAAGTCTAGGTGAGTCACCAGCAGCCAGTCAGACAGACAAGCAAACAGACACACAGGCAGTCAGACAGACATGCAGGTAGAGGTAGACGGACAGGTAGACAGACACGACTGAGGAAAGTAGACCCCATGTAATGGTGACGTTCTCTGCTCTCTCTCAGTCTATATAGGACGCAGTTCCAACCACTGGTGAAACAGATCCACACACACAGGCCCCAGGCCTGGACTGATAATCTGGCATACCTGCCCAAGTGGGCAGACGCACTTGGGGCCAATATGATATTTAATATATATAAAAATCGTTATACACCTTTTGTCGTGGCCAGGGCATTTTTTTTGTCCCAGCCCTGGCTAACCCTGGACAGTTGAGGAATACTGCTGAGTAGGTAGCGAGATCGCCGGTCTTATGTCTCTTCAACATGCATATTCACACTTCAGGCTTACGTGCTACTGAATTAAAAGCAACAGAGTGTGCTTGAGGACGGCTGTAGCTCCTCCTCATCCCAGTGGGGCCTGACTGATCTGTTCATCTGTGGAGGGATGGACCGTCTCTGGGACAGACAGATACACACACAGGCCCCTACAGTAAAATTGGGCAACACACACACATACAATGCCTGTCCACACACCTATGCCTTCACACACACACACACACACACACACACACACACACACACACACACACACAAGTACACTAGGACATAGATTGTGGCTTGTAGCCTATAGTTAAAGTAAGGACGAAACAATAGTTAAAATAAGATTTTAATATCAATGTAACAATTGTAGAAAAGAAGTTCAAATGAATGTTTCATATTGCTTGGGTAGCCTACACCACACAGCGCATAGTCTTGCTTCTCGTGGGTCTGGGTTCTGTTTCATTACACAGTCCTGCTAACTGAAAAGGTCAGAGTTGTCTTTCGGTCCCACACAGTGTGTACACAGGCGTGCCCACTTCATTTCATGCCGTGCCGTGCCTGGCCTGGCCGCACTGCCTCAGAACGACCTGCCCCTCGTTCTGTCTGCAGCGCTATCTCTTCTACCACAGCAGATAACACAGGGACGCAAGCACTGGAATGCTACCGCTGACACACACACACAAAGTCAAACAAGCGTAGGGAAGACACCACACAACTCAAAGGGGACTAAACACATAATTGTACTGGAATTTCAGCAAAAACAAGCTAGTCTACGGTTAGCTAAATCAACGTTAACGGAAACGGACTCCTTAGCGACGTGTCCCCGTTTTTCTGTAACCTTCACACATGGCCCTCACGGCCGGCTCGGAGGGTGCTGCTAAAATCACCCGCAGCTGCGAGTCGTTTTAAATAAGCCTTCTCTCGAGGAGTGAACTGGATGTCATTAGATCACAGCTCAGTGTTCCTCCAGGAGACACAGAGTACGACACACGGACCACCACGGTGACGATCCCGAGTGACATCACAGAACACGGATTGTTCGAGGCAGACGCTGCTCTGCTGTGCCAACGTGAATTTGTGTGTGTGTGTGTGTGTATGTGTGATAGAGAGACAGAGAGAGAGAGAGGGAGGGAGAGAAAGGTAGAAAGGGAGATTCAGGGACAGAAAGTGTGTGTGTGTGTGGGGGGAGGGGGGAACAATGTGTGTTTAAACCACTTGTGTGTGCGTGACGTCAAAGGGACAAGCAGTGTTCCCATTGGTACTGACACAGCCTAGATATGTGTGTGTGCATGCACTATATTTCTGTGTGTGTGTGGTCTGTGCGTCACTGTGCCGAGGAGAGTAACTTTGAGGCCTTGCTCTGGTGCATTTCCTGCTGCCAGATCATGTGATGAGGGTTAGACACCAGATCATGTGATGAGGGGTAGACACCAGATCATGTGATGAGGGGTAGACACCAGATCATGTGATGAGGGTTAGATACCAGATCATGTGATGAGGGGTAGACACCAGATCATGTGATGAGGGGTAGACACCAGATCATGTGATGAGGGGTAGACACCAGATCATGTGATGAGGGGTAGACACCAGATCATGTGATGTGGGGTAGACACCAGATCATGTGATGAGGGGTAGACACCAGATCATGTGATGAGGGGTAGACACCAGATCATGTGATGAGGGGTAGACACCAGATCATGTGATGAGGGGTAGACACCAGATCATGTGATGAGGGGTAGACACCAGATCATGTGATGTGGGGTAGAGCCTGAGAGAGCAACAAGAGCCCTGAGCTGTCAACAGGAGGAGGGTGGATATTTGTTGCCAACACAAGTTTCCACTGATAAAGAACAATGGTTTTCACAAATTAACTATTAGAAATGAACACTAGTCTCTTAATAAAATAAAAATAAAAAAAAGATTAAATACCTGAAACTAACTAGTGTTGGTGAGTTGAATGTGTCCCAGTGTGCTGAGAGTATATATCCATTTGTCACCTCAATGCTCATCAGCATAGCTTCCTCCCTCGGGTTTTGACTCAACGCACAACTGACCTCCTCTTATAAACAAAACTTTGGCCAACTACGCCACCGCTAAACTAGCAATTTGTTGGGGGATGTGGGGCTGTGTTTATACTGAGGAGTGAGATGAACTAATTCAACTATGATACTGCATATCTCTGACACAGTTAGCCATCAAATACCCAGAGAGGTGCTGCTGTTACCGGCCTGCTTCCTCGGTTGATTTTCAACTCTGTCGCTACGGGCATCGTTGCTAGGAGATAGACAACACCTCCAGTAGCCAGGTGAGCAGCACCTGCACTCAGAACCCCATCTCACCAGCATGAAGGAACGCCATGTCATGTTACAAAACAGCGCAATGCCTATAAGTAGGGAGTCAGATGGCTGAGCGGTGAGGGAGTCGGGCTAATAATCAGAAGCTTGCCGGATTGATTCCCCGCCGTGCCAAATGACGTTGTGCTCTTGGGCAAGGCACTTCACCCTACCTGCCTCGGGGGGAATGTCCCTGTACTTACTGTAAGTTGCTCTGGATAAGAGCGTCTGCTAAATGACTAAAATGTAAGCACAGATCCAGAATCAGATAGAACTTTCTGCACTCTCACCCGTGGTCGCAGCAAGGGCCTTCTTTCAACCACTCACTGGTCATATGGCATGTCGGTGACCTGTGCTTGATGTCCTTTATCTCAAACATAAGTTTGACATGACAAGATGCATCCCATCATACATATTGAGACCAGTATTCCATTCATTGTCTGTTCCACGAATGGCCTTGATAACTAAAAATAGGCATGTCATTCTAGGTCCTTTTCCAACATGGATAATGTAAAGTACAAGGATGAATCAATTAAGTAAAAGCAGAAAAATAAATTTCCTGGTGAGCGAGGTGCTCTTCTCGTTGTTCACCTTCAAGGTATTTTTGGCCTTATCCAGATTACCCAGAAATCCGCCTAATACCAGGCCAATCCTAAGCCACAGAATGGGCAGCACTCAGGGGCAACCCAGCGCGAAAGCTTGCTCTGCACTCCCCCTCATTCACTCTCCCACACCATCTTTCACACCAGGGACCTTGCCTCACTCGCTCTTTTTCTGCATCAACTCCATCTACTCTGTCTCTCCCTGCCTTCACTCCTCTCTTGTAGCAGGGATGCTAATCCTCCCCACCCCCTTCAGCTTCAACAACCCCCCCCCCCCCCCCATCAGCCTCTTCCAGGAAAAAGCCAACGGCCATCAGGGCAAAGGGACAGGTTGATGGAGTTATCCAACACTATTTGAGACAATGCCCAGCTTAGATCTTCAAGCCCCAGTGTCACATCACTGATCTTTACTAACCAGGTCTTCCCAAGACCAGATCTTGTACCTCGTCCTGGATATGTGACCAGTGTTCCCTCCTCCTCCTCTTCACTTGCTCTGAGTAGAACAGTGAGGTCAGTATCGTATGAGGGATCAGCGAGGCCTGTGTTAGAGCTAGGCCCAGGTTTGGCACAGATACACACACACTCTGCACACATACAGACAAACACACTCAGACCTTTATAACCTACAACTGAGCAGAAACCTTTTTTTCCCAGAAAAACAACTATCATTGACACAATGTTATCCAGTTTCCCTTTTTTAGTACTGAAATACCTCTTCTCGTTCATGTTTCTTGCCTGCAAGTGTGTGAATCACCACAGTAGTTCTGCTGTGTTTCAACTGTATGGAGATTGGGCAGTGGTGTAACAGTGCAGGTTTCACAGCACTCACTCGCCCTCCCCCCATCTCTCTCCTGCTCCCTCTCCCTCCCCCCCCATCTCTCTCTTGCTCCCCCATCTCAAAACCTTCTAGAAAGCTTTCCAGAAAGAAATTTATAATGTGAAGCACTTTTTGTCAACCAACAACTGTATATTTTATTCTCAGAAATATGGGACTGTATTATCGTATTTCAAAACCTTACTTTACTGAAAAATAAGGGCAGCGGTGAACTCTGACATCCCTAAAGATTCTTATTTACTTTTTCTAACAAAATCAATTAAGCTTTTGAGCTCATCTTGCTTTGTCCCTGCTAGCTGTCCCAAGACATCATCCAATTTGGCTCACCAACCTCACCATCGTCTTGTTTTGGAAACCTATCTTGGCTGAATCTTAACCAGAGATGTAGTTAATGTATGGAGTGCACTGTAATTGTGCAATAGTTGTGCAATGTCAGATTTGTTAACGTTTTGCAAAATGTTCTTTGGGGACTTAGGGAATACAATTTGTATTGACAGTGCATTCACACTAGCTGTGCAAGGTGTCTGTGCGTATGTGAATGAATATGGGAATGTGTGAAAAGAGAGAAAGAGAGAGAGAGAGAGAGATCTTGTGTGATGCAACGTGAAAATGGGTAAAGAACTCAAATGCCCAGAGGCTGTTGTGTTAACGTGGTGTGTCATGCACTGTTACAGAAGGCCTCACTAACACACACACACACACAAGCTTGTATAGCTATTCTTGTGGGAACTAAATTCAGTCTTTCCTAACCCTAACAAAAACCCTAACCCAAACTCCTAACCTCAGCCCCTAAAGTAAGTCTAACACCAAAAATAATCCCTATAAAAAGCACTTGAACTTGTGAGGACTAAGGAAATGTCTTCACAAAGTTTAACTTTTCTTAGTTTACTTTTCTTGAGGGCCCTTACAGCATATGTAACAGCACACACACACACACACACACACACAAGCCTCAACACCTATGCCAATTGTCAACTAGTGTAGGAATCTGACCTTGGCGTGGATTCATGTTTAGACTATTTCTAAGAGTCCTCTCATTGGTCAACAGGCAGGTAGGTGGAGCTAAAGTTTCCCTGGTCGTGACACGACAGTCACAGTGGGACACAGACACATTCAAGTTCTACACTGACATCAGAGAACACTGGTCATCAATTCACTGAGCGGCCGAGTGTCCGTTTACAAACACAGCCATAGTGTGACATGTCTGCAGCGGAGTCCTCTCCAAACTCACGTCTACACGAGGCAGCGCTGAAGGCTGCAGAAGGTCACTGTCTGGCTTCAGTCCAGTTGCTATGTCATTCCTGGGAGCTTCTGAAACAGAACAGAGAGTCTGGCTACAAAGTAAACACTTTTGGTGCCTTGTTTTGGAAGAACACCGCTTCTACAATCTTCTGAAGCTATCACATGCCGCCCTTATGATTCAAAGTTTCTATCCTTGAGGGGGAAGAGGACAAGCCATTGAATGCAGCCTTATTTGTGAAGACTATTTCAAAAACAATGGAGAGGTCTGTTCCACAATCACACTCACCTTAGCTGACACCTCACAAGTGAACCATCTTCTGGAGTAAAAAAGGACATCTTGACCAACATCAAAAGGGACAAAGTCTACCATTTAATTAACTGTAGTGTTCTAGAAGGGAAAACCAATGCCAGACAATCCAACAACATTTAACTTGATGTCAACTAAAATTTAATTTTAAAAAGTAGTCCAATAGTACGCTACCATGTAGACCACCAATGATACTTTGTTTTGATATTTAGTTGTTGTTCTAATATCTGGAGGCTGCACTCTAACCCTCTCTAACCCTAACCTGCATAGCACTGGATAGTTAACTGGGTTTGTTCCAGAGCCTTGAAAAATGGGACTGTTCTGGTGTACTATAATTCATCCTGTAGTCTAGACAGTGTTCATGGGCCCCCAACCCTTCGTGGTCTTCAGCTTATGTGCCAGCAGAGATAAAAAGTAGAGTATGACATGGCAAAAAACTAAATGCTAACCGACATGCTGCCACTGGAGATACCCCAGACAGGAAAGGAAGCACGGGTGCTGCAGCACAAACACACAGGTCAACCTGCTGTGGATTTTGGCTAAGTACAAAATGGAATGTCCATCTCAATTAACACGTGTGTGTGTGAGGCTTACCGTACAGTATTTTGAAAATGACACAGAATAACACTCAAATACAAAATGACACCTTTTAAAAAACGCCTACTACAATATTCTGCATTCTCTACATGTCTAATTCAGTATCTCGCTCCATCCTGAACTATCCTGAACGGAAAGTCACACATATAGTTGTTCAGACTGAACAGGTACCACTATTTTCCCTGTGTATGTATAAACATGACATCCTCTGCATAAACAAGAGCTGAAGTTATATCCTATCCCGCTGTCACATGAGCAGACCCCTGGACATCCGCAGAAACACTACCAGAACCAGACAAGCAGCATTTGAGGCTACACAGTCTGTAGTCCCGTAACCGATGACAGCAGAGAAGTATCTGTCACTTAACCGAAATGACCTCTGTTCAATAACTGAGATACACGTGAGAAGAATTAACCTTCATACTGCTCAGAATAAGACACAGGAATAGCAATCAGAGGAGTATAAAAAGAAAGGGGAGCAGAGAAGGAGAGAGAGGAGCAGAGAGAGAGAGGAGCAGAGAGAGAGAGGGAGAGCAATAGCAATAGATGTGGTGTGAAACCACCAATGGGTAGGGTGTTTTTGTATGGACATAATGACAGACAGTGAGAGGTGAGAGAAAGCTAGTCAGAGAACGAGAGACAGAGTGAGAAGAGGGTAGAAGGAAGGAACATCAGTCTCTCCTCTCCTCACTCAGCTCCACAAGCTGCACAGTGGATTCATTCATCACCATACTAAGCCTTTGCCCTCCTCTGGAATAAATTACCCAATGGCGCTCAACTTAGACTCGAAACATGCACACACACACACACACACACACACACCCGTCAGCTCCACTCCAGTGGCCAGAGAGGGCTCCAGACAGCACACGGCAGCAATGTGGGGACAGGAAGCCCTCATCTTGAAGAGAAGTCAGACAAACCACTGGGCCAGTCTTCTAAACTCGACCGGAAAGTTCTAAGGCCTAACACAAGTATCCCAGTGGGCTTCGACAGCAGGTTCTGGATCAGAGAAATCACCTGATCTGACCTCACTTCTGCAGCTAGAATGCTGGTCTTTACTGTGCAGACACCAAGGCGTGAGGGAGAACGCCATGTGTGCAGACTAAGACTGGGGACAAGCTGCATACGGAACCAGCATGCAGGCGAGGGGTGTCCCAAAGCACCGTCCCTGGGTCAGTTTCTCTTAACCCCTGTAATGGTTCAAGTTGGAGCAAACTGATCCCAAATCTGTGTATTGGGTTTGCTCTATTCCCTGCATGACCCCGTCGGGCTTCATAGAGCAAGGCTAGATAAACTTTGCTGTGTTTGGTTGAACCCTCTGTCAGTCTCTCTGTCAGTCTCGCTGTCTGCCAGCCTGTCTGTCTGTCCCCATGCCTGTCTGTGTCTGTCAGACACAATAATCTTGTATTTGCCAGCTTGTCTGTCTGCCTGCCATCCTGCCTGTCTGTCTGCCAGTCTGTCGGTCCTCCAGCTTGCCTGTCAGCCAGCCAGCCAGTCAGCCAGACAGCCAGTCTACCTATCCATCTGTCTTGATGCCAGCCAGCCTGTCTGTCTGTGTTTTTGCCAGCCAACCTGTCTGTGTGTTGGCCTGTGTTTATGCCAGCCAGCTTGTCTGTCTGTCCACACATTTAGCCAGAAATGCACCCACAGACTACGACAACTATCACAAGACCTTGTACTTGAGCCTTATCAGAGCCAGAGCAGCCCAGATGGTAACGTATCCTTGACGACACAGACTCGCATCACTCTCTCAGCGCCCAATCTGAGCAGTAGAACACTCTCCCTACGAGCGAGTCTCTATCTTCCCCCCCCCCCCCCCACACACACACACACACACACACACACACACACACACACACACACACACACACACACACACACACACACACACACACACACACACACACACACACACACACACACACACACACGCACGCACGCTTCCGAATAAAACGCCTTTATCTCCCTTTCACACTCGCAAATGCATGCACACAGTACACACCACTCTCATCGCCCTCAGATCACAGTTGTTATTACAAACTGAAGGTGGCAAAGTCAATATTTTTAACTAAGAATCATCATGTGGATCATTGCATCTTAGACAACAATATTCCATTCTACTGCCGTTAAGTTACTATATTCAATCCTACCATATTCCCCATCTACAGTATCCAAGTCTAAAGAATTCAAGTCTATCGTAACCCAGTCTATATTATCCAAGTCTGTAGGGAAGTAGATGAATTGCAGTGTGGGTTCCATCATAACGATTTGCCCTTTCCAATTCAAGGAGATTTCTCTGCCATTAGTCTAACTGGGTGTAAGAAGTGACGTCCCTGAAGTCTTGATGAGGGGGCATCTGTCACACTGTGTTACGTGGCCCACCCTGTTTGTATTTGTTTTCGGTCTGTGTTCCAATAGGTGGTGTTGGGAATGGCCAAGCAGCGAATCATCATCACGCCAACCAGTACCAACTTCCACCTGCATCCAATAATCAGCGGTCGCCAATCAGCCCATCACATCCATCCATCCGCTGTTTAAATAAGGGCGCAGTGTTATTCAAAGGGGAGCTGCGTTGAGAGCAGACTTTTGTTTTGCGACGTATACACTGAGACATTGGAACATACACTTTTGACACACATCCGTTGACACATATACTTCACACATACATATACTTCACACATACATACACTTCACACATACATACACTTCACACATACATACACTTCACACATACATACACTTCACACATACATACACTTCACACATACATACACTTCACACATACATACTCTTCACACATACATACACTTCACACATACATACACTTCACACATACATACACTTCACATACATACACTTCACACATACATACACTTCACACATACATACACTTCACACATACATACACTTCACACATACATACACTTCACACATACATACACTTCACACATACATACACTTCACACATACATACACTTCACACATACACCCTTTGTGACATTCATTCTGTACAGACCCATAGTCTGTTTGTCTTTTTGTCCGAGTGGGTATGACTTAAACACTGACTTCTCACTGGATCCTGTGGCGACATTTGGCCACAGCATTCAGCTTGACAGAGGCCTTCAAATAGCCTGCAGTCTGTGAAACAAATATGCGCTCGATACACAAGCACACATTGGCACCCACACAAACACACACATAAGGTGAACACAACAAAATGGAAAACAGCTGAAACATTGTCTAGGAGCCCACAACATTGTGAACACAGTTATTATAGAAATAAATGTACAAACAACTATTTTATGTTTTAGAAATGGAATAAATAGTTTCATGAGGCTGTGATGTAATGCTAGTTGAAGTATCAAAGCAGCCAATGAAGAGCCGCTAACAGGCCTCAGCTAGCAGGCTCCACTGTGCTCGGCTCGATTCCCCTCTCATTCAAAAAGTCAACTGATATTCAATACAACTACTGATTAACAAGTCAATAGCTTTGAAGACTGGGCCTGTTGCATTTGTCCCGCAGCCTAATCCTAACCTTGGATTTGTTATATTATAAACAGAACACTAAAGTCACGTGTCTGCCCCTGTCATGCAGTACAGAGCATGACATGTGTACAGTGTTTGTGATCTGCCCGCTCTGTGTCCACTGCTCTTCGTAATGACAGAGTGAACGGTTGGGGCGATAGAGCCAGAGCTGTGAACACTGGAGCAGTTACCGAGCGATCGATGCCCAATATTGATCTCCAACAGCAGGTAGGTATGGAAATCAGATCTCCTCATCCAAACCCAGCTGCTTAAAATAAACACACAAGCTTTCATGCTGCTGATTTCATAGGGCCACTTGATGGAAATAGACATGTGTTACGTGAGGAGAGGAGTGTTTTTAACAAAGACTCTATGCTGTATACCACAGTATGGGTCCTTCAATACATTACTTCTATAAGCTATTTTGGCTGCCAGATGCCTTAAGTCCTTAAGTCTACCCTAAGACAGGCCCAAACCTGCTTTACCTGTCCTGTACTTCAAGTGTTAAGGAAACAGCTCTGTAAGCAGAATAGAACAACATGGTGACGTGATGACTTCCAGTCCAACACACATCTTCTGGCTATGGCATAACTTACAACTATAAATTAGCATGTCAGCATGAATTCAACATGAGGAAAAATAGAACACTCACAGTAGCTGCTAAAAAATATTAGATTGAACTGATGGGTCCAGTTTCATCTGAACTCCACACATACATTACAAATCAAACATCTGAACTATTCTGTATGCATTGAATTAGCCTACAACAAGCTGTAAACAAATTAATAGTAATAGTATTTGAGAATCTTTTTTAGGGAACGACTAGGTGATGAGAGAAACGGTTCATCATTAATGCTGTGCACTGCTTCCCTATGTTTTCAACCCAGGCCCGAAGCCTGTGAAGGAATCAACCCTATGACTGGTGCTCATGACCCATTGACCTGTCGATAGGGATTGAAGGCAGGCATGAGGTACAGTTAACTGTAATCCACTTTAGGTATCAATCTAAGAGGCCCACTTTACTTTAGAATAGCAGTCTGTAAATTAAAAACATACAGAAAAAAATACAACCTTAATTAAACGTGACATCACACACGGTAACAGTGTTTCCTCTCTCGGAGTCGTTCCCTCACCTTGCAACTCGAGGGTTTTATCGGTAGTCCCGAGGCAGGATTTCCTTGCTGCTGTGTAGTATTAGTCTGCTGGGGCGAGTGGGCATCCTCGGACTCTTTTCCACCGTAGACCACCCTATCTGAGATATGAATGCTTGAAGCACAGCCCATGCTTCAACCCCACTTCACACTATTTATTTTCCCCAAGTGCTTTACTTATACCCGAATGTCATTCGTAATGGCCTTTGTCATCAGACGTCTTCTTTCTTGGATTAATCTTAACGTAAAACGTGTCTACCCAGTTTTCCTAGCATAAAGAAAGCATGAATAATATATATATATATACAAAAATATATATATATATCCTTCTCCACCCTACAGTCTTACCAGGAAGCTTATTTCCTTTCTCTGTCCTTTACATTAAGTTAATTGAAGATATTTTCCAAACGGTCTGTTTTATCCTCGTATACATGAATCCCGCTATTCTTCAATTTTGCTGTTCAGATTCCATTGGCAATGGATCCCTCACTCTGGTTCCTCTGTTCGTCTTCGTACCACATCATCATTTTCTCGTTTTAAACTTTACTCTTCTCAAGTAAACGTCAGCTTTCTTCAATTCATGCAATAGTTTTATCCATGTTCGTCCAATGCCACTACTGATGCCGTCCTCCCCACCCAAAACCATCCAATTTTATGGGGAGTTCTCTTTTCCTTTAACAATCTGGTTACTTCAATTCAAGACATTGGCCACAAACCCGTTCTCACGACAGTTTGCTCCAGTCCTGAGCCGTTCATCACCAACAGGCTAAAATATTCACACAGCATAGCATTCTTCTGATCAGTCGCTCCAATGTCAAGATTTCCCCATGCAACAAAATGACATTAAGTCTGACACAACACTCCATTTATCTACAGAAATCACACAATTCGGAAAAAGAGAAATCTTGGTGTAAAATCGCCATTCAGACATCCGTTGTCAGATTGAAAAAGCTTCGCCACAGATCACAAACCCGGGTAAAAACCTGGGTTAGTGAAACATAGGCCCACGATTTTCCCTTTTTGAAAAAAAGATGTAGAGGCTGTCAAATCATATGTTGAGGTACCACCTCTGGTGAATGCAATCGCTTACAAAAACAAGACCGCTCCGCGTCCCCAAGTTTCGTGTTTCAAAAAGGAAGGCATGGGATTGATATTTATAAACGGATACGCAGAAATAAGCTACATAATGGGGTTTCTATTAGTCTTTTCTCTGCCTTCCTAGCGTTTGCCCTTCCAATTCTTCAGCACTGCTTGACAGCAGCACATCCAATAAAAGCACCCGCAAGGATTGACCTACAGCCTTTACTGACGTTAATGCAAATGAGCGCAACTCGGCTAATCAGCGTCGTCCTTGGCGCAGTTGGGTGGACCCCTCTTGCAGAGGGAACTTTGAAATTGCACAGAGAACATGGAAATTCAGCGGGTCTTTTGGGGTTCGTTTGAATGGAAGCGGGATAGAGTGTAAATGACAAAAGAGATTGTGTCTCTTGCATGTTTCGGAAGTTATTTGTTAAATCGTGTTTCAAACAAACCAGACTAGCAGATGTTACATTTTGGATCGGTCTAGAATATAACAATTCTGTCCCACACGCCAACACATGCAATTTGACAATTTGACTTACAGCGTGCTGTTCCCTGTCATCATTATGTTTAGCTCTTTTTAACCACAGGATATTAGGCCTAGACTATCAAACAGTTAGCCTACTGTAGAAGCTCATAGGCCAATACATTGTCAGGTAAGGTACTGTAGCCTAGAAAACAGGAAATGTGCAGAAAAGGCATTTATTTAAATGTTAAATCATGTTTACATGATTTTTGTTTATCTGTAAAGTTATGTCACAATTCTTTTGAGAACAATTCGTCTGAAATATATAGCATGCCTCCAAGATAATACTGTTCATTTTCTTATTTTTGTGACGTGATAGGGGTTCTGAACCAACTATGAGCTTTGTTTTCATTCTGTATTTTGATCTTAAGTATTGAACTTTGACGTCAAGAAGTAGACTAGGCTACTTCAAGACTAATTGTGCAACGAGTAGAGAGGTAGTAAGGGGGCATTCCATACACACCAACATTGAGTACATTATCAGAGTCACCTCATGTACTTCTTCCTGTCGCCTCTGTGATTGCAGTCTAAATTCCACGTACACAGCTTGAACCTTTGGAGTCCACGACACATAGCAGGGGATCTAATCAAATCTCAAAACCTTTTCCAATGCAGAAATGTATGCACATTATGCAACATTATCTTGAGCGTGTCATGTGTAAACTCTTCCAGGAGGTGGTGCCAGAGGACAGACAATGAGTGGGATCACTTATCTGTCACTACTTGAAATGTGCTTCCAAACCCATCAAATTAAGCAAGTGATTACTGTTTTATCCAGCTATGAATATAAAAGAATATCTACTGGTATTATTAAGTTAGACTAAACTACAGGACAAGTTCATATTGTAACACGCAGTGTGTGCTGCACCTCAGGTATTTCACCACACAAAAATATCAGTGCAACAAACTGACAACATTTGCAAGACATGGATCTGGGGCTCTTACATTAAATTCATTTCACTGATTTTTCAAATGAGCTCTCAACAAAATCTTGCATGTTGTGCTTGTGTTTTTGTTCAGTGTACATTAGAGCCTTAAGCATATTTATATATATAAGCATATATATGTTGCAGATTGTTGTATTTGACCAATTTCACTTATCAAATAGATTATTTTTAGTTTGTACTGAGTCTGAATGCTCAGAGAACTTCCATTGTCCACTTTATGGCAATAACAAATATTGGTTAATTGGGAGATTCTTAAAAGACTAAAGAATGGTAGGCCTAATACATTTAACGATCCTGAGAGACTTTGTCCCTTGCAGGCACCTAAAACTGGCTCAGATTATACCCTAACCCTACCAATCTCCTGGGCCAGTTCAGCATTGGATTAAGAGCTGTGGTGGCGATAAAAACACACTTTACTAAATAACACTGTTATTCTGGTCCACTAAACACCTATATAACTCCATGATAAAATTATGCAACAGAAGCAACGTTAAAAACCCTTGAGGGGGCATCCGATTGAAATATCACGAACGTGTGTTTAATTTAAAGGTTTGTTAGCCGTTTGGGTCAAAATTATAGTATAGTGCAGTAGAGTAATGTGACGTAAGCAGGTAGGCAGTGACTAAATGTGACTAAATTATTCATGTTTCACAATTTTGAGATTATACAATGGCAACACGTTTTAGCTCGCGCTTTAATTCCCAAGAGCTTCAGTGTGGTTGGGCACAGACGAATGCTGACGTGTGTGATGGGGCAAAGCTCGTGTGGACCAGAAATGCCAGCTCACAGCTGTGTGAGTGAGATCATGCCTATAAACTGACCCCATAGTCGACTTTTTGAAAACGTTTTAAAAGTGACCGATACCAACCTGGTGTGCAACTAAAGCAGCTAAATGAAAAATGAACTCGACTGACCTATTTCGATCAGAGACAGGGGTTTGACTTGAGAGGAACTTGTCAGTGTTTTCATGACATTTGAATAAACCTATTGGTCTTTAGGCCTGTCTCTGAATTTAATCATTTTACGGCTGACATATTCTAATCGTATCTGCTGCTGGTCAAATCTACTTTCTAGATTTCATACAGGACATGCACGCACATAATCAAACAGATATTCATTACCCACTCTTATCAGATATGTGCATTGCAAATATGTGCATGGAATTCTACAGTAGGCTACATTACTTATCTTGGCTTATCCTTAACGTGCGTTGCTGTACCGGACAGGGCAGCCGGGCAGTACCCGAACGGACGCAACAATACTTCTTCGTCACGTCACACGTTAATAATCAACAATTCATATCAGGAGTTAAATATGGGCAGTAGGCTACACTGGTGATAACACTATTGGCAGAGCTATATTACTGTATTGTATATGGTTGAGCATTAAACCTGAAATTGAACTAAATACACTTGAGGATTCAAGTAAATCTATATAGCCTAACATTACAAACTTGTATAAATCAGCCTACAATTTAATGAGCCTAAACTGCAGCTAAAAATATTATTTACTGTAAATGGGTCCTTTAAATTACCTAACTGTAATCGTATTAGCGGCACGTAGGCTATTTGCATTGTTCTGTAGGTAATATAGTCCTCCTCGACAACTGTCAACTTTCACTCACCTGGACATGTTTTCCTCAGTTATAAACTATGCTCACCTTGACCTGCGGTCCATTCTTCAACTGTTCTCCAAGAACTCCTCGTCCGATGCTTTCCATTTTTTCAAACCCATTGCCCGAGCATAGTGCTACACAGTCATTCATTCATCATCCCCCCATCATGTATTCATTCATTCATATATTCATTCATTCATTCATTCATACTAAATGACAGCGTCTGCAGCTGAAGACTCTTTCCCCGATCAAAATGGGAAGAAATAATCTGAGCAATGTCTGCAGGCTTCACTGCCCTCCCTGCAGTTCAACACCCAACCTGTTGAAACACGAGGGTCTTTTTTCCAGTCTCGAGGGAAAGTATGAAGTTTTGTTAGGAAAGACGTAACAGTCTAGTGCGTTACTTACAATGTAGGCCTACTGTATTCTTATGTATGTTTCGGCTCGGGCGGAATTATAACAAATGTGCTCAATGTTCTTGGCGTGTGTTGTAAGATCGTGTTTGAGGTATTGGTACAATTACGATACATGACAGTTTTTTGTTTGTTTATTTGTTTACTCGTTCCTTGGGCACCCTCAATGCAAAAACATCTTACGTACGTTATATTGCCTATACACATACTGTTTTGCTGTTTGAGACATCTTCAGGGGCTACGAGCAATTATTGATCAGTTAGATTTCAGATGATCACAAGCTTTACTGTTTTATGCTGTCGATCAATCGATTTCTTTATTTAAAATAGGATGGTAGACGAAACATTGTGAAACCCATGAAACGTTTTTCACCATGCAAACACGGAAGCAGCAAAGCGGTTCACTAAGGATTAGCATACAACTGGCTCAGAATTGCTATTGTAGAACATAGCAGAGGCAAAAGGTACAATATCTGATACGGGCCTCATACTGTGTTATAGGATATAAAATGCGTATTAATGGAAAATATGAAAAGTATATCAGCCCAATAGTAATAATAGTGTAAGAAAATATATAAATAAAAAATTGTTTTGTTTAATTATCTTCTATACAAAATAGAAAACCAGAGAAAAATAAATGAATAAATGTTCAATGACCAACTATAACAACTTTGACACATATTTTAGAAGAAAAAAAACTTAATGGCAACATCAATTGAAAATACAGAGAATAAAATGTAATTGTCTGAGGTTTCAGGGGGAGGTAGCGTGCTTGTATCACGAACATCTCCTCTTTCTTAATTCCAGCCTGATGGCATCTCCATACCAGACATGCACCCTGCCATATACACAATGACCATTAGGTGTTACACCAGCCATTCTGGATGGGTCACTCATTCACAATAGCCAAGCCAGAAATGCAGTAATTATTGAGATGACTGATAAATATTTTCTGTTGTTATTTTCTTGCTTTTCATTAAAATATTTAAACAAAGCTTTTTGCCAAGGCACTGTCACGCACTGTTAAATCAACATACAAAGATAATTATGGGAGAACCCAACTGTATAGAGTATTGTCGGTTAGATTCAACCTTACAAGCTCAATAAAAACTGCCTGTTTCTGGCAAGGCTAGTGAAAATAGGACTGCAGGGTACCACGACGACGCACGTCGGTTGTCCAGCAGTGGAAGCCACCGCCCAGGGAGTTGGCATGACGAATGTTCACTTTGATGGTTTTTATGCCTGATGGAGGAAAACCAATGTCAATCATCTATCATAACTGTGAAGCAGATGGTATACAGAGCTTGTTTTACATGCACTACGTATTATGGCAGTCAAGTCATAATAATGTATGAACTTACCAAGGTTATCAAACATTTTGTGAATGGTGTGTTCATTGGCATCCACCATGACCCGTTTCTCTCCCAGCATTAAGACATTCATAGAAAGCCACTTGGAGGACATCCAAAGAGGATGATCTGTGAGGCAGGACAATGTTTATCAATGTTTTGGGAGTCAGGTGGCTGAACGGCGAGGGAGTCGGGCTAGTAATCTGAAGGCAGCCAGATCGATTCCCGGCCGTGCTAAATGACCAAGGCACTTTACCCTACTTGCCTCGGGGGGGGATTGTCCCTGTACTTACTGTAAGTCGCTCTGGATAAGAGTATCTGCTAAATGACTAAAAACGTAAACAAATGTTTATTGTTTACAATGTTACTTTATCACGAATGTGATGTAACATCACATCAATACAAACAAACCCTAATCCTCTATCAAAGGATGGGCTGTAGAACACCTTAATCCCCGCTATTACATGGTTGAAGGGTTTACAGTACAGTATCATATAGATAACATGTATGCATTGATGTATGTAACACATACCATCAGGAATCAGAGGGGTTGGTGGTTTCACAACGGTCCAGCCAGCCTTCTTGAACATATCGACCTAAAACATACCAGGTTAGTATAACTGGAGGTATTTTCTGCATTCTGTCACCAGGGGGCAGTGTAAGACAAAAATGCAAGTTCAGAAAGCGTTGGAAGCATAGACTGTAATGATGGCATGTCTATTTTGTCTATCTTTCTCTTTTTGTCCCTCATTCATATCCACTCATCTCACCTGGCGACAGGGTCGGTCTGGATTGGACAGAACAAGACCTGGCCCGATGATGTTGAAGGTGGCATCGATGTGCATGGGGTTTGGGTCCTTGAACGAGATGATGTGGACATTGTAGTTTGGGGCAAGATGGCGACGCATCCACTCGATCCCCATGTAGTTCGTAACCTTCATATTGGGGAAAAGATATTTGTGAGTAAACAAGGTTTCCTCCAGCACACTGAGTGAGGCTGTGTTCTGCTTGTGAGTGAATGCAGTGAATCTTCTGGGCCAGGATGTAATTGCGGTAATTAGTGTGTAGCTGGGGCTGCATCGTGAGATTAGACAACACTCGCAGAAGCACAAAGAGACCAGTGAACCTCTTCCCGGTATAAAAACCAGCACATTATTCCACTGGATTGGTTCTTCACATCAACAGCTGATATAATTGTGGCCTTGCAAGTGTTTTTTCTGAACTAAGAGTAGCTAGCCCTCACAGATCACAGCAACATGAGAACAGAACATTTACATTTAGTCATTTAGCAGACGCTCTTATCCAGAGCGACTTACAGTAAGTACAGGGACATTCCCCCCCAAGGCAAGTAGGGTGAAGTGCCTTGCCCAAGGACACAACGTCATTTGGCACGGCCGGGAATCAAACTGGCAACCTTCATTACTAGCCCGCTTCCCAGCCACCTGACTCCCTGAACAGAGAGAGTGTACCACGTACCTGGCTCCTCTGGACGAACAGATCCCGGCCAGCTCTGATGAAATCAGCAGCATCGAAACAGGGCTCATGCTCAGTGGTTACAAACTTCCCCTGGGCGGCCAGCTTGTGCCTGTCCTCCACCGTTCGGATAGGGTAGTCCTGGATGGAAAACAAAATCAACTGAAAGCATTTCGGGAGGGTCTCTCAAGTGTGGTAACTTCAATGCAATTTATGAATGGTTAATACTGAAAACAATAGCCATTACTGCCATTTGATTTATCCTCTAATGTAGTAAGATTGTATTTCGGGTACTATCAAACTAAAAGAGAGCCTACCTGATCATAGAGGTCGTCAGCCATGGTGGGCTTGGGAGCAGTGGTCCACTTGGCCCCCTTTTTGAAGTACTCCTTGATCAGAGGCCTGTAGGCCCGGTACTCAAAGAAGCGTGCCCTCCATGCCATGGGAGCTTCAATAATCTCATTGCCTACAACCATGAGGATGTCCCTGGGCATGGCAGCATACATGCCTGGATAAGAGGGAAAGGGGGCATAAACAGTGCATTTACAGAGTCAGATGGCTGAACGGCGAGGGAGTCGGGCTAGTAATCAGAAGGTTGCCGGATCGATTCCCTGCCGCGCAAAATGACGTTGTGTCCTTGGGCAAGGCACTTCACCCTACTTGCCTCGGGGGGGAATGTCCCTGAATTTACTTTAAGTCGCTCTAGTTAAGAGCGTCTGCTAAATGTAAATGTACAACAGCAAAACTAAATGTAGTTACCTGGGATTGAGAATCATTTGATTTTAGAGATAAAAAAAATAAAAAAAATAAAAATCTGCAGTAATAACCACTCACCTGTTGATGTAAAGTCTGGAGTTTTATATTCGAATGACCAGTCAAGGGGTTCCGGCCTCTGAACTGTAACTCCTTCAAGACGAAGAATATTGCACATTTCCTCAATTTCAGCAACAGCTTTCTTCAAGTGGTCTTCAGGAAAGGTTTGGCCCCCATACTTCTGGTAGAAGGGCCAATGCTTCTCGTATGTGTTAGCCTGTCCAAAAAGGTTTTATATGAATTACTTAGGAGTCGGTTCATGTAGATCATTGGCCAAACACACCTGGGAATACCAGCCACTCCTTTTATTAACCAAGCATCTTCCTTTAACACTTTAAAATAGTCTTAAAATGGTATGCAAAAACGTAAAACCTTTGAGAAAAGAAAAGGTAGGCCTACCTTAACCTCAACGGTAAAGGGGGGCACACGGGCGTTTTCAGCGCGACCTACGATGACCTCCTCAAGTGGGTCCCATTCATTGTAGGCACAGACAGGACAGTCGTGCTGCACAGCCTCAGTAACAACCTCGTCTTCCACCACCATGTGTGGCTGTGCAGCTGAACTTGAGGTGCTTTGGAACGCACCCTGCATCCAACCTGTCACGGCTCGTCCAAGCTGGGAACAGAAACAGATACATGAGTTACACTGCTGAATAATGGGTGATAGCCAGGCCATTTATGAGGCCAGGAAATTAGGATATTTCTTGCAGGACAGAAACAAGAATAGGCTGCAGTTTCACCACTTAAACGTTAGTTTGGTTAAAAAGTATTTATTGATGTAGGCTAATTGCTGTTATACCTGCATTGAGTCCAATTTTACATGTACATAAACTGCATTTACATTGGATCCAAAATCTAACTAAACAAAAAATATAAAATACTGTTCAGGAGTTTAATTAGTTCAATTATAGATTAATTAATTTAATTGTAGTTTCATTTTATTCCTTCTTTTTTTAACAGGACAAATAACTAGCCCAACTGAAGCCATAAACTATCACCAGTTTCTAATGTAGCCAATTGTAAATGTCTTAAGGAGTATTAATAAAGGAGATACACAGTGCCTGGCTATGTCACTAACCAAAAGAAAACGTTTTAAATCGGGAGATTTGGTTAAGAGCCAATGCACCAGGCTTCCAGTCCGAGCTTCTATCTCCAGACAGATACGATTTCAAGGTTTCTGTTGGCGCATGAGCGCATGTGTCACTGAGTTTGGGAGTTCAGCAGCTGCTGTGCACTGTCACTCAGTCCTAACCTATCCCGCGAAAAAAAGCTGACGATTACATTCTTTTCACTCTTTTTTATTTATATCTCCAAACTTGGGCTCCTTCTTTGAAATGCACGATTTTGGCAATGTAGCTCTTTTGCATTTTACACATAGGGAGGCTATTTCAGGTTGTAATTAGAGGTTGATTCAAAGTTGTAAATTGTAGAGTGGAATATTTTTTGTTAAATCCATGAAAAAGGAAACGCATTCCACAATTCACTTTAAAACATGTTGACATTGAGCTGTTTCTGTGCACTCTGCATGCGCAGTTTTTTTATTCATGTATTTGTTTTTGTAAATTTTGTAAATAAAAGCAATCTAATAAAGGACATAACTTAATACCAACCATAGCTCCGATCAGGTGGGCAGCCTCAGCGCCCCTGCTACCTCCTCTGAGACACCTGACACGTAGCATCGTCCAACCTGATTATTAAAGTTATTTGATCAATCCTAGAGGCGGCTTCGCGGCAGCTCAACGTCCTCCTGTCACTTCTGAGAATGAATGAAGACGCCCCGGTTCAGGCTTAGCTTTATAGCACCGCGTCTTATTGGCCCGCTGTTACAAGTTGTAGAACTAGGGCAACGTGACTGAAGAAAAATGCACCCTGAAACACTATCCCTTACGACAGCACATTCTTATCGTCTTCACGCGCAATCGCTTCTCCTTCTTGGATTAAGTATGCACATTCAAGTCACTGGACAAACTTGGCACTGGGTCTGCGTCATCTGCTCGAGACCTGTATTCTCCAAATTGTCAGAAAAGCCGTTGATTTTGATTTAGGCTGCACGAAAAAGCTTTTTATTATGCCTACTATATTGAATATGCAGACTAGTCAGACTGAAAACATATTTCTAAAATAGAACGTCAACAACTGTATGTTTTAGGCTATGTATTTAAAATGAAATGTAGACTCATTTAAAATGGTTAATTGAATTGTGTGCACGTTGTGTAGCATAATGCATTAGCCTACATTAAAAGGTGGGTAGTGTATGACATTTCATATTGCGCACACATTCGGGGTGCAAATGAGTTCAAGTTATCACTGGAAACGTATAACCGCCATACTCACTTTGCATTACAATTTCAGTATTTACTTCATGATCGTAGCCTAGTAGCCATTGTTCGGTTAGCTTACGCCTCACAGCACCTGGCAATAGCCTAATTACAAAATGAAAAAGGTACATTTAAGATCATAATGGCCTCAGAGTACACTGAGCCGACCTAATCCAAAAGATAGCACCAGCTGTATGGAGCCACATGTTTCGCTGGACTGCTCCTATCTTTGTGTTGTGCAAGCATGACCTCATTGACCGACGACAAGCCCCGTAGGAGGCTCCAAAGGTCACAGATCAAGGAATGAAAACGATAGCCTATAGGATTATTTAGTTATTCAGGACGCACGTTCCTATCCGATGCACAGGTAAACACATCCATAGATATTATATTTTAGTTAGAATCAGAGTCAGCTTCATTCGCTAGGCTATTAGTAAGTTTGCACAAGCAAGACATTGACTACGGCAGGAAGGCACCCTATAGGGTAAACACCGATCTACAGCATCAGTCCTAAATGACTGTAGCATACTAATGCAAAGCCATATAAAGTGCTCCTAAACCTAAGCCAAAGGAGTTTGAGAATCCCGTATGATTAATGGCAGGAAGCTAATACACACTACCAACCCTGGACATTGGCATATCCAGAATCTAAACATGATCTGGGTTACACGTAGGTGCTCTATTGCCGCTAAAGGTTTACGAGGTCTCGTGACCATTTGTACCCTTTAGGCCTTAAACTCCTTCCAGGTTCGACATATATGTTTTCAACCTTCCTGCTCTGATACATACTGGTTATGGAATAGCTACTCTTCTGAAGAGATGGAAGGAATATTATGCGTCCTCGGTGTAGTCTACAAGAAGAAATTAATGGGATTTAAAGATACCCTCTAAAATGTGCGACACAATTCTAAATACATTTAGATTAATTGTTTTAGCAAACGCTCCAATCTAAAGCGTTAATCCAGAAATGACATATGCATGTAAATATCCTAATTATTAGGCCTAATTACACATCAAACTATTTTATCTTAATGTATTCGTACATTTGCATAACACATTTGCTCAAATTACTTTTCAGGGAAACAATCACAGGTTGTCCCAATAAACAACAGGCTCAATGCCCCGCCCTCAAAAACAATCCATCAAACAGTTTCGTCATTTCTAAGCATTCCACAGACCGGAGAATGGCCCATCTAGAGTGCGCCGATTCACAAAACAGATTCTTATCTTTAGGACCGTGAAATTGACCTATCACAATCGAAAGGATTCGACGCTTATTTAAAATGTACTTGATATCAATGATTTTGGCTAGTCTGGCCATACCGTTTGTTCTTACAAAAATATGTCCTTATTTTTGGAAAGACGTCCTTTATGTTAAAGATTTGTTACGGATACTGGTGAAGTTTGTTTCACGTCGCAGAAGAAAACCTTTATTTTTGGTTCTGGATCGTTTTTTAGAACAAACAGCTTCACATCCAGACAGACCTTTTATTGTGTTTGAAAATAAAACATATTCGTACCGGGACACAGACAAAAAGAGCAACAAAGTTGCTAACGCGTTGAAGGCTCACTCCCAACTTAAACCGGGGGATGCAGTTGCACTGTATATGGGGAACGAACCCGCGTTCATATTTACCTATCTCGCCCTAGCCAAGCTTGCTTGTCCAGTGGCACTTCTAAATCCTAATATTCGTTCTAGATCTCTGCTTCACTGTTTCAGCTGCTGCAGTTCAAAGGTGTTGATTGCAGCCGCAGGTACGTATGCACACGTGCTTTGAACGATCATCTTTTCAAATGGAGCAATAGAAAATAATATTATGCAACTACTTTGGGGGTATCGATGCAGATTGTCAGATTCTATGGATGTAGAACACATACTGTTGATTGCAAGATTTAGCGCGTTTGATTATTTGCTCGATTTCTGCTAAGTTCACATGCTGCGTCGCTTAAAAATGTGCTAGCCTACTTGCACGAACAATCGATTTTCTGTGTGTGTGATTTAAAGAATTCTGTATGGTAACTTTCAACGTAACTTTGAGGAAACGACTATAGCTATGATCTTGGTCCGAACAGCTACATCACAAATTAAAATATTGAACCTAAACCTTGTAGGCTATGTCGATGCCCACACGTGTCCTTTTAATGAGATGTTGTGTGTCTTGTCTGTTAGAACTGAAGGAGGCTGTGCAAGACATACTTCCCTCCCTGAGAGAGCAGGCCGTGAGCGTTTACCTTATGGTAAACGAGTGTGACCTAGCTGGAGTCCAGAGCTTGTCTGACAAGGTGGACAAGGCCTCAGATTCTGCCCTTCCTCAGTCACTCAGATCAGACATCACCTTCAAGAGCCCTGCGGTCTACATCTATACTTCTGGGACCACAGGTATGTGAGGGAAGAGGTCTACGCTGTGCTGTCTTTGTCTTAATCATACTAAAACTAACTCTTACCCCCTTCCTCTCACTCACTCTGTTTCTCTGTCTCCCTCTGTCTGTCTTTTCTCTCTCTCTCTCTCTCCCTCTCTCTCTCTCTCTCTCTCTCTCTCTCTCTCTCTCTCTCTCACACTCTGTTTCTGTTTCTCTGTCTCCCTCTGTCTGTCTTTCCCCCCCCCTCTCTCTCTCCCTGTCTCTCTCTGTCTCTCTATCTCATTGTGGTGTTGCAGGTCTCCCTAAAGCTGCGGTGGTGAATCAGACCCGCCTCTTGGCAGCTCTAGCTGTCCTGGCAGCCAATGGCGTAACCTCAAGTGATGTCATCTACCTCAACCTGCCCCTCTACCACACGGCCGGATTTGTCATCGGCTTCATCGGCTCCATCGAGACAGGTGAGCAGTTCTGCTCCACGCACAGGAGAGGGATCAGCAGGTGAGGTGCCCCCACGTGACATGAACCTCCGCTACCTCCACCAGGTTGCTGCACTCTCTCATTGCCTCTCTTGAGAGATTGGGCCTTACTTTGAATGTCCATTGAATTTCACCGGGGCTCTAAAGCCTCAGATTCTGATTATGTTCGTAAGCACCCAACTCCATCCAAGGTGGTATTACTGCAGGCCTGCTGTCTGAGCTTAGCCGGTTTCTTAGTCACACAACACAATAGCTGCACCCAAACCCAAGTCTTGCAGTGTCTGCTGCCCCCAGTCTTGCAATATCCCGCCTGCCCAGCCTTGTTGTATCTTCTACCCCCCAACTCTAGCCTTGCAGTCAGCCTGGCAGCATCTCCCCCCCACCAACCCTCCTTTCCACTCCTGCATTATCTGCTTAACAAATAACCCCATCCCCCTCCTAGTGGGGAACATGAATGAAAGAGCTTGTTGTGAATGTAATCTGAATGTAAACCAGTAATCTGAACAGGTTCTTCACAGCTCTGCGTGCATGAGAGGACTTTTTCCAAGTGGGTTAAAGTTCACAAAAGACATTCTGCTCTCAGCGATATTAAACACAGCAATAAAAACCAACCAAATTAAAAACAAACCAAACTGCTTGGCTCATTGCTCTGAGTAACTGGGTCTCTTGTCACAGTTACAAGTTTTTTTTGAGGGGGGTATTTAACTGTACTCAGTGGACAGGAGCCATATGTGAGTAGTGAGCCTTCGCAGAGTAAGATTCAGTGTGTGTACTACCTGCTGACAATGGGTTTGATAAATACTCCAGAGGTTTCTGTGTTATAGTTGACCGTTATTTTAATAACTTATTGCAAACCTTTAAAAAAATGGTTTTTCATTTCATGTATAAACTTCATATATCCCCACCACCACCACATTTTATGTCAATTTCAGGCTCTACTATCATACTACGGAGGAAGTTCTCTGCCTCTCAGTTTTGGGAGGAATGCAGGAAATACAACGTAACGGTCGTCCAGTACATAGGAGAAGTGTTGCGTTACCTCTGCAACACACCTAAGGTAAGCATCCTCTGTACCGCGCACGTAGGCCTGCCCAGTCGCTGACAGAGTTTAAACACATAATGCACACACACACACACACACACAGGTCGTTGAAGATGACCAAGGTCACGACTGTCTGCAGAGGGGGGATTGTGAGGGACTCTCTGAAAATTGATTGAATTGTCTCAGGTCTCCATCATGGCTGTTAAAGTGGGTATGCCATGGCAGAAAAGGGGCTAAGGGTGAAATAACCCAGGTGATGACATGCCCAGCCTATGGCACCTTTTAATAAATGCAAGCTTAAGCACAGCTTCAACTAGCATAGGCACATGAGTCGGGTGTACCAGGCAAGTGTCCCCAAGTGTTTCTTCCTGCCCAGAACAGCTGCAGAACACTCACTGTGAACATCTTGTTCTAAGGGAGCAACCTCCAAGCACTTCCATATCTGTCCATTCAGCAGGACGGCACAGCTGGCACTCTGAAATAGTTACGATCATTTCGAGACCGGCTGTATGAAGTTACCTTTATCGACATTCAAACTCGTACTTAATAACTCGTAATCGTATGTATGGATGAGTGAGATATTTTGTGGCAAAAGTTGGTCTGGTGGATCTTTAATCATATTCATTGGTACGGTCTCCGGGTGTTTTGGAATGTCCCAGGGAGTGATCTAGAGTAACCTAAACATGCTTTCTATGGCCATTGAAATGCTATCTGCATCACAGGGGTCAGGTCTCAGACGACCATGTGACTGGCTCCTTCTCAGCGGGTTTATCTGGCCCAGGTCTGCTACGACACTAGGAATAGCCAGTGGCCTTTGCTTAAAAATACCATATGAACAGGCTATGAAACCGTATCTTTTTCTTAGATTTAATTTAAATGGTGATGTTTTCGAACGTTGAAATTGAAATTTCACAATTGACAATTAGTCTTAAACTGCTTACTATGTAATGTATACAATATACAGGTAATACAGCACAAAATCAAATACTTTTGCTATAAAACTCAAACTTCATTGATTAACAATGAGATGTACTATCTACTGTACTGGATGACATACTGTGATGACATTCTGTGCCTGTGCCCCTACAGAGAGACAATGACAAAGACCACAAGGTTCGACTGGCCATCGGTAATGGCGTGAGGACAGACGTATGGAGAGAGTTTCTGGATCGATTCGGGAACATTGAGGTGCGAGAGTTCTACGCCTCCACAGAAGGAAATGTAGGCTTTGTGAACTACGTGGGAAAAATAGGGGCTGTCGGACGAGTGAACTTCATTCACAGGGTAAGAACGAATGGCTGTTTTTTGTTGTTGTTACTATATTCTTCTTTGTGAGACCATTGTCTTAGTGATTTTCTCCCTGTATTATCATGTAGAAGCTGTTCCCGTACACTCTGGTAAAATACGACACCGAGCAAGACGAACCAGTCAGAGACTCCCGAGGCCTGTGTATAGAAGCACCCAAAGGTCAGATACTCAAGTGTGGTCTGCAGCGGGGCCTCCAGAATATCCCCTTGAACTGAGCTCTTTACGTTTTAGCTGTGTGAGAGGATGTGGAATGTCATGCATCTGATAAACGCTCCCACAGGAGAAACCGGACTGCTGGTATCAAAGATCACGGACATCGCTCCCTTCGTTGGCTACGCTAAAAACGAACAGCAGACTGAGAAGAAGAAACTGAGGGATGTTTTGAGGAAAGGAGATCTGTATTTCAACAGCGGGGACTTGCTCAAGATCGACAAGGACAATTTTATCTACTTCCAGGACCGAGTAGGGGACACCTTTAGGTGACTTTCTGTAGGGCCAGAGATGCTTGAGTTTGTTTGTCCCCAGGACTCTTTGATTTGATGGCAATTCACGGCTAATTAAGGTTGTATAGTTAACAAAGTATTGTTTTTAATGATAATTACAGAGTCTTCCTCGGTTTACCTTCCTCTTCAACTGTTGAGACCACTCCTCAGGTGGTGTGTGGCAGAAGTGATTGTCATTTAACAGTCCTTTTGGTGCAAATGAATGGCTGTCCTAGACTAATGTCTGGGTGACCAGTGACAAAGGGGTTTGAATATTCATGTCCTTGCCAATACAGCCCTACATGTCTTTCAATTTATTCAGTATTCATTGTCTCCAGGATTGTATTCTTGCTACATGAGAGTTTAGGTCAGATGGCTGAGTGATTTGGGAATTTTAATCAGAAGGTTGCCGGTTTGATTCCAGGCTGTGGATGTCCCTGTACTTACTGTAAATCACTCTGGATAAGAGCGAATGTTAATGTGAGCTCCGTTTGTTCTCAGGTGGAAAGGAGAGAATGTGGCCACGACAGAAGTAGCAGACATTCTCACCATGATTGAGTTTGTTGGAGAGGCCAATGTCTATGGGATTGAAGTTCCAGGTAAGGGGTTTCTGGTTGTGTCTCCATAGATGCTAATCCCAGAGACTTGGCCTGTCTGTTAGACTGAAAATGTCATTCAATGTTTTTCAAGGCCATGAAGGGAGAGTAGGAATGGCTGCCATCACCGTGAAAAACAACACTCAGTTTGAAGGCGGAAAATTGTTTAACCATGTCTCAAGCTACCTTCCATCTTATGCACGCCCACGATTCATCAGGATTCAGGTAAAGGAGGGATTAGGCGGACTCAGTATAATGTAATGCATATCTTAAAATAATTCAAATGAAATATAACTTGTAGTTGGCTTCATGAATTGAGCAACTGTGTGTGTGTTTGTTTCTGTCCTCCAGAATGCAGTGGAGGTGACAGGCACCTTTAAACAGATGAAGTTGAGGTTAGTGAAGGAAGGCTTCGACCCAGCGTGCATGCAGGACCCTCTGTTTGTCCTGGAGGAGAGAGAGAGCAGCTACAGTCCTCTGACCGCCCAGGTCTACCACTCCATAGTGGCAGGCAAGTTCAAGCTGTGAGACACTGTTCCATGAAACTCCTCTGGAACCACAAGGCCCTTTGGTTCTTGGCAATTGGCTGATCAAAGTTACGGATTGTGACAGGCTATAGTGTGCATCTGTAGCATCGCTGGTTTACTGGCAGTTTGTATTTAGCGCCGTTGGTTACCAGTGCTGTATCAGTTTGTGTTCGGATACAGAGAACCATCAGACAAAGTCCACGGTGACTGTTGTTAACGTTTTATACATTCAATAAAATGTGTTGATGTTTGGTCAAACTGACACACCTGGTGCCAAAAGGACCAATTTAATTGCAGTATATTAATCTGTTAAATATACTGCATTTCTTTATGTAGATCTGATGTTGTTATGCAAGTAACATAGATTATATTCAGCTCAGGGATTAGACCTTTAGACGTAAGGTTAGGATTATTATCATCCTCTTGTAATTCTAGTGTCATGGGAGGAAAGACAGCATTATTGGGAGGAAGGACAAAGCATTATTACTTACAGTAGACTTGACTGTAGTGAATATTTGGGGTATTTTGGTTGTCTTCAAATGTTATTTGACTAACCCGTTTATTTAAATGCATGCATGTATAACTGTACTCAAATATTTTCAGGAAAGGCATAGCTAATAAATTATTTTTAAATAGTCCAACACATTAGAAAAGTTATTTAAATTGGAGAACATTTTAGATTATTGACTAGGAACAAAGTAGAAAGGGACCAGTTGAATCGGGATTCAAATGTCTGTATGATGGATGATGGATGATGAGGATAAATAATGAATAGAATTATCCTTTATTAAAGGTTTCACATGAAAAAAAAGTTCTTGTTTGTGTCATTGCTCAAGTAAATATAGGTTGGGGGTGTTACAGTCCTGCAGTCTATTGAATTAGAGGTAGCAACCTCTAGTTCAAAGCCACAAGGTGGTGACAAATATCTGTGCTTCACACTAGTGAGAAGAACTATTGAGGACTCTGGCTGGCTGACTTGGAGGCCTTAGGAAGTCAATGATTGCATCGTTGCCTGGCAGTCTGTCTATCTTACGTGTCATTGGCTGGACGGAGGGGAAGGGCAGAGAGCAGCCTGCCTGTCTGTCCACCACATATAAAATACAGTTACACAAGATTTGACACAGTAATTAAAGCTGAACCCAGAAGCTGGTGGCAGAGGTTTTAAGATGGCCGTAATGCAAATCGTCTTCACTGTCTTCGCAGGGATGGGCATACTTATTGCCATCCTCTACGTAAAGGTTCCTTACTTTGTGCATGATTTCCGGTACGTTTACAAAATGCTCGCCATCAAGTCCCAGAGGATGGGCTACAGGAAGAGAGAACATTTCTACACTCTGTTGGATCGTTTCCTAGATCTGGTGAAAAGCCAACCTGGCAAACCCTTCATCCTGTTTGAGGATGAGGTGTACACTTACCAGGATGTGGACAAGCAGAGTACCAAGGTAGCCAGAGCCCTGAAGGAGTGCGGCCGGTTGGAGGAGGGGGATGCAGTGGCTCTTTTCCTGGGGAACGAGCCGTGTTTCGTGTGGTTGTGGCTCGGCCTGGTCAAACTGGGATGTGCTGCTGCCATGCTTAACATCCACCTCCGGTCCAGGTCTTTGCTGCATTGCTTCAACTGCAGTGGGGCTAAAGTCCTCATCGCAGCTGCAGGTAAATAAACAACAACAAAACGTGGTCAAAGTCAAATGTGTTTCCATTGAGAAGATTAATTAAAAAACTACTAAGGTTTGACATACACCCTAAACAGTGCAGAGTACTTTTTGTTTACTTTTCTCCCAGCCTAACTTCCAGGTATTCCTCCTCTTTTGCTGCCCCCATTTCTCCCTTACTATTCCCTTCTCTCTCTCTCCCCCTATCAGAGTTGCAGGGTGCTGTGGAGGAGGTTCTTCCTGTCTTGCAGGAAGAGGGTGTGCGTGTGTTTATCCTCAGTGAGGCCTGTGACACTCCGGGCATGGAGTGTCTGTTAGGCAGGATCCGTGAGGCCTCAGACCAGCCTCTGTCACCTCAGGTGAGGAGCAAGGTGACCATCAACAGCCCGCTGTTCTATTTCTACACCTCTGGTACAACAGGTACACTGGCCCTGTCTGCGAGGAGGTCGAAGGTTCTGCACGCATAGAAGGAGAGAGAGAGAGAGACAGACAGATCAGTCTAACAACCAGGTTCCCTAACATTAAATTGAGCAGTAATAAAATAAGTACACAAATAAAGAATCCAGAGTCAGCAGGACTCTGATTGATCAAACATGCCCAAACTGAGCAAATCGTTCGTTCTAAATAGCTGAAATGCAGATGGGACGACTGTCTGTGTGTCACCTGGGGTGGCACCCTCTTCAGTGTGTCCCGCGTGTGTTTCTCCAAGGTCTGCCGAAGGCAACAGTGTCATCTCAAAACAGGGCCTGGGGACCAGCACTCTTCCTGTCAATCGCCGGAGTGACATCACAGGATGTCATTTACATTCCACTTCCTCTCTACCACTCTGCCGGGTTTCAGGTGGGACTGACAGGTGCCATAGAGAGAGGTCAGTACACGGATACCTGCGCACACTGTACTGAGGGTTTGTAGGGTGGGTGTATCTATTCATGCACTAATTTATCTATGTAATTGTAAATACTTCATTGAGCATTCCTACATTTCCAGTCCATGTCCATGCATAGTCGGACAGAATCTGATTGGGTGGGTCTTCTTGAGGAGTATGGTACACCATACCATAAGCCACCATTGTTTGTATCTTCTAAAATGTAATGATAAAATGAAGGTCGGTGTTAATATTGTCTACCTGTCAGCCAAAGGTAAACCACACTTCATAGTTGGCTAATAATTGACACATAACTGAGGTTCAACAGGTTGTGTGGTAATAGAACAAGCAGATACTCATTACACATTCTCCTTGTTTAATTTTTGATAACTGATTACATCCCATTTGTCCATCAGGCATAACAATCGTATTGAGGCGTAAATTCTCTGCTTCCAAGTTCTGGGATGACTGTAGGAAGTATAATGTGACAGTCATACAGTACATTGGTGAAACTATGCGCTACCTCTGCAACACACCAAAGGTAAAAAAAATAATTTAAAAAAGTTTTAACCCAGCCTCAATTTGAAATGACACAATTCATTGCTAGCCACTTCCCCTCAAAATGTCGCTCCTTGGTTTTTTAACAGAGGGATGATGACAAACACCATGTGGTCCGACGAGCCATTGGGAACGGCATCAGAGCAGATGTGTGGACAACGTTCATCGAACGCTTTGGGAACGTAAACATTAAAGAATTCTACGCCGCTAGCGACGGCAACTTCAGTCTGATAAACTACGTGGGAAAAGTCGGAGCAGTTGGTCGAGTGAACTTCATCCACAAGGTAATGAGCAAAACATGCAGATACCTCCAGTAAAACAACTGGGGCTGGCCCAACCCAATAAACAAACTAAACATTTGTTTAAGGCCCCGTGATTGGTCCACCCCCCCCCCACACACACACACACACACACACTATTTTTGTTAGGGCCCCCAAAACCTGAGGGCCGGTCCTGAGTACAATACATTAGTTACTGAACACATATGTAGCAGCAGCCCCACATTCATTTAATCAATTAGCAGACGCTCTTATCCAGAGCGACTTACAGTAAGTACAGGGACATTCTCCCCGAGGCAAGTAGGGTGAAGTGCCTTGCCCAAGGACACGTCATTTTTGCACGGTCGGGAATCGAACCAACAACCTTCTGATTAATAACAGGACTCCCTAACAGCTCAGCCATGTGACCCGCTTCAATCTCTATCTTGTTTTCCAGAGGACCTTTCCGTATGCACTGCTGAAGTATGACATGGAGAGAGAGGAGCCTGTCAGAACCTACGATGGTCTTTGCCTTGAAGTTCCCAAGGGTATGTCTTTGCAAAGCAGTTGGATTAGCTCTGTGTGGACATGTTTAAGAGTAGGTCACAGTTGACTAGTCACGCCGCAACTGGGACTGGTGGAAGCATGCTACATAGAATAATGTCATTGTGACATCACGTCGACTCAACTGTCGCACTGTGTGGTCTGACACTATTGTAGGGTTGTAAACACAAGTGCTGTCCTGCTCTAGTATAGTCAGGTGACAGTGATACCTCATCACTACCTTATCACCGTGATACCTCATCACTACCTCACCACTGTGATACCTCATCACTGTGATACCTCACCACTGTGATACCTCACCACTGTGATACCTCACCACTGTGATAGCTCATCACTGTGACACCTCATCACTACCTCACCACTGTGATAGCTCATCACTGTGATACCTCATCACTGTGATACCTCACCACTGTGATACCTCACCACTGTGATACCTCATCACTGTGATACCTCATCACTGTGATACCTCACCACTGTGATACCTCATCACTGTGATACCTCATCACTACGTCATCACTGTGATACCTCATCACTGTGATACCTCATCACTACGTCATCACTGTGATACCTCATCACTGTGATACCTCATGACTACCTCATCACAGTGATACCTCATCACTATCTCATCACTGTGATGCCTCATCACCGTGATACCTCATCACTACCTCATCACTGTGATACCTCATCCATGTTCCCTCATTAGTGTTTGTATTCCTATGAAGGTGAGACCGGGCTGTTGGTGTCGAAGATCACAGACATCGCTCCCTTCGCGGGGTATTCTGGGAACCCCGAACAGACAGAGAGGAAGAGACTGCGGGATGTGTTTGAGAGGGGAGATGTGTACTTCAACAGTGGAGACTTGCTGCGGATAGACATGGATGGGTTCATCTACTTCCAGGATCGAGTAGGGGACACATTTAGGTATGTCTCCTCTGTGATTAGTGACAGTTATAGTAGTAGTGTTTTTTTTTGTATTTGGTTCAAAAGGTTTGAAAATTCAGGCTGCTCACATTCAAATGTTGAAATTCAGATCCCCCACAAATGTTGTGTTGGACCCGTTTTCGAAAGATTGAGAAAATATTTTCTTAAATGTTTTTTGCATCTGAATTTCACCATTTGAATTTGAGCAACCGTAATTTTGTTCTATTTGACTTTCTGGAGCTAAATTTTATTCCATTTTATTTTTGGGGATCAAATTTTAATTTCAACAACCTGAAATTCTGAACATTGAATTTTTAGATCAGATTTTTTTTTTACACTGAAATAAAAAAATAATTTTTAAGAGGTGAATTCAAAACCAACAAATTTGGTGGTGTTTGAATTTCAATATAAAGTATTCAATGACTTTTTTTAATTCAAAATATTATTTCACTGATTTGCTTCCATATAAACTAGCCCTTGTGTGTTTTGTTGGTAGATGGAAGGGAGAGAATGTGGCCACCACTGAAGTGGCTGATATCCTCACTATGATGGCCTCTATCCAGGATGCTAATGTGTATGGGGTCACAGTGCCAGGTATGAACTTGTGGCACGGTCTTAAATAACATTATGTCAAGTAATACTTACTATGATATTACCATGTGATTACCAAGTCAAAATAAGACGGCAGTGTTTACGTAGATTTGTGAACTGTCCCAGGGCACGAGGGGAGGATAGGGATGGCGGCTGTGATGCTTCGAGATGGAGCACAGTTTGACTGCACTGAGGCGTTTGTCCACACTGCCAACTACCTGCCAAGCTATGCCCGGCCACGCTTCATCAGGATTCAGGTAAAGACGACGGCGGTGCTCTTAAGTTGCATAACATAACGACACTAGCGAAGCATACAAAAGCCGACAGCAAGAAACTTCACTTTTTTATTTTATTAGACGCCAAATACTTGGGAAGGGAGGGGACAGCAGAGATTAAAACAATAGTTTTGAAAGGTTGAAAAAATATTTTCAAAAAGGTTCAGAAAAAAAAGTTTTGAAAAGTTGAAAGAATACATATTTTAAAGTTTATAATATAGTTTGTAGAATTGATGAGTACTTGATGAGCCAAAACATTTGCTTAAACGCTTTATTTTAAGTAATTGAATATGGAGGAGCAGCCACTAGGGGCAGTGTAATTTTGAAAAATGTGTTTTTCAATGGCAAATTGTGAATGCGTCTCATATGTGTCGATGCGAGCATTTCACATATGTGGGTGTTAGTTTTCAGTATGAATGTGTGTGAACGTTTCATATGTGAATGTGTAAGGGCAGTCTGAATTATTTCCTAAACGGTCACTCACACTTTCGTGTTGTCACTTGTTGCAGTACATACACGTTGGCGATTCTGTTTTGCATAGGGGAGTTTCTTAAATGTTTCATTTTTGTTTCTTCATTCCCAGAAAACGCTTGAACTAACGGGGACATTCAAGCAGATCAAAGCGAAGTTAGTAGAAGAGGGTTTTGATCCTGCCAAAATCCAAGAACCTCTCTTCTTTCTGGATGAGGGACAGAAGACTTACATTCCTCTTACACAAGACATCTATGAGTCAATCCTATCTGGCAGTGTTAAGTTGTAACACAAGTCAATGTACCCTACTGTTCTTTCAGAGGTGAAAATAGCTTGATGCTCCCATAAGAGTATAAAAGTTTAGTTTTACCGTAATTTGATTAGGTGTCATCATAGATTTAAGGTGTCATGGGGGCTCCCATCTTAAACGGAAGTGCTTCTTCATACTGCAACACTTTTTCCATAAAATAAAACTGACGTTTACATTCAAAGAATTTCACAATAAAGTTGTTTAGGAAGCAATTACATATTTTGTCATTTTCCTGAAAAAATGCATACGCTATAAAGGTTGGTTCGTAGCAGAGAACTTTGAAGTCTTATGGGACAGGAGTGAGCATGAAGATAGACCTTTCGTGAAAAGGAAAACCAAGTTTCCCAAGGCAACAGATTGGCTGTAGGATTGACAACACCCACTGCGTACAAAGGTCTTTTGTAGAAATCTCTCTCCAACCTCTGCTTTACAAAAAAGCCAACATAGAAGCATTTAATTTACGGCAACTTGCGTTCGAGAGCAAAATGTACATACTGTATTCTATACTTGCAGGACTGGCCGTTGTGCCATTTCTACTTTACATTAGCAATCCTTACTTTCTGCAAGATTTACGCTATTCAATCATTTGTTTACTGGTCGGAATCCGATTTGGAAAATATTCGAAGAGTAAACCGCTGTACAGCATTGTGGACAATTTTCTGGACAAAGTGAAAAAACATCCAGACAAACCATTCCTTGTATTCGAAAATACTTCGTATACGTATAAGGATACCGACATACAGAGCAACAAAGTTGCTAGGGCATTATCACAACATGCCGACATAAAAGCAGGGGACAGTGTCGCTCTATTTCTGGGGAACGAGCCTATGTACGTGTGGATCTGGCTGGCCCTGACTAAACTTGGATGTACCGCTGCTCTTCTGAATTGCAACATTAGGTCGAAATCCTTGCTGCATTGTTTCTCTTGCTCTGACGCCAAAGTGCTAATTGTTGCATCGGGTGAGTTGAATTTGATTTACAGTAATAATGATTGACCAAACCATACCCGTCTTTAATTATAACTCTTGATAGAGCACATCTCCCTTAATGTCCCCTCCCTCTCCTTCTCTCTCTCTCCCTCTCTCAGAGTTGCAGGGTGCTGTGGAGGAAGTTCTTCCTGTCCTGCAGGAACAGGGTGTGCGTGTGTTTATCCTCAGTGAGGCCTGTGACACTCCGGGCATGGAGAGTCTGTTAGGCAGGATCCGTGAGGCCTCAGACCAGCCTCTGTCACCTCAGTTGAGGGCAAACATAACCATCAAGAGCCCTGCAGTGTACATCTACACCTCAGGAACCACAGGTCAGACACATTCCTGTCTCTGCTGGGTTGTTACTGTTACTGCTCCCTTATCCTGTTACAAGGCTCTGGCCTGCTGCAAGGCTCTGCTACAAGGCTCTGGCCCTGCCAACCTCTGACCCATCCTTTACTGAGCCTGTTTCTTCAAGTTCTCATTGATGACCTTCCCACTGCAGGTCTGCCCAAGGCTGCTTTGATAAACCATGAGAGGGTGTGGATGGCCTCGTTCATGCAGAACCTCTCAGGCGTGCGCTCTGATGACGTCCTTTACCTCTACCTGCCCCTCTATCACAGCTCCGGCTTCCTCATGGGGTTAACTGCAGCCATAGAGAGAGGTAGGCTACTGCAGTCATTGAGATGGAGGCTAGATTGAGCAGCTCTGATTTTACATTTACACTACATTTATGCATTTAGCAGATGTTTTTATCCAAAGCGACTTTGAAGAGAGAGTTTTACAAAAGTGCATAGGTCACTGATCACAACAACGAGATAGCCCCAAACATTGCGGGTAGCCAAACATGAAGCATACATTGTGAAAACCAAATAAGTCCCAAAGGGAAGAACAATAAAAGCATGTAGTTTGAAAAGTTACAATTAAACAGCTAGAACCTCAAAAGTGCAAGAAAGTACCTGTGGGAAAAGCAAGCAACAATAATATATTTTACGGCGAGTACAATCATTTTAAGACGGTTGCAACAAACCAACAAGAGCAACAAGTGTTTGACATGTAATTTCCTGTGTTTGTGTTTGAAATCAAAGTCCTGTGATTCCAAACTGTCAATCATTGATTTGGAGTATCTCATAAGTAGGACCTAAACAGACTGAATGGACGTTCATTTGTTTTCTAGGCATAACAGTTGTTTTGAGGCGGAAATTCTCTGCTTCCCAGTTCTGGGATGACTGTAGGAAGTACAATGTGACAGTCATACAGTACATTGGTGAAATCATGCGCTACCTGTGCAACACACCAAAGGTAACCAGATCACATTCATTACACAAATCACATAATGTTCTCCGACTTAAAACATTAACAATATAAGAACTGCACTGCTTTTCTCAACAGGTATACCCACACAACACAACTGTAAATGCTTGTATACTTATCGTTGTCTGTTTCAAACTTTCTGTTTCTTCTACTCATCTCTCTGTCCCTGTCAATCTCCTCTCTCGCCAGAGAGACGACGACAGGAAGCACAAAGTCAGGCTGGCGATAGGAAACGGCATCCGAGCTGACACCTGGACAGATTTTCTTCAAAGGTTTGGAGACGTTCGTGTTATCGAGTGCTACGGGGCGACGGAGGGGAACGTGGGCTTCATCAACTACATCGGGAAAGTTGGCGCGTTGGGCAAAGAGAATTTCCTTCACAAAGTAAGAGTGTGATGAATGTGTTAAGGTTTCACGGTGCAGTATACAAATGTGGTTTGCCGTAAAGGTCATTACATTGTTCGTGTTTAGGCATCTCTCAAATCAGTTTAATCAATATTTTGTGTTCTGCTTCTGAATTGTTTTGCAGGCGGCCTGCAAATATGCTCTTATCAAGTACGACACAGAGAGAGAGGAGCCAGTCAGAGATTCCAGCGGATTCTGTGTGAGAGTCCCAAAAGGTAAATCTTAGATCAAACAACACCAGAAAAGCATGTCTGGACCAGCACATACAGCAGGCCTGGACTGGTAATCCAGTCAACACACTTGTAATAATATGATATTTTATCTATATATATATATATATATATATATATATATAATTATTATAATTATTTTTTTATCAACTTAAAATTGGCCAATGACCGGCCCATAAAGCAGGGACAGTGGCCCATTGGTTCATTTTCCATACTGACACTGTGCTGGCCCAATCACATCTCTTAACAGGCTCCACCTCTCCCCTTTGGTTTCTTGTGTCTCAGAGCCAAAAATCAGTGGATTAGGATAGAGAAACAAAAGTGCTAGGGCAAGGGGGGTGCAGAGAAGTTGCGGGCCAAAAAAGTACAAGTCTAGAGGTTGATGCCTCAACCTGCAAAAATAACCAACATATTTAGTGCTGTAGCTTCAGTTTCCAAGCCTACAGTACCTGCCATTTTGCAAAAACAGGTGAACATGGAGGAGAGGTCATGGCACCTGTCAGGTAGAGGAGCAGGTGTCTGACCGACCGACCGATTGTGGTGGGCCGGTCAGAGCAAAAATGCCAGGGCCATTTTGTCCCAGTCCAGCCCTGACACACAGCCTAGTCCTGTTCAAACTAACACAGTCGAGTCCTATACTAGTCTTGTTCAAACTAACACAGTCGAGTCCTATACTAGTCCTGCACATTTGTTTGTTGTTCTGGATCCACAGGAGAAACGGGTCTGTTGTTGGGAAAGATCGGAAAGCGCGCTCCATTTCACGGCTATGCTAAGAACACCCAGCAGACTGAGAAGAAGAAGCTAAAGGATGTGTTTGTGAAAGGAGACATGTACTTCAACAGTGGAGACCTCCTGAAGATAGACCACGAGGGCTTTGTCTTCTTCCAAGACCGCATCGGAGACACATTCAGGTCAGTGGGGCCGTTGGAAAGAGCAAGCATTTCCCTGTGTCATTTTCTAGTTCTGTAAAAGTTACCTCGGTAACACTTTAGATCCACCTGCTTGTAATAAGTGTTAGCTTATAGGTAACGTGTTCACAACAATCAATTAGTGATCGTTGTGAACACATATTAACATTACTAAGCTTATATAAAGGCCTTATTGCCTATTGACAAATGCTTCTCTTGTGTTACGATGACCCTAACGCTCATTACCAGCATCTGGATCTAAAAATGTTACCGTTATTTGGTGACTGTTTGTGTTCAGGTGGAAGGGAGAGAATGTGGCCACTACTGAGGTAGCTGATCACCTACTTATGGTGGACTGTATTGAGGAGGCCAACGTCTATGGTGTCAAGGTGCCAGGTACTTATCTACCCTTGGTGATCCAAATACACACTCCCTTTCTTTACTCACTGTTGAAATAATAATTCAAGAGACATACAAATAGACATAAGAACATTTTTATATATTTTTTTAATAAAAGACATGTCTACAAACACTGTGGTTTATTTTAGCTTTATTTACATGAAAATGCACGTGATCTGAGTGTGACGTGAACGCGAATGTCTTCCCCTGGTCGCTCTACCATCAGGACACGAGGGAAGGATTGGAATGGCAGCGTTGAAACTGAAAGAGGACATGGAGTTTGACAGCGGAGCCACGTACAAGCATGTGAAAGCCTACCTCCCTAGTTATGCAAGGCCGCGTTTTATTCGTTTACAGGTAACCCCCTATTTTAGGTTTAAATAATATTTGTGTTGTGCCGTTCACCCTTGTCTGTAGCACGTCTTTGACATTTAAACATTGAAAGACAATGACAATTTACTGTGTTCAATGTAAAAAAGGGTTTCCTTGCATATTTTCAAACCTCCAGAACGCTTTGGAAGTGACCGGGACATTCAAGCAGATGAAGGTGAGGTTAGCAGAGGAGGGCTTCAACCCAGACGCCACCCAGGACCGTCTGTTCTACCTGGAGGAGAGCCAGGGATATGTCCCCATGACCATGGACATCTACAAGTCCATCACCGATGGAAAAATACGCTTGTAAAACATATTCTCACGCCTGTAGGATAATTTAAGAGTTTGACCATGAAATCTTTTGATGTGAAAATTTTTATGATGATATGTAATGATCAAAGCGCATCAGCAGTGCTGTGTGGTTGTGAATGTTGTGTGATCTTATTGATGATTTAATTGACATTTAACCAAATATCTCTTTATTAATATTTTCATGAATGCCAATGTAAGTACTCTTTCTGAGCACTGTTCTGTGTAAATTCAAAATTAACATATTGTAACATTGATTAAAAACATTTGTTTTGAAACTTTACTTCACGCATGTGTTAATTATACCTCAATTTCATCATGATGTGTTATAGATTTGGATCTGTGGTAGCAATGTTGTAGGAAAGACTGGTAATTCCATGGTATTAGGTTTTAGCAGAATAGGTTTTAGGGGCTTTCCAGGAGGGGGTATCCTGACTAGAGAGGATCTGGGGAGAGCAGGAGGAGGAGGAGCCTGACTAGAGAGGATCTGGAGAGAGCAGGAGGGGGAGGAGCCTGACTAGAGAGGATCTGGAGAGAGCAGGAGGAGGAGGAGCCTGACTAGAGAGGATCTGGAGAGAGCAGGAGGGGGAGGAGCCTGACTAGAGAGGATCTGGGGAAAGCAGGAGGAGGAGGAGCCTGACTAGAGAGGATCTGGGGAGAGCAGGAGGAGGAGGAGCCTGACTAGAGAGGATCTGGGGAGAGCAGGAGGGGGAGGAGCCTGACTAGAGGATCTTCTAGAGAGGTTTTGCTTTAATTATTTATTGACCTTGATCTTTTATTTTATTATTAAACGGTGATTCTTTTAAATTTGTATTACTATATGCTTTGTAGCATAAAATATTAATATTTCAAATAAAATAAAACATATAGAGTGCAATATAACTAAAATTTGTCATGATTATTATTATTATTATTATCTGGGGAGAGCAGGAGGAGCCCTGACTAGAGAGGATCTGGGGAGAGGCCAGCTGAGCAGCTGAGGCCTTGGCAGGAAGAAGACCAGCACTCCAGCCCGGTCTGTGGACCTTTCAGAGGGCAACACAGCTGGTACCTGCCACAGTGCACCCACAGCTGGTAGAAACTAGGAATGCTGTAGAACTTGGTGAGTTTCGGTAGGGCTTGCTTACTTAGCATGCTTGGGGGTTTCTCCGGGATCTTATACAGGTGGCCCCCTACTGGGTTGGAAGACTGGGGATTCGGTTTGGGCTCTTTCAGAGAGAAGAAAGCTGGCTCCCTGGTGCTGTTGCATCCAGAGAGCGGTCCGATGATGGTGCAGGACAGAGGCTCACTGCTGCAGCTGAGGGACCGAGCGGTCCTTCTGGGCACGGTCACGGCCTGGTCTTTGTCTATCCACAGCTCCACATGAACCTTCCTGTTCCTGGACCCGGATGGCCTGGACTCGCCAGGGCTTATCTCTGGGCCAACCTGACCCTGGCTAACCCCTGGCTCTGGCCCAGGATCAGCTCCTCCATTATCGATGGCACAGAGTCTCTCTGACTCCTCCCCTGTCACCCTGTCCAAAGACTTCTCTGTCTCCCTAGTCGGTAGGTCTTCTGTCTGATTGGTCGGTAGCTCCTCACTCAGCCTGACAGGCTGTTCTTCGGCCAGGAGCTCGGCAGCCATTTTGGAGATGATGCCCCAATCCCTGAGAATGTCTTCTTTAGTGGTGTGCTGTGATGTCACAGTGAAGCGGATGATTTGTTTGGTGTGGAGGTCTGCTGGAATGAGGTACATGGTCCCAGACCGTATCAGGCTCCTGAGCAGCTCCTGGGTCACAGAGTTTCCACCCTGGAGAGAGGGAAAAGAGAGGAGAGAAATGCATGACAGAGAGAGAGAGAGAGAGAGAGAGAGAGAGAGAGAGAGAGAGAGAGAGGGAGAGAAGAGAGAGGGAGAGAGACAGAGAAAGAGATCACATTTTTAGGTTTTTGAGACGTTTTATCTCATGATCCCTCTTAGTGTGATGTGAGATAAAGAAATGCATGAGGGAGAGTGAGAGGGAGGGATAATCTGAGTTAAAAAGTGCTAGACGTTTTATCTAATGATCTTTTTTAGTGTGATGTCCTTTGTCATAGTGTGATAACGTACGTCTCAGAAAATCACCTTTGAACGCAGTGGCGAAGTAACATAGGACTTGACTAGAAAATGATTGACCAATTATAGTACTTTGCCATATCATGTAACTAGTAACTAGTGCAATACATTCATGTGAAGAAACAGCTGTTAACATTTAGTCATTTAGCAGACGCTCTTATCCAGAGCGACTTAATAGGTAAAGGATCTGACTTCTTCCTGTTTTACCATTGTTTTAATGTGTGCTCAGAATGGCAGAGATGTTTCTAACCTTCAGACAGAAGACCACCAGGCCAAGGTGTCGTTCAGCAGGAACTTCAAAATTGGGGTCACTTCTCATCAAGGATTCAAGAAGTTTTGCCATCTCGATCCCCTGAAGTCACAAGAACATACTGAGTTGCATCCTACAGCATGTTATGACCTTTTAACCTGTCACAAACAGAAGAGGCTGTTTCTCACGTGTCTGATGTGAGCCTGTAGGTTTTTCAGTCCAAAAGAGCGCATCACAAACCACAGCTTGAGAGAACGGAAGCGTCTGCTTAAGGGAATCTGCCAGTGCTAAAGCACAAAATAAGTGAATTGTATGGGTGGAACAATGAACAAACAGAAGTATGGAAGTATGGATAGATATCTTAAGACATCTGGATGTACCATAAAGTCAGTGGCATCCTTTGAGTTCTCATGTCTGAGGTAGACAGGGTCAACAGCGAAGGTCTGCTGCAGCTTGTATTTGTCCTTCACCCTGTGGCACATGTGCATTACATTGCATTACATTGACATATTGTAGCTCCCACTATATAATAAATGGACCTAAACACCACAGTCATGGATAGAGCACAATATCAACCCAGTGTCAGTCTATGTGGTACTGCCAGAGGTTCAGGTCTCACCAGAAGGCAGTGCAGTCAAAGTGGACCATCATCCATTTGGAGGGGTTGAAGACAAAGGAATGGGCGTACTCGATTCCTTCTAGAGACCAGCGCAGCTCTGGACAGAAGTAGGCGGAGCCAGCGTACGCGGCATCTACATGCAGCCACAGCCCCTCCTCTGCACCTAGGGACAGAGCACACAGAAGCTAGTACACAGCATAGAGGAGCTGGTATACGGCACACAGACCCTAGCATACGGCACACAGACCTTAGTATACGGCACACAGACCCCAGTATACGGCACACAGACCTTAGTATACGGCACACAGACCCTAGTATACGGCACACAGACCTTAGTATACGGCACACAGAAGCTAGTACACGGCACACAGACCCTAGTATACGGCACACAGACCCTAGTATACGGCACACAGACCTTAGTATACGGCACACAGAAGCTAGTACACGGCACACAGACCCTAGTACACGGCACACAGACCCTAGTATACGGCACACAGACCCTAGTATACGGCACACAGACCCTAGTATACGGCACACAGACCCTAGTATACGGCACACAGAAGCTAGTACACAGCATAACAGAAGCTAGCCTACGGCTACAGACTAGAAAGTGTTGATGGATTATTGTAGATCAATGCAGGGAGATGACTTACACACTGGTCCTAGCTCTGACAGGTTGTCAAAGGCACACACCCCTGTGGTTCCCAACGTGGCACACAGCTGTGAGAAGAAATAGACGAATCAAACAAAGGAACCATGACATGACTCTCTAAATTTGGCACACTCAGTCTGTTACAGGGGAGTCAGGTGGCTGAACAGTTAGGGAATCGGACTAGTAATCAGAAGGTCGCTGGTTCGTGCCAAATTACGTTGTGTCCTTGGGCAAGGCACTTCACCCTACTTGCCTCGGGGGGAATGTCCCTGTACTTATTGTTAGTCGCTCTGGATAAGAGCGTCTCCTAAATGACTAAATGTAAATGTACACAGACCACCTACCATAACAGGGATCAGTCCCCTCTCCCTGTCCTCCTGGATGGCCTGTCTAAGAGTGGCTCCTCTCAGGGAGAAGTGTTCGTCTGTGGGCAGGAACCGCATCTTTACCAGCGTGATCAGTCCTGCCTTCTCTACCGAAGAATGGGCCTGAGGGGAGATTTAATAGTGTGTGTACGTGGGTGCTTTCTTTTGATACCTGTGATTAAAATCGTCATCCCTTTTTTTTTTTATTGCACTGCAATTCTATATGGAATTGATTGTACGCCAATTCAGGCAAGTTCAGGCAAGTCAAAGAAGATAATATGATGGAATAGCCATGCCTCTGAATTGCTGTGTGTGTGTGTGTGTGTGTCTAACCTGGTCTGATGCATAGGCAACCAGTCTGGAGTTGAGCACTGAGTCATCCAGCTCCTTGCCCTCAGCTGTACTTTTCAGCTGAAGGATGCGGTCCTTCCTGGCAGCCAGTAGAGCCACCAGGGTGCTCTCACTCACTGTGCTCTGAGAGAGACAGAGAGACAGAGACAGAGAGAGAGACAGAGAGAGAGAGAGAGAGACACAGAGAGAGAGACAAAGAGAGACAGAGAGAGACAGCGAGAGAGGTAGAGACAGAGAAAGAGACAGAGAGAGAGACAAAGACAGACAGAGAGAGAGACAAAGAGAGACAGAGAGAGAGACAAAGAGAGACAGAGAGAGAGGTAGAGACAAAGAGAGAGAGACAGAGACAGAGAGAGTTGGCGAAAAGGAGGAGGAGAGAGAGAGAGACAGAGAGGGGGTGTTAGAGACAGAGAGAGGGATTAAATCCTGTCATCTAAAAATATTGACAGCGTTACATTTGTATGCAGCCTGCCAGGTGACACAGCCTTCTGTACCTGCAGGATCCCTCCGCCAGTGCTCTGAGGGCTGTGGTGCAGGAAGAAGGAAGGCAGTCCCAGGCCTTTACACAACCAGTCCATCACATGCATCTCCAGCTCCGTGCAAGCTGGGCTGGAAGCCTGTCAGCCAAACATACATTACAACTACCTCCGACGAAACCCTCGGCAAAATGACAGATTTCTTTTAGTATTTGAGTTTAAGTAGGATAACGATAAAAGTTTGAGTCACAATCTGATCGTTACCCAGGTGAATCCAATACAGTTGATGGCGTCTGCCAGCATGTCTCCCAGCATGGACGGCCAGGATGTCAGGCTGGGATAGTAGGCATGCATGTGAGGGCTCTGCCAGTGAACCACCTGGTGTAAAAACAACCCATCATCCTCTTAGCACATACTGCCAACCATCAAGGCAATACGTAACTATGTGAAATACTCAGCAATACTGTCACTGTGTCTAATTTTCCTGTTTGTGGTTGATCAAGAAGGCGACACTCACCCCAGGCATGATCACTCTCTCTATGTCGCGGAAGATGCTGTCCCAGTCTTCTGGCTCTGAGGGAAGGCTTTCTGGGATCAGCTCCCTCATGTATCCAGGACTGACATCTGGAGTCACCCGTCTCTCTCGGATGGAGCTTAGGTACTCTGTGATGTAGTCTACAAGCTCCTTAGCTGTGGACCAACAGAACAAACAAACACGCCAAACCTTCAGTATAAGAAACAACGAGAAAATCAAAAGAAACTTCACCTCAGACGCGTATTACCTCGCCGATTATAGTCCTCAGCTTGCATCCTTAAAATTCGAAGGTTCTGAGCTCTGACGTACACTGACCTTGTACTGAGTAACTGTTGGGCAGCTGTGTGGTCTCTGAGAAGATCCCAGAGCTTTAAGAGTGCAGTGATGGAGATCCCGCCCTAATGGTGAATGACGTTCTATCAATGGAACAGAGCTATGTATTTGATCCAATACAAAGCAAATAATCTCAAGCTGAACCCTGGAAGTACGTCCCTGAGAATATTTGCAGCTGCCATAGGGGTACTGTTGTTATAATCACAGCAACACAGCCATATATCGTGGCACTAATACAACTAAAATATTGTGTGACATGAAACATGAAACCTTTCCTGTATGGAACACCTGACAATGACAGCACTGTTCCGTATCCAAGTGATGAATAATATTTTTAACTTTGACATTAATCACAAAACTGCAACAGCGAGCATTTAGATGTGTACTGAAAAAACCCAGCTTCAATTCATTTAAATATAGTTTATTACTGACCAGACAAAAACAGGGTCCAGACAAAAGGGTCCAGACAAAAACAGCACACACAATAAATTACAAACACAATAAAGGATCAAGGTTTCAAAAAGGAGAACTGTCAAAGTCTTAAAAGGAGACCACAGTAGCAATGTCCACACATCTGGGATCGGAAGTAATAATAATAGTAAGAATTTATTTATACAGCACATTTTATACAAGAATTGTAGTTCAAGGTGCTTTACATAAAATCAATAAAAACAAGAAGCAAGAGCAATGCATGGAGAATAGTGCAGACAAAAACATGATAAAAAATAATACATGTAATAAAAGTAATAAAACCCATCTGAGATCAAATTAGTCAAATGCTTTGGTAAAAAGATTTGAAGTTTTAAGCTGTCTTTTGCAATGCCGAGCCTTATGTTTGTGAAAGCCAAGATTATTTCATTTCTGTTTCATTAAGCCAGCAATTAAACTTATACATCAACTTTCATAAAACAGCTTGGAAGGGTTGACTTCTGCTGTAGCAAACATTTCACTTCCACTTATACCATCTAGATATTATAAGTAATTAAAAGCTACTTTTTTGTAGGCTTTTTTGTAATGTGACTATGAAGAGCTGTACAATATTGTGCAGTAGAGTGTGCAGATGGTCAAGTGATGGTAATCTTATAATATACTAAAGAGAAATGGCAAGGAAACATACAGATATTGTGCAGGAAACTAGATACAGCGCCAAAAAGCAGATATAAAGCAGGAAAGCGGATAAAAAGCAAGATTAACGAGTATCTCAGTTGTCATCTATTCTGATTACGAGGAGCCACTCATATGATACGTTTTGTACTTCAATATAGTTTGATGCAACGATATATGTAACCAATGACTGTAAAAAGAAGTATGTAACTAAAATAACAGACACGCCAGGCTATTATCAAAAGAAAAAATACCAGTCTGACTGGAAGGATTTGTCAGGTTTAAACCTCCTGTAGTCACCTTCTCTCTAATGAACCACCGTTTGGACAACACATAGAGGGAAACGTTCACATCACACTAAAATTATCCAGGGGAATATTCTGACACATGGGTGAGCAGAAGTTTCACTAGATAAAAAAGTGTAACATTTTTATTTTGGGTCAAGATGTGAAAAATTACATATAATGGAAATGTTCTTTGAAAACCCAACCTAAACATCCTGAAGAATGGATGCATACGGTAAGTGACATCATGCTTTGATGATGCAGAAAGCCCTTCAGGGAGTGGATGCAGACTACAGCTTTCATCTGGAGCCTGTTCAGTGAGTCCCTTTTGATTTGACCAATACAGAATATACTGTATTTACTCCTCCAGCCAGACTGGACCATAAAAGAATCGTGTTTCACAAGAATAATAACTGCAATCAAGGAATTTTCCTCCTGCAATCTTAACGGAAATTGTTATATTAATCAAACTAATCCTACCAATTTATATTCTTACGGTTAGTTTTCTGAGACGGCTGGAACCTTTTGTACTATGAGTGTCTTGTTAGCAGCTGACAAGGCTGTAACTTGTCATGCTGTAACTTTGTGTGCTGATAATATTAACAACCACCTGTTGTGTGTCCGTTGTTGCAGAACTCACCATCTTAGTATAAAAGGCCTTTCCTAGAGTGAGTTATTTATCCTGAGCTTCACAGACTACTAGTAAGGTGCTCTGTGTCCTCTAAATCTCTTTTTGCAGAAAGATTAATTCAATAATACTTATACAATAAATACTTATACAAAGACATTTAGAGACTTTATGTTTTGTTGATTCTCAGATTTCCACCACAAATCCCTAATAGTCCCAGCCCAGCCTGTGGTGTGCGTCATCACTACCTCTTACATAAACAATGTGCTCTCTCATAAGAGAGAAGCACAAAGCAGTGATGTAGAAGTGGCTGACCGCTCAGTCCTATCACCTTCCAGCCTCAGTGACAGTGTTGACTCTCAGACCTGTGATGTTTGAGTTGTATGATTGTTATAATACAAACAACATCGAGAGGCGATACATTACAAAAGGATGACCAAACACAGCATCAAAAGTGTATGTGTGGGTGGAGTTGGCGAGTGATAGCCAGTCAGGCTGCCGTTTGAAGCTGTAATATAAGGCTGCCACCTGCATGCTTCCCACTCTGACCCACGTCTGTCTAGCTGCTGGTATACATCGATGACAAGTGGAAACCTATGACACAAAGATCCTCAGCAAACTGAAACCACATTGTACCATCGCACTTAAAAGAAGCATATATGTACATGATGATAATATTAGCATCAGCAGTTGAGTTGCGTCATTACTGTTCACTTGGTAGTGTTGACCGATGACCTGCGTGTTGTGTGACAGGCCCACTAAGCACCAGCCCCACTGATAAACTAGGGTGAAGCAGATGGGATTGGATTTGTTTGGGAGTCGAGTGGATTGTCACTGTCAGTGCTCTAGGTCGGTCTTAATCTGGTTCTGCGGGTAAACAAATGGAGGAGCTGTCACTCTCTTGCTTGTAGCCAAGGCAATGTCCATTGTGCTCTTGCAGTAGGAAACGTAAGCTGCAGTTTTGATAAGCATGTCCTTATCATTGACATTTGCCTCATGCCCCAACAACAGAACACAACAGAGCCTGTGGATGCTTAATGTAAACAATAGGATAAGCTGGTGCCAGGAGGGAAAGTAAATGTAAAAATATACAACATATAACGTGTATGAAAGTAGAAAATATTATTTAATAAAATCAACTTCAGAATAGCGTAGTTCTTGTGGTTGATGACGGGGGTTGTAGATTACACTATATCAATGTGACCATTGTGCTCGTAGGAAGTGTGTGGATGATGAAAGCAGAAGCACAGGCTTAGTGGATAGGATTGGGGGAGGAAGCGTCAGAGAGAAGTAATGATGGAATGATTGATTACTAATGGAGGGCAGAGTGATGGGGGGGACGAAAACATCAAAGTCGGTGTCATTCATTTTGGCTCCCAGTGCCGCCATTCATGAATACTCACTTTAAATGCCTCAGCATACTAACTGACAAGCTAGGATTGAGGCCTGCCTCACAGACATCTCTGCCTGGATGACCGAGCACCACCTCCAGCTGAACCTCGCCAAAACAGAACTCCTCATCATCCCGGCCAAACCCTCCATCTCATACAATCTCTCACCCTGGGATCTGCGACGGTGACCCCTTCATCCTCTGCCAGGAACCTCGGGGTGACCATGGATGACGAGCTCTCCCTCCCAGCCCACATTGCTGCGGTCTCCAGGTCGTGTAGATTCACCCTCTACAACATTCAGAAGATCAGGAGATACCCGTCTGAGCATTCCACCCCGCAGCGAGTCCAAGCACTCGCTGCTCGCTGGTCTCCCAGCATGCGCAACCCGCCCTCTCCAGAGGATTCAGAATGCGGCGGCCTGTCTGGTCTTCAATCTACCCAGACGCTCCCATGTTACCCCGCTCCTCATCTCCCCCCACTGGCTTCCCATCATAGCCCGTATCAGATTCAAGACCCTGGTACTGACTGATTTTGTTGCTTGCTAATTTTCCACAGGTACACCCTAGCATTTTTCAAGGTTCATGTTGTTTAATTGTATCTTGTTTAACTACAAGCTCTTATGGTTCTTCCCTTTGGGACTTATTTAGTTTTTCACAATGTATGCTTCAAGTTTTGGTCACCCGAAATGTTTGGGGGTTGGTCATTTTTTTTGTATTATTGTCCTGGTGGTCAAACATGCGACCAGCCTCCTCCCCACTTCAGTAGAGACCTGGGTATCACACCCTAAACAAAATGACGACAGAACATTTGGCTGAACTCATCGTCACTGAGTAACGGAGCCTAAAGAGGCCCCTGGTTAATATCAAAACCACAGCACATTTTTACAAAATGTAAAACAGCCGTCTAGATAATGTTTACAATGACGCTGACACTTTCCGGACTCTCTCACAGTGACAGCATATTGAGGGTGAAAGAATCATCTACTTTGTACGCTATTAAGCATACTGGGTAATATAGATTGAGTATGGAGGTGGTTTCGTATCACGTTAAGTAGTGAACTAAATAGTGTAACACATTAAGATAGGCCATCATTATAAAGCCTTTGATTTTCTGGTTCAACAAACTTTTGATTAAAAAAAATAGTCCCGACCAGAGCCTGCTCTGGTATCAAGGGGAAACATTTTCGTTATTTGACAAAACTTAATGAAATATTTCAAAAAGGAATCCCCGCCGACCCGGCGCACCATTTGATACAAATCCATCGTACACTGTGTCTGCGTTGTAAAGCTCTGAACGAATACGCCTCCTGGACTTCTTCCGGGAATCGAGAATCAGCTGTCAAAAAAACAAAACAACTGGTTTGTTCGTGGTAGGTCTAATTTCTAACATTAAAGCAAGCACTACTGTCATCGGTTTTTGGTAGATTCACAGTTCAGCACAAATTATTATACTTTTAGATAGCAATCTAGCTTAAGTAGTTCGTATATGATTGTTGGTGGTGACAAACAGACCGTTGTGCTGGAGTTGTGATCGGCTAGCTTACGTTACGTAGGTAGACTACTGTACCTAGCTAGCTAGCAAGCGTGAGCATAGCTAGCAGTGCTTGTGCTAGCAAGCTAAATTGCGCTACACTAGTAGCCACCAAGTTAACTAGCTAGCTTGTACTGTGTTAACAACGCTGCGGTCCTACACTTACTAAATCGCTTCTGGTGGCTGATATATCCTGGTTGTATAACTAGTTTAGCTACAGTTTGCTTATTTGGACGTGCTGCTGTTAGCCAGCTAGGTTATCTTTATCGTATGCCAATCGATATCGTTAAATGATGACGTTTTAAATAGCAACTATAATAATCTCTGGCGAGTTAACAAAAAATATATTGGACTGTTTTTAGGCTGTTCAAAGGCCGAATGGGTTGCTGTACAGTTGCCAGCTAATGTAACTAGCAACGTTTTAATGGATCTTTCTGCTTTCCCAGATACTCACACGGGGCATGAGTACATTACGTAGTGCTACCCGTGAGCGTTAATTTAAATACCCGACAAGATGCCTGCGGTGTCCACGGGGGTTAAGGAGTTGTACCTCTCAACATCTCTGGGAGAGCTCAACAAGAAGGCTCAACTCAAACCCGAGAAATTCAGCACCAGAAGGTTTGTTTTTCTTATAAGCCATAGAATTGTTTGTCATAGCTGAAAGTGACCCATACAACAGATTAACACATACTGTCTTTATTTGAATGGAAATAGTGACAGAAATTTAAACAGTGTCGTGGATATGAGAATGATATGTGTAGTGTGTTTGCTGTCCTGCAGCTATGTCCAGAGCGCTGGCAAGATATACCAGACGGCAGAAGAGTGTCGCCTTGATGGAGATGAGGAGAAAGCATATGTGCTTTACATGAAGTATCTGACAGTTCATGATATCATCAAGAAAAGACCAGATTTCAAGCAACATCAGGTAAGACTGTTCATACTGTTGGTGAACACGATGTACTGTAAACTTCAGAAACCAAACTAAATTAAATTATCCAGTTTATTCAACCAGACTAAATACAATTTGAATAGAAATTCAGGCCATAGTATTGTGATTACATTAATGTAGTTGTGGAGGTTTGTGTTAAAGTAAAAAATAATCTGTCATCATCAATCATTCCTTGACTCCCCCCTCCCCCCCTCATTATGTCCACAGGAGTTTTTCCTGTCTATGCTAGGGCCCACCAGCTTTAAGAAAGCCATAGAAGAAGCTGAGAAGCTGTCTGGAAGCCTTAAACTCAGGTGAGTGGCTCAAATCCAAACCCATATCCTCTGTGGAGACTTAACAGTCCATTAGTGTTTATGGTCTGTCTCTTATCCATGTACCTATGAACAGGTATGAGGAAGTGGAGGTTCGCAAAAAGCTGGAGGAGGATGAAAGGCAAGAAGAAAAGAAAAGGAGAGAGGAGAGGACAAAGAAAGATGGAGGGCAGGCCTCTCCTAAAGGCCTGACAGACATGAAGAAGGACTACAAGAAGGTAGGCACCAAACATTCCTATTAAACTCCCCCATTAATGTTGTTGCTGCAATTGTTAATTATGTATGATGTAGATATGAGGTAAATTCAAAATACAAACCAGGTGAAGCATTTTTCTCCTGTGGACCGTGTTAATTATTAAGACATAGGTTGACTTATTCTTTCGGGCCTGGAAGTGTTCTCAAAGTCTAGTTAAAATGATGTCTCGTGTACGTTGTGTCTTAGGTGAAAGGAGAACAGAACAAGTTGAAAAATGTTCCATCAAAAGGTACGGAGAAGATTGAAACTTCGATCAAATGCTTGTTAGTTCCAGTGGAGTAGATCTTCTCTCCCGTGCGAACCCTTTTGACCGTGTATCTCCCTCTCACGCAGCTGCCGTGCCTGCAGGAGGGATCACGCCTGACAAGCTGTTCCACATGATGAAGGATCAGACCATGTCTCTTATTGTCATGGACGCCCGCAGCTGCAAGGACTTTGAGGAGTCTCGCATTCAGGTCCCCACCCAGACTTGTATCAACGTGCCGGAGGAAGCCATCTGCCCCGGGTAGGAGGAAGGAAGGGATGAGCAGGGATGATGTCCCACTCTTGGTACAGCGTCATGGATGGATGACTGCCTGGGTGCTGCCATGTTGTAGGAAATCAACTTCTGTGTCTGTGCCCCAGAATCACTGTGAACCAGATTGAATCAAAGCTTCCAGAAGCTTCCAGAGAGCTGTGGAGACGCAGGGGCTTCGTGGACTACATTGTCCTGCTGGACTGGTTCAACTCTGTCAGCGATCTCAAGCTTGGCACCACACTGCAAAGCCTCAAAGATGCCCTCTACAAGGTAACGTGTGTGTGTGAGAAAGACTGTGGAGAGGGGATTGCCCCGAGTGTTGTGTTATCTCTGAGGTACAGTGTGTGTGTGTGTTCTCCACAGTGGGACAGCACCACCATTCTGCGTAGTGAGCCCATGGTTCTGGAGGGAGGCTATGAGAACTGGCTGCTTTTCTACCCTATGTACACAACCAACTCCAAGGTCAAAGCCCCCAGACAAGTCACGGTCAACCACCTCCCCCAACGTGAGTAGCACCATCACAACCAAACTGCTTGCTTTTCTTGGAAAGGAGAAACGATTGATGTCACTTAAGATGCAGGTGCTAGTAATGAGCGTTAGTTAATAGGTAATAATGTTAACGATATTGGTAAGGGTCAGAGTTATTGTAAGATAAGCGTTAGTTCATGGTTAATAAGGCCCTTCTAAGATGCGTATTTACACTGTGTTAATAAGACTTCCTAACTTTTACCTTATCCATTAACTAATTCTAATTGGAAGCATCTGGATTTAAAGTGTTACAAAACAATTGAGCAGCACTGTATGTCATGTTGTATTATGTGTGTGTTGACACCAGTGAACTTCAGCTATCCATCTCTGGAAGAGCCCAAGCCTCCGACCCCCCCTCCCCCAGAGCCAGAGCCAGAGCCCCAGGTCCAGCCCCAGCCCCAGGTCCCCCTCCAGGTAAATGGAGCCCCCTCTGTAGAGCAGTTCCACCCTGAGCCCCCATCCACGAGGACAGAGAGCCTGCCGGACGCCACAGATTATCCTGTCACAGCGTCCTCACACTCTGGGGTAGACCTCACCAAGAAGGGCCCAAACCGAGGCTCAGGCAGCACCACCGGCCTGCCTGCTGCTGTTGTCAAACCCATTCCCCAGGTAAGGCGCTCTGTTCACCTGGCTGTCTGTATATCCAGCTGTCACAGTTCATCTAGTTCAGGGGTGTCAAATCCTGGTCTTGGGCCGTTGTCCTGTACGTTTTAGACGTTTCCCTGATCCAGCACACCTGATTCAAATGAATGATTGTTATCAGGCTTCTGCTGAGCTTGATTATGATCCATTAATTTGAATCAGGTGTGTTGGAGCAGGGAAACATCTAAAACGTACAGGACAGTGCAGGACCAGGATTTTACATCAACTGATCTAGTAAATCCTGAGAGAGGTTAGAACTAGGAACACACTTGAGAGTCCTTCAGTCGCTTTTCCCCACTGATGTCCCATTGGTGTCCTTGTTCGCAGATCGATCGCACCAAGAAGCCCTCAGTGCGGGTGTCCGACAGCTCCAAACCCAGCCAGGACGGTCTGCCGTCTCAAAACGGCCCCTCAGTCCCCGACCGCTCGGTCAAACCGCACTTCGACTCCGGTATCGCTCCGGCCGACGACCAGGACCGCTGTCCGAAGGAGGAGAGGAGGGACGGTGTTTACCAGGAGAAACTGAGCGAGGAGAAAGAAAGGCAGGAGGGAGCCGAGGGCGAGAGACAGAGGAAGGAAGACGAGGAGAGAAAGTACCAGGAGAGGAAGAAACTGGAGAGGCAGAAAGCAGAGGAGGAGGAGGAGGAGGAGTCGAAGGAGGGTAGGGGCGGAGAGAAGAGAGGGAAGGAGCCAAACTCAGACACACCCACCAAGAGTGCGTCTCTGGACTCTCCTGCTCCCAACCGCATCATCACTGAGATTAAGGTCAGCGTCTGTGCTTCCAGCCATTCAACACCTCTATACTTGGTACTTGGTTCTAAACACTAGTTTATTCCTGGTGGAACTACACGGACTGGATAGGATTAGTAGAAGTTTATAGAAATGTTAACGACATATATTGACATCTGCTCAAACTTTCAGAAGGGGTGAGGGATTGGTTTTAGCCATGCAGATTCTCCTCATATTGTACCTGTCATTATTACACATGTGACTGAAACACAGAGTAATAGGTGTCTCCCAACAGCTTAACATCTACCTGTGATTGGAGGAGGTCGTCACATGACCCCTACACGGTCAGGTCCGTTCATGCCAACATGGTTGATGAGGCCTGTGAGGATAGCAGTGTACTTAATCCCAGCTCCTCAATTGAACATCTAAAATGCTGAGAATCTCATCCCATATCCAGACCATCTATTAATGCCGTCCATCAATTCATTTGATCTCCATTAGCAAACACTTAAAAGCCAAATGATGTCAGCTCTCTTCTGTCCTCAACCTCAGGGTCCCCAGAAGCCTAGTAGTGAACTAAAGAGCGGGACCCAAAAATCAAGGATTTTTAAAGATAGAACTGCTGATGACTATGACAAACCCAAGGTATATCAACACTCTACCAATGGTGTTGATCACGGCATGTTTTTTAAAAGTGCTTCAGTCTATTTGACAATTCCCATCTAAGCTAAGGCACATAGATTGCATGTTGAAAAATGTGGCCCACAATAGACTCTTGGGATGTTTGTCTCCCTCCCCTCTGATGACATCAATAGAGCTTATCCATACTCCGCAAGTTCCGCCCTCAAAATCTCGTGAAGGAGCTGAAGACGCCTGCATTGCAATGTTATTGTTTGCCCTCCCAGCCCACGAGCAGTGTCTAGAAGTCGTGTGTATTGCTGAAGAGAAGGATGTGCCCTGAAGTGTGTGTGTGTGTGTGTGTACTGTTGGAAGAGAAGGATGTTTCCGGAAGAATGTGTGTGTGTTGTGGAATAGAGGGACGTGTGCTAAACTGTGCGTGTGCCCCACAGCGGGAACCACTGACCAGAGCCAGAAGTGAGGAGATGGGGAGGAGTGTCCCAGGCCTGCCTGACGGCTGGATGAAGGTGCAGCTTACATTACATTACATGTACATTACATTTACATTACATTTACATTACATGTACATTACATGTACATTACATTTACATTACATGTACATTACATGTACATTACATGTACATTACATGTACATTACATTTACATTACATTTACATTACATTTATTCATTTAGCAGATGCTTTTATCCAAAGCGACTTTCAAGAAAGAGCTTTACAAAAAGTGCACAGGTCAATGATCACAAACAACGAGATAGCCCCCAAAAACATTGCGGGAAGCCAAAACATCCGCATACATTGTGATAAGCAACCAAGGGTCAATGGGAAGAAAACATAAGAGCAAGTAATTCAACCTCACCTAGCTTCACCTCACAATCACAGTAAAGACTCACGGCTCTCTGAAGCTCCCAATTCCACATCACGTAATCCTGCTCTCCTCTCCGCCAGTTCCTGGACATTGTGACCGGTACGTACCGGTACTACCACTCTCCCACCAACAGGGTCCACCTGTACCCCCCTGAGGTGAGTGTCCCCCAGACCCCGCCCTCCACCCCGCCCATGGCCAAACAGAAGCAGGCGCACCCTACCGAGCCGGACCCCAGCCAGGAATGTGAGCGCGAGCAGTCCAAACTGAAACGCTCCTACTCCTCGCCTGACATCAGCCAGGACCTGAGAGAGGATATCCAGAAGAAGACCGTCGCCACTGTAGCCACACCCGCCATCAACAGAGACACCAAGTAAGTGGTAGCGACGGACTCGATGCCCGCGTCTTTTAAAACCGCAGCGTAGATGTAGACGTCATAGACCTGCTGTCGGCTGCGTGTGACGCCCTCCGTCTGACCTTCACAGGCCTGCCGCTAACGTCTACGCCAAGGTGGAGATCGCCCGGCCGTCGGCCGCCAAGATACGCAACTTGAACCCTGTGTTCGGCGGCATGGGCGCCTTACTGACGGGCCTGCGTAACCTAGGTAACACGTGCTACATGAACTCCATCCTGCAGTGTCTGTGCAACACCCCTGCCATGGCTGAGTACTTCAACAACAACTACTACCAGCAGGACATCAACAGGTCAAGACTCCTGGAGTTACGCTGATAAATTGCGTCGGTATGTCTGTGGTGGTGGTGGTCTAACCCAGTCCCCCCTGTGTGTGTGTGTGTGTGTGTGTGTGTGTGTGTGTGTGTGTGTGTGTGTGTGTGTAGGGCCAACATTCTGGGCCATAAGGGGGAGGTGGCGGAGGAGTTTGGGGTCCTCATGAAGGCCCTGTGGTCAGGCCAGTACAAGTGCATCAGCCCACGGGATTTTAAGATCACCATTGGGAAGATCAACGATCAGTTCTCTGGTTACGAGCAGCAGGACTCCCAGGAGCTGCTGCTGTTTCTCATGGACGGCCTGCACGAGGACCTCAACAAGGTAGGGACGCCTCGCGGACGCTCCGGGGGGTTGGTAACATGTTTATATCTTGTTTGGTTGTGTCGCACATACATTTATTTGTCAACAGACTTAGGAAAACGATGCTATTGTAGGACATGCCTAAAATAGAGTCTGAAGTCATGAATAAAAAAAAACCTTGTGGGTTGCTCATCCCAGATGTAGAGGAGCCAGACCCTACTATAGATGGCAGACAGACCCTACTGTAGATGGCAGATAGACCCTACTGAAGATGGCAAACAGACCCTACTGTAGATTGCAGGCAGACCTTACTGTAGATGACAGACATATTGTACTGTAGATGGCAGACAGACCGAGCTGTAGATGACAGACAGACCGAGCTGTAAATGAAAGACAGATTGTACTGTAGATGGCAGACAGACCTTACTGTAGATGGCAGACAGACCGAGCTGTAGATGGCAGACAGACCTTACTGTAGATGGCAGACAGACCGAGCAGTAGATGGCAGACAGACCGAGCTGTAGATGGCAGACAAACCGAGCTGAAGATGGCAGACAGACCGAGCTGTAGATAGGAGCTAGACTGACTCATCTTCAAAATGGACTTAAATTGGAACTGATCTATGTCTGGGAAAAGCACCCCTAAGATGTACATATTCTGCCTTCAATTTACAAAATTTATTTTTGATTTCTTCTTTTTTTTATTGGGTTTCATTTTGATGGCAAAATTAGAGAGTAAGTAAACCTTTGTGCTTGTCTTCCGGAAGCACCATGTGTGATCGAGATCTTGTGAGAGCGTGTGGTGTATATGCACATGTCCACTTTGATTCTCCTGCCGGGTCCCTTTTGCATGTGGACCCAGAACACACCTCATCGCCTGTACTGATCCGTCCTGTAGCGCCCTCATGCTCCATATGGGTTCATGTGATAGTTTCGGGCTGAAAACAGACATCATTTCAGATGTAGTTTAGTTTTTTTCTGAGATGGACTTGAACATCATTATGAAACTAGAGTTAGTTACCCTGTATCATCTCAGTCCAGCCTCCCTTCTCTATCCTCCATGAGCACCAATATGAAGAGTCTGGAGCTCACCTCCCCAACTAGTCACCTATTACATGGAAGAGATGAGGAACGAGGCTCATGGGTTAGAAGCGGACTTGGGTTAGAAGCGGACCTGGGTTAGAAGCGGACCTGGGTTAGAAGCGGACTTGGGTTAGAAGCGGACCTGGGTTCGAAGCGGACTTGGGTTAGAAGCGGACTTGGGTTAGAAGCGGACCTGGGTTAGAAGCGGACCTGGGTTAGAAGCGGACTTGGGTTAGAAGCGGACCTGGGTTAGAAGCGGACTTGGGTTAGAAGCGGACCTGGGTTAGAAGCGGACCTGGGTTAGAAGCGGACTTGGGTTAGAAGCGGACCTGGGTTAGAAGCAGACCTGGGTTAGAAGTGGACTTGGGTTAGAAGCGGACCTGGGTTAGAAGCAGACCTGGGTTAGAAGTGGACTTGGGTTAGAAGCGGACCTGGGTTAGAAGCAGACCTGGGTTAGAAGCGGACTTGGGTTAGAAGCGGACCTGGGTTAGAAGCGGACTTGGGTTAGAAGCGGACCTGGGTTAGAAGCGGACCTTTGTCTGTGTGCATTTTTCACATGTGCTTTCCATCTCATAACATTACCTGTGGGCTGATGTGCCTGATCCAGCCTTGCCTCGTCAATCCTGTCTCATGGTCAAGACTAATTAATGAGATATTAATTAGTGAAGGGCTGACACATCACCTGACTCCACCCCTACCCCCACCCCCAAACACAGGCCGCTACTCTACCTACACTGTAAACATGTTCTTTATTTACCCTCCCGGTAAAAGTTAAAGAAAACATTCCATACTATACATGGGGTGTGTCACGACAGAGCTGTAGAAGCACTCAGCGTTTTATGGTGCCTTCTTACAGCTGTGGAAGACCAACTCTGCCTTTTGTGTTACTCTTGGCCATTACCTTCCTCATAAATGTGTCAAAACATCAAACTGAATCAAGAAAGCACTCAAGAGAAGCAAGTCTTGAATGCTCTAACTTAACCACTGTAGCAACCTTAGCATGCTAAGCTAACGTTAGCATGCTAAGCTAACGTTGAATTGTTCTCCTTGCACGCATCAGGCAGACAACCGGAAGCGGTACAAGGAGGAGGATAACGACCACCTGGATGACCAGCGCGCAGCAGACCTGGCATGGAGCAAGCACAAGCTGCTCAACGAGTCAATCATCGTGGCGTTGTTCCAGGGACAGTTCAAGTCCACCGTGCAGTGTCTCACCTGCCATCGCAAGTCACGCACCTTCGAGACCTTCATGTACTTGTCCCTGCCCCTTGCCTCCACCAACAAATGCTCCCTACAGGTGAGTCAGAGGGCATGTAAACACACAGTCACACAGGCACTGCCTTGTAATGACTGTTGATGGTTGTTTTGAAGACGGAACGGTTTGTTTAGTGGGCGAGTAAGCCTTTTGTTGCACCCCAGGACTGCCTGAAGCTGTTTTCCAAGGAGGAGAGGCTGACCGACAACAACAAGGTGTTCTGCAGACATTGCAAAGCCCACCGAGATTCTACCAAGAAACTGGAGATCTGGAAGGTTCCTCCCATTCTGCTGGTGCACTTAAAACGGTTTGTAAACACACCAGACCAGACCAGACCCCGGGGGGGGGGGGGGGGAACTCAATGTTATCACACTGATACCGAAGTACTAAAAGTATCTTTGAGATATGATTCATACGTTACCAGATTGTACTGAGATTTGCACAACTGTGCATTCACCATCCGGTATCTTGGTAAACATCCACCGCTGAATAGGGTAGTGAAAGACGCTTAGAAACACGACACATTGGATGACACGGTCCTCAATGCTTGTCGGCTCCTTCTGTTTTGTCACTGATGTTGACCCTGAGCTGTTGTGGTATGGTAGCTTCTCCTACGAGGGACGGTGGAAACAGAAGCTGCAGACCAGCGTAGACTTCCCTCAGGAGAGTCTGGACCTGGCCCAATACGTCATTGGACCCAAGCAGAACCTCAAGAGATACAACCTGTTTGGAGTGTCTGTGAGTTCCACTAAACCTTCTTCTTCTCTTGATTGAGTCCAGCTGAACCTGGGACGTGCTGGAGGGGTGACCCTAGCTAAGAGAGTTAACCTGCTGTTTCCCCTCTCTTGCTGACAGAACCACTATGGGGGTCTTGACGGAGGTCACTACACCGCCTACTGTAAGAATGCCCAGAAACAGCGCTGGTACAAGTTTGATGACCATGAGGTGTCTGACATCTCCACCTCTTCTGTGAAGTCCTCGGCTGCCTACATCTTGTTCTTCTCTACTCTGTGAAGCACCAGGGGACTTGGGGACCCCAGAAGACTCGACTTACTGAGCCAGCGCTGCTCTGAGCTACAGGCTGCTTTCTGCTTATAGCTCTGACATAGGACCTGGTGAAAAGACTCGCAGAGCTGGACGAAAGTGTGCGTGTGTGCGCAAGAATGAGTGTGCGTTGTTGTGTTTGTGAGAGAGAGTGTGGGGGTGTGAGCTCGTGTGAAAAGACTGTGTGAGAGTTAGACATGTGCTGGGGTGTGTATTCCAGCATGCCTCTGAGAGAGAGAGTGAGATAGAGACAGAGAGAGAGGGAGAGGGAGACGGAGAGAGGGACTGACAGACAGTTGGGGAGAGACAGAGATGTAGACACAGTCTGAAACTAGATGATTCCATAGCTGTTAAAACATGTCTATTTAAATTACTGACAGTAGAGAAAAGTACCTTTAACACACACATACACACTGCTGCCAGACTAATACTAAAGAATAGGATGCATACCAAGACTAGAACCCAAACTTCACCACCATCAAAGTTGTCGTAGAGCTGAAATCCACGTTTAAATACGGTCTCACGGTTCTGTCTCAAACTCCGTCAATTTTGACGGCATCCTTGTTTAACAGACGTTGCTCTTGCTTGTGAATAGACCATATTGAATCGTTGGCAGAGATTGATGTCAGATGTACATAGCGACTGCTGACCTTGCACATTAAACATGTTCAAACTGCATTTGGGGAGGATGCCTGTTTATTTATAAAGTGACCAAGTTTTTTCCTTTAATTTTTTGGTCAAGTCATGACTAACCATTGAAAAAGATTCCTGTCATCTGATCAAATAAGAGACAGACACTGACCTCTAGTGTTTTGCACAGGGTACTACATAAACAGGCATTCTGTTTATGTAATTTGGATTTAGAGATGGGCTCTCCTTATTGGGCTGGTCAGATAGTTCTAACGTAACATTCTTTGGAAATCTAATTGATGTGCTTCCTTGATATGCAACATTTTAAAGTGGTTTCTTCACTAATGTATGACTTGTACACGGCACTTCAGTATTTCAGTATACACCATAAGATAATGGTAATTTTGGCAATTCGGTTACTGGGAGTCTTATACTCTGGAAATATGGTTTTGTAGGGGGGGGGGGGGATTCTAGTGAATCTGTTAGGGGTACAAGGCAGTGAACTTGTTCATTAATATGATTGTGTGCCGTTGTCATGTATGACCTTATGAGCCAAATGGTTTAACCTTCCTTGAGCGGAGGAAGCAGAAGTTATACTCATGACACTATGAGCCTCTTATGTCTCTGAATCATATTTCCTGGTCTAGCATGGCATTGGCATTTTGGCATACTGTATATACAGCGTTTATTTTATGTTGATTTAATTTTTATTTTAATGCTCTCTTTCATATATAGCACTTGTATTAACCTCAAACTCATAAACATAAATATAATGTACCATTTATTAAAAGGTTCAAAACTAAATGATACTAGTGTTGTCATACTTTCCATACAAATAGTGTATCAATATAAATTCCATGACATATTTGGGTAGTTATATTTTCCATTGAGATTTATTCTGACATGACAAAACCACCAGAACACTAATTCATCACATATGGTTCTCTGACAGAACAGTTTGACACAGAGCCCGTGCCATGGATAATTAACACTCGATTGAGGGGTTTAATCAGATTGGTTACAAAGGTTCAACTATAACCATAACTCCAGGTATGACAGTAACAAATGAATATACTACCTACAACCCTAAGCGCCCATGGTTTAGTCTCGCTGTCAGACACTGGGACGTCCCCACTAAGAGGGTATCGGGATTGTTGGTTTGTTTTGGTTTGGATCCCAGCAGGTAAATCAGAGCCCAGAGATGTTGATGTTTGGGTAAGGCTACAGTCCGGGGACATCAGGCCTGATGAAGGGCCTGCGGCTGTACAGCAGGATGTAGGCGTTGGGGGACTGGACCAGGAAGTCCTGGATCTCTGTGACAGTTGTGTCATCAAACCGGTGCCAGGCATGGGACAAGGTGCTGTGGCACAGAGCTGTGTAGTGACCCATGTCCAGATCCCCCGTGTGGTTCTGAGGAGCAAATATACAAAACAGACACACTTCACCCAAAATGTAAACTTGTCTGTGACTGTTAGTGTGTGAGCACTCACCACCACAGCATACAGAGAATAGCTGGTGTAGAGTGCTGATGGGGAAGTCAAGAATGGAGAAAGGTCCAGATTGTCCATTGAGAAGAGGACGTTAGTCCTTAACTTTTTCTTTTCTGTCCCATGGCAACCAAAACTGTAAGTACAAGTTATGATGAGAGACAGACATTAAAGGGGAACTTAATGCAACCAAGAGTTTAAGACACTAGACTATTCTGTGGCTGTTGTGTACGGGTACAACGTTGTTGTTTATCACACTTGTTTAGCGAATGTTGTTGTTTAGCTATACACCCACCGCTTGAGGTGAAGCATGAGGATCTCTGGAGGTTTGGAGAGAGTGGTGAGTACTGCTGTATCTCTCTTGATCCCACACTCTGTACACAGCTTCTGGTCTCCACCTGTCAGAGTGCTCTGTTGGAAGAACAGAGACAAGCAGTCCTGCAGAATGGACACAAGACACAAGGAGAGTTAGGGGCAGGGTTATGTAAACATAGTCAGGGTTATTAAAGGATAGTTCTGGTCAGGGGAAGTACAAAATGATCAGGGTCAAGGTTACAAAATGATAATTTGCTTTCTCTGATAAACTCCAATTTTCAATTCCAGATTATAGTCAGAAATAGTTTAAATTGTGTCAAACGAGCAGCTGGTATTATCACTGTCTTTCACTCTGCCAGAGGCGGGTTAGGGTTAGCCAATATTGAGATTACAGCTGTATGTGACAACAAAGTTAGCCTAGCTGTTTATGAACAATTGAAATGCAAGTACTATGCTCTGCGCCCTATTTCACACAGTGAAAAAAGAGTAAATTTCTTATCTGAAGACAGCTTAACCCACACCTGAAGAGAGCACTTGTACACATCTGCAGGCATGGGCAGGGACAGTATGGTGAAGACTTGGTTGCTCTGCCCCTGCTGGTCACAGCGCATGCACAGTGTCACATAACTCAGCTGTCCCTCAAACAGACGTGTGATGATGGTGGACTCCCCTCCAGGGGACTTACTGCCACGACGGCTGGAGAAGCGTGTCGCTCCCTTCTGCAGGACAGAGACACAAAAACTTACACCGCCACACACGTGATGAGTCGCTGCCGGCCCAAGTGAGGCAGTGTCTACCTTTTTGAGGTCGTCGTGGAGGGCGTTTAGCAGGAACAGCAGCAGCTCCTGAGCATCCTGCTGGGAGTGATTGTTGAACTGAGGATGGAGAGAACTCACCATGGACCTCACATCCCCTGGGACGTAGCTGGGGCTTCGGCCCAGCCACACCTCCTCCAGCAGGGTCACAAATACCCTCACAACCATGCTCTCGCGCCTGGATGAAAGGAAGGAGAGAGAGGTGCAGAGACCACCGTGTTTTAGCTAATATTCTTCAGTTAGGGGTGATAAAACGGTACTTTGTGGTTGCTATGTCACAGAAAGGTAGTGACACGACACAAACCCACACACTTGGATCCGTCTTACTTGGCCAGCTCGGTTTGTGTGTGGCGGCTGAGAAGGTATTCCACCAGGGGAACAGTGGAGCAGAGACACTGTAGAACAGCATTCATGTAGCAGGAATTTCCTGAATTGATCAGTCCACACACTCCAGGTTTCCTGCTCCCTGGCACCCCCCACAGAGAGCTGGCCCCTTCCTCCTCCATGCACATCACCAGATCACGACTGCTCTGGCCCAAACTGCAGAGCCAATCAAGACACAAGACGGTTTTGAAAGAGTATGAGAGGAGGTTTAGCTGGAGAAAAGGGGCAAGACATCTTCCCTGTGCCTGGTTTCAGTAAGGCCCGACAGAAGCCTGGGGCTCCATTAACTCAAAGCCCAGGAGAGGAGCTCATAAACCAGGCCGCCACGGCAGGTGAGCACGGCTGAGGAAGGCATTAGAAACTGGCTAAGGACCAACACGTGTCAGAGAAGAGGAAAGAGATCTGTGCTACACACCCACTGTTTGTTTCTATTCAACCTCTGAGCAGTTCTCAAGTTAAAATACACTTTCTGACCCAACTGAGCACCTGCTGTAAAGATAAAATCACCCATGTGCTTCTTCTCAGTGTGTGAATGCAGCTAAAACAACTGTGTCGTTGCAACCTGTCAACACTGACACCTTTAGTGATCACAAAGGGACTATCTAGGGTTCTCCATTGTGTTTTTTTGTGTGTGTTTTTATTTAATACTTAGTGAATCATGATTGTGTAAATAAAATGTATATTCAAACTGCCAGCAGAAAGTGCAGGCAAAAAAATCTAAAATAATAATGAGGAATACAAGATGTCAGCATTTTGAAGGCAATTCAATGTGCTGCTTCAGTCGAGGGAAACTCAACATACCTCCCATCATCATCATCCATCTTGTTGCATGTGCTGGTATGAGTCTCCGCTTTGATGACACCAGGTGGTCTTTATGATATCATACTGTAGTATTTGAAGGTCAGAACCATCTGTTCGGCACAATGACATCATGCACTGACATCACAGCATCTAAAAAATGATCTCACAGTATCTTGTCATTTTAAATAATCTCAGTTAACTGTAAATTATAAAACAACAATTTATATTCTTATTCTATTTTTAATATGACAAAACCCTACCCTACTAACCCTGACCCAACCATAACATGATGCCTGACCAAATATAAAAAGTTGTAAAATTATTCATTGGGAATATATTTTTGGGGGAACATTTGGAAAAACACTCGAATCAACATTGTAAGAAGATACTTTTTTTTTTGTATTTTGAATAAAATTGTATTGGATTTAACCTCGGTCTCTAACGGGACAGATTGTCACATTTGATGTCGAACGGTAACTATGAAATCAACTTGACCTCGGTTATGATTTATAGGATATTCCATGTGAAGTCTGATGGAGTTAAATTTTGTATGAGACCACCTTACCTGCGGAGGGCAGCAAACGCTGTTCAGCGTCTAGTTTGCCTAAAACGAAAAAAAAAGGAAGAAGCCTAGCGTGTAGTCTGCCGGAAGAAAAAGAAAACAAACAGCTTGCGTCTTTTATTATTTTACGGATGTCTTTGAGAAAATGCCTTTCACAATATGCACTGAAAAACTGACTCAATGTTACGAGCGCTACCGGGAATATGTCACGAAAAATCCAGCAGCAACTGCACAGTTGGAGAGTGCGGTCCGAACCTTGTCCTATCTGATTGCAGGTGAGTTCCGCTGTCTAGATAGATCCAACTACTTAAGTTATAATGAGAGTGCATTAGGGCATGTAAAATAACTCGAATGATCACGCCGTTCTTTTCGTTCAGCTTGGTCTATGTAGCTAGCTAGAGCTAGTTCGATTGCAAAGCTTGTGACAATAGCGGCAGTGTGTTTTCTAGCTACAGGTGGTATCTATGCTGTTATGTCCAGGTTCTCTTTGTAACTCAAAACGGTCAGTCGGTCATAGTCAGTTTTCGCCCCAACTAAAATGGTGTCTTTATCTATGAAGTAATAATTAGACAAACATACCGGTTTTAGTTACCCGGCCTTCTGCATTCTTTTCATTTTAATCGTTTAACTGCTTAACATATATGTACGTGATCATGCGTTTGTAAAAGCTGTGAATATTGCTCCTACACGACTTCCTTAATCAACAACATGTGAGTCATTGTAGCAACATTCAATGTAGTCAGTCAGTACAGAGGGCTAACCATGCAAGCAAATCATTGACATAATGTTTTGAATTTTAAAATGCATTGAATACTTTAAATTTAAACACCAACGAATTTGTTGGTTTTGAATTAACCTCTTTAAGATTGAATACTAATTAATTTCAATGACATTTTTTTCAATTAAATATTAATTTATTTCAATGTACAGAAAAGAAATCAGATAAAAAATGTCAAGGTTTTGAAATTCAGGATGCTGAAATTCGAACGTTTAAATTCAGTTCACAAAAATAAATAATAATTCAAGCTTCAGAAATTCAAATAGAACAAAATTCAGGATGCTCAAATTCGAATGGTGAAATTAATATCCATGCTGTGATTGTATGACTGATCTGCATGTATGTATGCATGCACGACTGATTTGCATGTATGCACGTATTCAACTTTTGGGGATCTGAATTTTACTGTTCGATTTCAGCAATCTGAATTTCAAAACTTTGAAATTTGGGATCTGATTTATTTCTTTTTTTTGTACGTTGAAATAAATTAATATTTAATTGAAATAAATTAATATTTCAAATTAATAATTTTAAAGAGGGTAATTCAATTCGAATTTTTGGATTTTACATTGAAATAAACTACATAGCCAGACTTTCTCTGTAAAAGTGTTATAAAGTTATATCAACAATTAAACTAATGATATGTGCTTTTTTGACTCATTCTAAGGGAGGTTTACAGACTGCCATGAAATCTCTGAACTAGGTAAGTGAGCTTGTCAGTTTACACTTATACACTACAATCCCACAAAGTAAAGCAGTCATTTTATATCATAGTCCAGTAAACCAGATTGTAAATATGATAACAGACATGAAACAGACGGTCAATATAACAGTTAACATACAACACAAAATAGTTCAGAGGTTATGTAGTGAGAACAGGTCTACGAGGCTATCAACAAAGTATTCAGCAGCTGTTACAGCTGGGTTACGGTGGAATATGTTTGTATCTTTTCACAGTATTGGTATTATTTTGGGTCTGTTTTAGTATACACGGCTTCCAATCTGTTGGTGTTGCTGAATGATGGCATACTGCGCAAAGCACTTTGTCGCACGATACCTAGGGTGAGTGCATCCTCACTTTAGTCCTGGGTGCTTACCCTCTTCAATCCTTCTCCTTTCCCCCTAACAGTCCACACCACACCATATACTTACAACAGGATGTTTTTTTTTTAATGAATTATTTCAGCAAAAGATCCTCACGTGGCTATCTGCACTGGAGTATGTGGAGGTATTTGTGGAAATGGGTGCCACTAAGCTGTGGGGTGAACGTGGCCGCTGGCTGGTCATTGGGATCATCCACATCCTGAAGTATGACTTCTGTTAGAATAATACTGATAGTAACTGCAGTGATTTAGAATGGTTAGTTAAATATATTGTGCATCCGTTTTCGTGTTAAAGGTAATTCCATCAATTATAAAAATGTTGACACTTTTTAATGTTATTTTTACATTTCCCATAACTTTTGTCATCCATAGTTGTTATATTTTTCACATTAGCTTTCAACACCATCACTTCCTTATTTTACAGAGCAATCTTGCGCATCCAGCTGCTCTTTTGGTACAAATCAGGAATTCAGACTTCACCTCCTATAATACCCCTGGACAGAGAAGCAGGTCTCAGAAACCAAGGTCAGAGTTCTTTACTAACAGTATCACAAATTAAAATACTATTCCAAAATGAAATCTTTATTGGAATCAGTAATAAATAAAAATGGTACAGTGATTAATGAATCGGAACTACATTAAAGTAGATATTATGAATATTCTTTTACATGCTTTGTCTGTCCAAATGTATAACCCTTTCAAAGAGTGTTACCCAAGAGTCAAACTCAAAGACGAGGATGAATAGAAATATTAAAAATACTTCCTTCTGCGTGTCCTTTACAGACACAGAACATGATGACCACCCTGAAGACCCATCCTTTGTAGGGCAGCGATCAGGCCGTGTGATCAGGCCACTTGGCAGCAGTAAGACAGGCAGCACTCATACTAAAAGGGCAGCTGATATTTAGGTTTTTGTTGTTATCATTTAATGTACAACTACTTTGATGGGGTGAAATGATGAACAAAAGGGCCCTTTTAAAATGGTCATTTGTCGATGACTCCTGAAAATCTTGAGAAGGAAACTTAACAAAAAGTGGTAATCAAACAGAATACAACATAAAACAGTCATTTACTACATTTAGATGATTTGGGGGATGTACACTTGAATATTAACAATGTGGATTTAAGACTTACTTCTCACTTCTGCAGACTACAGTATATAGAACCTGCATCGAGCACCTTATGGGAAAATGTGACAAATTGTTTTCACGTCTCTCTCAGCGCCCCCTCTGCACACCAGGCTGTGGGAGGCACCTGGCAGAGAGAGGAGGCAGGACTGTGAAGACCCTCCTTCTGCTCCCACACAGCTGGGTTTCCAGGAGACCTTGGCAGAGTCTCTCTTTATTGGACGCCCACTCGTGCACTGTATCCTTCCTACGTAGTCTGTAGCTGCATCCGTGGTTCAAGCCTTGGAAACGCAAAATAGTTTCTCTTACAGACCCATTCTGTATATTGTAGACTATGCATTGTATCGAAAGTTTTAAGCATTGGTAGCTTGTCTTTGTGAGCTCAATGTTTTAATTGAGAACTTGATCTTAAACAGGCTGAGAAAGTCAAGAATACAGATACACCTGATAACCACTAGATGGCGCTCAGAGCGCTTGACTAGAACGAGTCTGACCAACTTTTCATGAATAAAATCACTGTCACAAAACATCAATCAGGGAAACACTGTGAAACACAGTTTGGTTCCATTTGAAAAACTTGTCTGTTGTGCAGAGTTGGTTGGATTAGACAAATTGAGGATTGAATGACTTTATATCTTAACGGATTATAGTTTATTTTTATTATCTTTGTCTATGATGATGTGCCTCAAAAAACTGGGGTTTTATATGAAAATGATGATAAAACCATGAATACTGTTGTTGAAATGAATAGGGAGCAAAGAAAGTGGGCGGCTGATGATTATAGTTATTTTTCATACTTATATACTTGGATATGGATTAAGGATAGGAGAAACTGATGGGTCACGTTATAGTTGTTTGATATTGTTTCTACTATTATAAGTGTTTGTTCCGTAATGCAAAAATGCAGTGCTTTCACTTGGATTATGTGGAAAACGCTCCTGGAAACCATGGGTTATCTCTGGAGTCGTTGAAATAACCAGGTAGGTGCTTTCGAAAAGTATTTATAAATGTTTTCATACTTTTGCATTTAGTCAGTTAGCAGATGTTCTTATACTTGCTTTTGAATAAAAATATTATTTTAACTATTATTATATTAAACAACATATCTTATTTACATGAGTATTCAAACTCTTTGGAATAAGTGATAAAATACTTTTTGGGTCACAAGCAAATTATCTTGTAATTATGTCAAAATGTTGGTATATATTTATGGTGAGTATGGATTAGTTACCACGTGATATGATGTCTAAACAAAATAACTTGGTCTATTACTAATTGTAACTCGTAAAAGTAATACATTGTATGTCTCACACCCAGCACTAGCTAGCTTTGAAATAAAATGAAAAAGAATGCATAAAAAATCAAAAATAAATAGCCTTTTTGTCTGCTTTTTCATAGTTTGGCATTGCTTTATGAAACAAAATCTCTGACGCGACCAGAAAGAGCAGAGTTGAGAAGAAGAGCCATCCTACTTCTCTACTACCTGCTGCGTTCACCTTTCTACGACAGATACTCAGAGTAAGTTTTATCATCCTGGCTGCTATCCAAACATAATCAACCCCTCGTCCCAGTGAAGGTTCAAAACAGCAGGTTAGATGAGCCCTAAGGACACACATGTCAGCTTTCTTTGTGTGGGGGAGGTGTGTGTGTGAGGGAGGGTGGGGGGATTCTCTTGACCCAGATGGACAAACCCCAGGTCCTAATCCTGTTTCTCGAGCAACTTCTGGAAGCGTGATAGATGTGTCAGCAGGGTTAGGGTCAGTGAGACTGTCTAGGCAGCGGGTGAGATGCTTCTTGAGAGTAGATCAACTTATTAATTGATCGCTCCTAAAATTAAAACGGTTCCTGCTTGTCAGCGATGCCAAAGTGGGGCAAGGTTCGACATGCCAGACCAGACACGGGCAACTCCACGGTACCCTTGCTCGATGGACACAGGTGGCAGCAAAACATGACTACCACCTGTTCTCCCATCCGGATCCAAAACTTGCGAGCGTAGGAGGGCCACTTGTGGAGATATGGCAGGCCTTATTTATATGAGGGCCAATTGGATCAAACGGCAGCAAATTCACATTGGCGGAATCCTTAGCCAAAAGCAGTCCATTTGTAATATGAATGAGAATATATTGCAAAACACAAAGGTACAGGACCGTTACCGATTACCAAATTGGACTTCGCGTCCATGTGAAAAACGAGACTGATACAGTGGCCCCCTCGATTCACAAGCAATATTTTATATTTTACTCTTTATCTCTTTCTCTAGCTCTCAAACAAAGATAACTGAGAAAAATATTTTACTAAAGGCTTTAGATAACCAACCCCATTCAGTTGTTAACAGTGTGATACTTTGTCACCTGATCAAACATTCAAAGTCATGCCACAGCAGTCCTTTGTACAGTGTCAGTAGTAAAGTTAACACTCAGACCACAAGAGGACTGAGAATTGGTATTGGTGGACATTTATTTATTTATTTTTCTCTAACAAAGATCAGTTATAGTGTGGAAACATTTCTGAATTCTTTCTTTAACCAACCTGCTTGTTTCACACACAGGACAAAGATTATTTTCCTTCTTAGATTCCTGGCTGAATATGTACCTGGAGTTGGACTTATTGCACGTAAGTGCTTATTATATAATGACTGTGCACATCTCACCTTGTTATCTCACACAAAGTAATAATTCATTTTTGCCAAATTCTTAAACTCTGGGATATCGAAAAAGAACGCCAGTCTGTGTCCCTGTTGTCTTTTAATTTTCTCAAACTGGTTCCTCAGGCCCTTTAATGGATTACCTTCCTGTCTGGCAGAAGATCTATTTCTACAACTGGGGATAGGAGCTTGGGCCAGAAGAGAATGTTGTTTATTTGTGAGAAAGAGAGGAAGATTTTTCAACTGCAGAGACTCACAAGCCCAAGTCTACAGACAATGTGTTAAATTGGTGTATGGTTACGCCATGTTAATCTACAAAGAGGTCTGTTTATGTTGATGTACGTATTATACCCGTAGACATGTATTGATTGCACATTGACCTGAATCTCTTTTTCATATGCTATTTTAATATTTTTATCAATACAAAATCATCGTAACATGAAATGTGATCAATAAATACATAAACTTGGTGGATTACTTCTTTGAATAAGTATATTGTAGTACAGCACTCATCTGATCACAGATAACACATTTTGTTGTTATCATTATGATAATATTTTGATATCAAACACAAAAGAATGAATACACCGACACTTTCTGAAATGCCATGTTTGGTCAAAATGCAAACTCGATGTATTCAAGATCAATGGACAGATGTTTATTCACCCATTCTCATGCTAATTGTGATGAGTGTGGATCAATTTAGGCTTACTGCCAAACATACCCATCGCCCCTACAACTAAACACAAACAAATAACCTCAAACGGTATTGAAACAAATATTTATCTAGACGTATTTGGAATGCTATTATAAAACAGGCAATGACATTGTGACGCAATAAATAAACATACTAATATTCTAATTTCTCGAATTAACTCTCAAGTGCGTCATTTGCGTGTGATTGTGTTGTTCGGTGCATATGTATACTCATTAAAAACACTACATATTGTTGGCATTAGAGGACGATAAAAGCTATTGAAATATATCGTTTGGCAGAAACTACACTTAGACACCGACCCTTCCACCTTTCGATATCCATTTTTTAAAACCATGGTCCAAAAGGACTTATGTCTCTTGGTGGTCCACTACAATTTCTTAATTAAAAGTAGTTAACTTTTTTCATATCTGCAACTATGTTTTAATGTAACAGAAACCTCTAATCCTCTTTCATCTCTAGCTTTGATTGTGACTTTATAGTTTGCTTGTACTAGAATAGTAAAATCAAGAAAGTTCAGTCATGCATTTCCAACACTTTTATCATTAGCCTTATCACAGATACGTTATGAGCGTATATTTAGAGGGCTAGATTATACATCTGGCTATTGTGCCAACTAAAACAAATATGAACCGCCATCCTCCATCCATGAACTCCTGATTGCCTCCCATATCGTAACTGTTCTGGTTGGTTATTTCATTGGTTAGGTGGGACTTATTGTAATGACGTTGGCTCATTGGTTTGCTTTGGAAAAGCCATTCTCTCATTTGTGGAACTGGACTGTCTGATGGGCGTACACTGGTTTGCCCCCACTTTTCCCGTGTACCGCCCTTCAGATGAGAAAGTAAGCAGCCGTAGAGCCATCGTATCCTTTCTCGAATACAGAGTAATTTGACAACGCCTTCCGGAATATAGTGTGAGTTGAAGTTGCCTTGCCGCAATAGCTTCAGGTACGATGACTCCAAATATGTTTGAGGGAATGTGTTTTGCCCACTTACTGTTGATGATGTTACAGCGCGTCCATATATCCAACCAGTTAGCTAGCTAGCAACATTAGCACACCCTCGTTTTGTCATTTTGGGTCGAATAGATAGCCTGACTAGTCTTACTTGTCTTGTCTAGCCACATAAGTATCAGAACATATTAAGCCAACTGTTGGGTTTTATTCTACATATCTGGTTACAATTGTTTTAATACGGTTTGGGTAGCGACGAAGGGAGAATTAGCTTGCTAGCAGCTAGTTCCTTAGCTGACGTTGTTTCCAATGTAATCAGGCTGATTAGATTTAGTCATTCTAATTTATATATCATATCATCACTGTTCTTATATTGTTCGCGGCCTTACCCCGGCTGTGTCACTTTAACACCAAATGAATGTTTCTTTTATACTTGACATATTAGTCAAATACCTGTTAAATTTAACTGTAAGCTACATTTATACTACTAGAGAATCAATGGTTGTCATGTTCCAACGGGTTCAGTAAATTCTACTACAGTTAGTCTATGAAGATGGAGATGATCACAATTAGGTTAAGTACATGATATATAATATAATTCGCTATATTTAGAAAACGCTTGCACCAGGCATCTTTTTTTACGAAGTATCGATAGTTTGTGAGTGATTAAAATCGTTTCTGTTGGCAAATACATTGCATATTATTGACTTAAACAACTCCTGTCTCAGAATGCTTATATCACTGGTATACACCGCGGTTTTTGTTTATAGGAAGGAGGGCATTTCAAGTAATGTTCTACTGTTCTTCTGAATGAAGGGTGTGGCCCAGCCTTCAGACGTGAAGTGGAAATGTCTCAATATGAACTTTGTGTCAGATTTCAAGACAGACTTGAAAGGTTGGTAGCTTATTGTTAGCTAAACAAACGTCTCTTATGTCCATCTCCACTGGAGTGCTTAATCACTGTGTGATGGTGAACATTTGCTGACTTTACGTTTCAGGCAGTGCGGTTGTATGTCGCATCAACTCACTGTGCGTTATGATAATTAACTGTTTTATCAGGACAGAGACTGCTCAGGCCTCAGTGAACTGTGAAATCCGCAAGGTACATGACATGTCATCATCCTTTCGAGTGCGTGTGAGGATCACTTATGTTGTTTACTGGTGTGAGCCTTGTTGAAATAGAATAAGGAAGAGGCACTCCTCAAATTCCAACCTCATTACATAGGCTCTCTGTCGGATAGAGGGGGGGGGGGGGGGAGACAGCCTCCCGGTTGTAGCCTAGCCTGTCAACAGCTAGACTAATTTTATTGTTTTAAGTGTTATGCAACAGTGCACTCAAACGCTCCTTAGTCAAACTTATTAAGCAATCCCTTTAAAAAGTATGGGTAAAGAATTGTATGTTACCAACATTAGGTTTTTCTTTCTTATTCCCCCCCTCCACCTCCATCTGTTTTCCATCATTCTCTGTCCTTCCCCAACCACACTGGGAGTCCCGCATGCCAGGAGAGGAGAGACAAAACGGAGGGGGGATGGAGTGAAAGAGAATCACATGTACAAATGTCATAGAGAGAGGAAGATAATTACATAATAGAAGGAAAAAGAATAGGAGAGAAGACGGAAGAAGGGGGGGGTGTAGGCGTCTGTCTCGTGGGATTGCAGAGTTAGGACATTCTAAGTATAGCCTACACTCATGGGTCCTGTTGTGTAGTAAAGTAATGACTATTCTCAATATCTCCCCCTTTCAATTGTTCAGACAGGACTGGAGAAGATTTAGGCCAACGCCTACCAGCTAACATCTTTGGACGCATGCTTGAAATGGAAGCGTGTCATTTTGTTATGGTGTAAACGGAGTCTGGCGGTGCCTGTCGTAGGACGTGTAGTTGTGCGAGACGAGTTGCAGTCTTTTTTTGAAGAATCAAATGAAATCTTTCTTACTTTTGCAAAGTGTAAGAGTCCTCACAACACCGTCACCTCACTTTATCCTGAGACTTAATGCCTTCGTTTTTGCTTATTGTTAGCAAAAAAGCCTTTTATGGTGCCAGCTAATATGACTTCAGCCTCTGAAGGTGTGTGCTGATTAGCGAGTGTATGCGTTTGTTATGGGTGTGTCTGGACCAGTATAGCAGACAAAGTGAATAAGAGTATCAGTCCGCTGTTATTACTGGCCCGTGGCCATCTGTTGTGTTGGAGGATTAGCGGTTTGGAAAAGGAGAAAGGCATTGACTCGGCCATACATTAAGATACTCTTGTCTTAACCTCCATCCCCCACCATCCTTACTGTGTTTGCATGCTCTTATTACTCCTGTCAAGGCAATAGCATTACCAAAATCAGTGGATTTAAATTTTGTCAAGGCCTGGACAAGGTGCTGGAAGTTTTCCACACTCCAAATAGAAATTCAATTGAGACCTTGTGACTGGATAAGGCCACTGCAGTGAGCTGAATCCACTGTCATGTTTGTGGAACCATCCCTGGACTGTTCTAGCCTTGAGGTTATGGAGCATTACTCTGCTGAAGAACTCCATTAGCAAATGCATTATGCAGCAATACTGCCATGAAACCATGCCCCCGATTGGCAATAATGTTCTGATATCCAGTGGCATTCAAACCTTTCTCCACGTTTGTTTAGGGGCTGATGTTAGCCCCACCGCATTACAGTACTAGCCTGGGACCCAGACGAATCGCAGCTCATGTTTATTTGCTCTGGTGAATTGTCTGGCCACCCTTTCATTCAAACAGATTTCCCCCCGACATGAAAAGTGACGGGCCAATCACAACCGTCAGAAGTTTGATGCAACTTGCGACATTCATACTTGCAAATGTAACTTTGAATTTGGAAAGTATTGACCTTGATTACTATGGATTTATCTGATTATATTTGTCAGTCATTAATTAAATACGTCTAAAAGCGGAGGAACATTCAATAACACCATTATTATCCTTGTACATTTACTGCTTGAATGTTATGAGAGTTTTTCCCCCATAGTATCATCAGTCTAGACGGAATGTGCCTCCACTACTCAGGACAGATTCCCTGCTCTGATTTAGTTTGCAATAACGAGTCTGTAATCACCATTAGTATCATATTACTACCATCAAGACTGACCTTTACATACTTATTTATGTCATCCCCCCATCAAGGTTGTGTTATGACCATTGGATTAGTGTGTTAGCATATTACTGTGGGTTTATGACTTAGAGGGTGTAATGGAGGACGAGCAGATAGGAAACAACCCAGTGGATCAGAGTCCGGAGAGGGCGGGCTGTGGAACAAAGACCCAGATCCTGAGGGGTTTGATCCTGCCTCGGTCTTGGCTGTGTGCTTGAAAGTTGTTGTCTTCCTGAAGGGTGAACCATTGGCCCTGTCTGAGGTCGTGTGCACTCGTGCAATTTTTCTCCCAGGTTCTCTTTGGTTCCCCGTTCATCATTCCCTTAATCCAGACCAGTCCTGCCCTGCGGTACTAAAGCATTCCCATCGCATGATGCTCTCCACCAACCAATCAACTTTGTTCATTGGGGGGGGGGGGGGGTTGTACTTGAAGTTCACTCACATTGGAAATATTCTCTGCGGCTGAAGGAGTCTCATTTTACAGCAAAATGCTTGAAGAAACAGTGCCACAGAATACAACATAAAAAGAAAAAACGCACACTGTGTCTGTGTGTCCACAGAGTGGAGATCATGTGTAGTGCTCAGCTGGAGAATCTGGAGTCTATGAGGGCGCTTGTTTGAATTACAGTGCAGGACCGGGTTAGGTCCTTTTGTCCTGCCTTCTGACAGGTGACACTTAATCACACATGCGTCTGACGACTCGCTTTACAGAACATTGCTTCGATCCTGTTGGTAATCCTATTCATCTGTCTAGAGCTGTCAATTGAATTGCGCAAATATTTGTCAAACTCAATCTGTCTGCCACCTCACGAAACAGGCTCTGACCTCTGAGAAAGGCCCTCTCTTGTCCCAGCTGTGGATGACTGTGTGTGTGTGTGTGTGTGTGTGTGTACTGTCCTATTTACAACCATAGCTGTGACCTAAAGCCTCCATGTCTCAGACTGTAAAAAGGAAATCGTCTTGTCGGAAATACATGACATAGCAATCACGTTACGGACCAAAACGTAACGTGCTTGTCTCTCTTGTGTCTCTGTCTGTCCTGTGTGTGTGTTGGCAGGTGGCCCCCCCTGTCCGTGCACCCTGAGCCTGAGAGACTGAGCCCTGCAGCTGCGTCTTCAGACGGGACCATGGCGCTGTCCTTCAAGAAAGACCTGGACAAGTACAAGGAGATCGACGAGGATGAGATCCTCAACAAGCTCTCCGAGGAGGAACTCAAACAGCTGGAGACGGCCCTAGAGGAGATGGATCCTGAGGTGGGGGTTGGAGGAGGTGGAGCAGGATGTGGAGGAGAGAAAGGGGAGGGGAAGGGATGGGGGGGGGAGAAAGAGGGAGGTCTAGCAGGATGAGGGAAGGAGCAGGAGGGAGGAGGAGCGGGATGGTGGTAGACAGTTGGACATATGCCAGTGAATGAAGACACAGCATTCAACCTCAAACTCAACCCTCTCCTGCTAAACGTTCACACGACCAAGTGTTCATTCGTGAGCAGTGTTTTAGACAGATGGAAGTCCTGTCCTGTCCAGGCTTCCCCTTCTGTCTCCCTCCTATTTGTATTGCTTGGGTGAAAGTCATACGTCTGTTTTTTTACGAGAAGCAGTACTAAGTAATGAATGGTGCGTCTCCCATCCCAGAATGCCCTCCTGCCAGCCAGTATGCGCCAGAAGGATCAGACCAACAAGCAAACAACCGGGACGTTCAACAGAGAGCGCCTCCTCAACTACCTGGAGAAGGAGGCGCTGGAGTACAAGGACCGAGAGGATATCCTCCCCTTCACCGGCGAGAGAAAAGGTGTGTGTGTGTGTGTGTAGGTGTGTGTGTAGGTGTGTGCTCACCCAGGGAGCCGACAGTTGGGCAGTACGGTGGGAACAGGGTGTAGCTGTTTGTGCTCTCAGTTTGGGTATCATTGATGATAAGTATCAGTTGTGTGTTGTATTCTAGGTGAGGATTGGATTTCAGACTGAAAGAAGGAAGGGGGAGAGAGGGAGAGATATAGAGGGAGGGGGAGGACGCTACAGATGTCAAGTTGTTCACTTATTCATCCAGCTTGGCTCTCAGTTACACACATTACATACAGCACTAGCACAGAACATACAGCACTAGCACAGCGTGTACAACGCTAGCACAGGCCGACCCTGTTATAAAGAAAATGATTTGGAGACTCTTCACATTCATCCAGCTGTTATTCGAGGGTTTTGAAAGAGCATTTATCGGCCCGATTAATCGGCCTCCTGATAAATCGGTTGACATTTCCTTTGTGACGTGAAGCAGTGTTTCCCTTTAATTACCTAAATGGTGGCGGCCAGCCATAGTGTCATTTGTCCTGCGTCTCAATTTTTCTCTCAAAGTTTACCCGATTGATGCATTTAACAAAAAAATTGTCAAATCTTCTTCTGGGGGAGCAAGCCCCCGGACCCTCGAAGGTCAGAGGTTCACCTCCCCATAGTCTGACTAAATCCTGGGAGAAACACTGACGTGTCAAAAGTGGTTTAAAAAACAATTTCTGCTGTGATTCTTTTTGAAACACAGCTGGGTGGAAACAGAGACCCGGTTATAGAACTCAAGACATCTTAGTCCCGAGAGATACAAACACATTGAAGAGGATCTCTGGTCATTACACATTTTTTTCAGCAGGAATCTGGTAGCGTCTGTATATTTTAGAACTTGGGAACCACAAATCACAGTGGTGGTTTTGTGGAATGTACAAGATTATTTATTTGTATTACTACTGGCCACTACTGATAAATAGTTTGAGCCACACTCCTCAACTGCTAATCCAGCCTTGGTTAGACTTGTGTAAACCTCTTCAGCATGGTAAATTCTGCGGTGATAGAAAGTCAATTTAGTTAAGATAGGCGTTTTCAGTTCACACCAAGGTCAGATGAGTGTAGATCCCATGGTATTCTCTGGTAAATTTGCGGTACAGTTAAAGATGAGTGTGTATATTTTATTTTGTCATCTGGTGTTACTCAATGGGTGAAGTTAGTTGAGGTCTACTCGGCTGTTTATACCATGGGTGAAGCTTGGCTGGTTGCCTACTCTGTCAGACCTGACTTTGAGAGTTTAGTTTGGTTTTAGGTGTTGTTTTGTGGGCATAAGTGAAGCCCTCTGTACCATTGCTTGTAAAAAAAGGAGACATAAATATGATTGGATAAACAGTGCCCTTTTGAAACTTTTCATTGGGTTAGGAGTTGCTGAAAGCCTCTGTTGTCATGGGCGTTGTCATGGCTCAACCCAGGGTTTTTTCTCTCTCTCGCTCCGGCTCTCTTTCTCAGTCATGCTTCTTTTCACTTAAGTTTCTAAATGTAGCCTTTACCTCGAGTGCTCTGCTTGTCCTCAGCTTGGATTTACACTTTCTGCTGTTTAAGGATGATATGAACCACTCATGATCTGGCAAGCTAAAAAAAAAAACATTTGACACTATTTATTCTTTATTTTGCAACTTTCTTTATTCCCCTGACATGAAATGTGACTGTGTATTCTGGGTAATTCCTAGGCAGTTTAGTCTTGAGGGATTTCCACAGGATGCAGGGTAATGGCTGTATTTACTGTTCACAAGCTTTACGGAAGTGCCAAGGCTCTTAGAGAAGAGCACTGTTTGAGTGTTCTGGCTGACGGGGAAGGGGGGGGGGAGAGGGTCAGAGGAGAAAGAGTGCGATGAAGAGAGAGGGTCAGAGGGGGAGAAAGAGGGTGATGGAGAGAGACGAGGGAGAGAGAGGAGCAGAGGAAGGGAGACAGAGAAAAGAGAGAGCAGTGGGACATACTGAGGGGACGGAAGTTGATGAAAACAGTTTTTTTTTTTTTCTGTGTGAGGCGGGTGGGGAACATGCAGTCTGAACTGGGGGTCGGGTTGGGGGCCATTAAGATTGGTCAAGGGTATGTGTGGACTGGGAAGAGAGGAAGGCGTGCTGTAAAGGAAGTTGCTGGTCTGCGGCCCAGCAGCGCTGGTGTGGTTTCCACTCTATTCTTTATTCCACGACTTCCTTCGGTCTTACCTCTCGCTGTGTGGGCTACCACAACCATGCCCCCTGGGGCCGTCAGACTGAAACACAGGGACAGAGAGAGATGTGGACACATCAGGAGCTGTTGTCTTTTGAAACTTCAGGGGATCGGAAGGCAAAGTGACATTCTCAGATGGAGGAGGGAGAGAGGGGGAGAGAGAGAGAGGGGGAGAGAGAGAGAGGGGGAGAGAGAGAGGGGGAGAGAGAGAGGGGGAGGAGAGAGAGAGGGAGAGAGAGAGAGAGAGAGAGAGAGGAGGAGAGAATAATCAGATGGAAGACTGGAAAGAGGTCCAAACAAGGCAGCATATGTCAGTCAATTATTCCCAAGAATCACTAGCAAATAGTTTGTACTGTGACAAAACGGTACTGAGAAAAAACAAGCCAAGCTGGCTAACTCTAGCTAACCTGTGCAATGTGTCAGTAGAAGCACCGCTTTATAAACACACATCCTGCGGCTGCTGCTGTCTTACTACGTCTTTCTCTCTGCAGGTAAAGCGTTTGTTCCCAAGCAGAAGACCTCGGAGATGCGCTCAGAGGAAGTCACAACCCTCGACCCGGAACTAGAGGAAGCCCTGTCCAGCGCCACAGACACTGAGCTGTGTGACCTAGCAGGTGAGGGGGGGGGGGGCCTCGGGAAAGGGATGTGGGTGTGGGGAGGGGGCATAAATGGAGAGAAAGGTAACAGTTTACGTCTTCAAACAGATTGTCTGTGTTTCTAAAGCAGCCACAGTGACACCCACACCGGGTGTTTTGTGAGTGTGTCTCCTCCAACTGTCCTCTCTCTCTCTCTCTCCGGGGGCAGGAGAACACTAGCTCTTCTCACTCTCTGTGTTTCATTCCCATGGCTTTGGAGGTGTGTGTGTGTGTGTGTGTGTGGAGCGTGAGAGAGCTTACTCTGCAGAAGGATAGCCTGTCTCCTGCTTTTGTCTCCCGAGGACGCTTTTGTTCCCCAGCAGTGAATGACTCGTGGAGAGATGCGTCTGGTTGAGATTTATGTGCATCCCTAATCCGTCCATGTCACACACAAACAAACACATGACTCGTCTTCTGTGTGTGTGTGCGCTCTGGTTACAGCAATCCTTGGGGTACACACACTGGTGACCAGCACTCAGACATACGATGGGACCAGCAGCAAAGAGGGATTCAACAGTGAGTGCACAACTCGAGTCGCTCGATGCAACATCTCTGAGGTAGCTCCAGTGTTGTAACTGCTGGTTGTGGTTGAACGCCTTCCAGATGTGATCAAAGGAGAGAAGATGAACCCGGTGTTCGACGAGCCCCCCAACCCCACTAACGTTGAAGACACCCTGCAGAGGATAAAGAGCGACGACAGCTCTCTAACGGATGTTAACCTCAACAACATCAAGGTACGCAAACGCACACCTTTTCAGAACCGTGTGACTCTTGGGTCCAACAGCTGTGATATGACTCTTTCCTGTTTTTTTGTTTGTTCGTTTTTCTCTCCAGAACATTCCCATTCCCACACTGAAGGACTTTGCCAAGGCTATGGAAAACAACACTCACGTCAAGAAGTTTAGTCTGGCGGCCACCAGGAGTAACGACCCCATCGCTGTGGTGTGTTCTCTCTGTTCCGTTCTCTCTGTTCCGTTCTCTGTTCCGTTGAGGTTATCTGGAACGTGGAGAGACAGATGCTTTGTGTTGAAGGAAGGTTATCTCAACCAAGAGCTAACAGACTACCTCTTCCCCCTCCAGGCCTTCAGTGAGATGTTGAGGAGGAACAAGACCTTGCGGTGTCTGAACCTCGAGTCCAACTTCATCACTGGAGCCGGCGTGCAGGCCTTGGTGGACGCCCTGAGAGATAACGACACACTCATAGAGATCAAGATAGACAACCAGGTAACACACACACACACACCCTCACACACATTCACAAGCATGCAGGCACACACCCATGCACAGACTGACCTCTGGGCAGATCTTGACCGGTGTCGTTTTTCCCCCCCTCAGAGGCAGCAGTTGGGTACAACGGTAGAGATGGAGATCGCTAAGATGTTAGAGGAGAACCATAGCATAGTGAAGTTTGGCTACCATTTCACCCAGCAAGGACCACGATCTAGGGCCGCTGGAGCCATCACCAAGAACAACGATCTGGGTGAGACACGCTCTCCATGAAAGCCTTGCTCATCCTGTTCTCCAATCTACAGGTCGTTTCTGTGGCAAATCCACTCAGCTTTGGGTGTTTTTTTTTTTTGTATTACATATCTGGCTATTCCTTTCTTCCCTTGACCCCACTCTCTGTCTGCTTCCATTCTGAAGCTGTGGCCTTCTTCTTCTGTTACACCGGCTGGTGGAGTGTTCAACCGGGCTAGCTCTCCACACTGGCCATGTGACTACCCAGCCAAGGCCTCAGATTCTATGTCTCTCTCTGTGTCTCTCTCTCTGTGTCTCTCTCTGTGTCTCTCTCTGTGTCTCTCTCTGTGTCTCTCTCTGTGTCTCTCTCTGTGTCTCTCTCTGTGTCTCTCTCTCTGTGTCTCTCTCTCTGTGTCTCTCTCTGTGTCTCTCTCTCTGTGTCTCTCTCTGTCTCTCTCTCTGTGTCTCTCTCTGTGTCTCTCTCTGAGCTCCGAGGTTCCTCAGAACGTAGTATCACAGGTCGGATGTGTGTTTGGTGCTAGGTTTCCTTGGATGCACTTGAGTGGTGTTAACTCCCAACAGTTTGGATGTGTTCCTGCACTTGCACTAACTGCATTAGAATGGGTCTGAAGGGTGTGAAGCAGGTTCACATTGCTGTTTTGGACACGATTAACAGGATTGAGATGGTTTTGTGTGTCAAGGATTTAGAGTCTCCCTTTCCCCCCCTTTTCTCACTCATGCACTCTCTCCTGCAGTGCGCAAGAGGCGAGTAGAGGGGGACTTGTAAGGATGGAGCCGATCCTCTCTCAGCCAATCCTGTCGTCTCATCTCACCATGTGGAATACTTTCAGCCAATCCCCTGGTCTCATCTCACGTGTGGAACCTTTGTCTTGTGCCAAACCACGGAGCAAGGCGCCCTCAACCAGAACCAACATTTGAGAAGAAGGGAAATAACTGGAAATGCCCTCTCCCATACATTCTTATTATTATTATTATGATATTGTCATGTTACAATTACAACTGTAAACCTTTTTGTTATTGTTTTTTGTCAGCTCATTCCAGCTGCTCTTTTTCTTTGAGCTTCTATACAACTATTCTTTCCTTTTTTTTTTCCCCTTATCTTATCTTTTTTTTTTTTACTATACTTTGAGCATGATGAACAGGACAAACATATGTGTACAGAACCAAGTAACCATTCACAGAAGGATACACATGTAACCGTGAACTAAACACGTAGTTTTTGCTATAACATCTACTGTAAAAAAAAAATGTTTTAAAGATTGTAGGGCCTTATGCTTCATATATGGCTAAATATAGAACTCCGTAGAACGAACAAGTCTTTTGTTTAACTTCCTGGGCTGGATAAATTGGAGCTGCTGCTCATGTCTGTCCACTGGTCTTTAGCATGACTTGCAGTGTTGCGGTTAGAGGTCAAACTAGTCTTGTTTAGCATTGGAGAGCACTATGAGACTGTAAGGTAGTCCACTAATGTAGAGCCGTCTGTCGAGTATGTCATTTCTGAGTATGCAGCCTACTGGCCTGGAATCTGACTAGGCAGCAACATCGTTGGAGGTGGACAACCCAGTTCTAAGGGCTAGCTGTTGGCATAGAGATGACAGTTGGCCCAACTGGCTGTTAGCTTCTTGATGGCATGCAGCTTTGTCCAATGCTAAATCAGGTGCTGGTTTTAAAACTGCGGTGGCATGAAGGAAGATGCAGCACTGGCAGTCTGTTAGCTCTGTGGTATAGATATTAACACAATGTAGGAACGACACACTTAGCAGAAATGCACACAATTTTAAAGTCTTAATACTTGTTTTTCTGTCAACTGCAGCTGTTATGATTTGGTTCAGACAGACTTTGGTTTTCCAACGGTTCATTTTCTTTGTTATTGGTAAAAGGGATAACGTTTAAAAAAAATGGGGGGGTTGAGAGAGAGTGGATTTGTACTTCGACTGCTCTCACGTTGAGGAGGTATTGACCAGCTTAACCACTGGGCTTCTCTTGTACTGAACCATGCCAAAGACTAACATATGCAGCATTTGAGTATATATACTGAACATTTTAAGTTCAGTTCCTTTACATATTAAAGTCGTTTGCTGACAGACTTAAAGGAGAACACCAATGGGTTATTTGCACATTTCACGTGCACCGTGTCATCGCTCTCTGTGTCGTGACGAGTACGTCTTTCCTTTCGGTGTGGCAGTTTAGGAAGATTTTCAGATGAATTGTTTATGGTTGGGGAAAAGAAAAGGCAGGCACCAGTATGCACATTTTACTTTTGTGTACACATGCCACAACTCCCTTCATGAATCACAAGAAATGAATTTAATGAGTTACCCACATCTGTTCCCAATTCAGAAGTTAAAGACTAGTCTGATGTAGACAGACAAACACTCAGTGCTCTGAAGCAGGGTCCAAAATATTGGCATACAGTGTGCTCAACTGGATTTACTTTCTTGAACACTAGTTTTCTGCAGAGAAGCACAGTTGGACCAATAAGACTGTTACACTGTGTGTATAAGCACTCTGTAATAAGAACTATGTCGGCACACTTGGTGTAATATAGATCACGTCAAGTTATTATTACACGCCATTACATTCTGTTTGATCTGTTTAGATTTAAAAAATAAATAAAAGCTAACTCGATAGTCTGGCTAAGCAAGGCTGTGGGACTAACTGTATATTATCATGCTTTTTCTCTTAAATCCTCTTGTGATGTGTCGTTATTCCGTTATGAAGCTTTCCTGGTGCGTAAAACCGCCAGAATTTTGCTCTGCTCTGGTATTGTGGTCTTTTGATGTGTATTAATATTATAACTATGATAGAGGGCCATCTCAGAGTTTCACACACGGAAAAAGACCGCTAAATATTAGCCAGTGTTGAGAATTTTTGTACCATTCCGCTCCAGGTCTGAACTAAAGAAGAGGAAATAAGATGTACTGTTATTAAACCACAAAACTTGCTAAAGGCACTGTTAAATATAAGACGTCCTTGAATAATAAATGTTTTTGCATACTCGATCCTGCCTCTTTACTCTGGACTGTATTCTGGCCATGTTTGTAGTTCTTGGATTGATACTTGTAGTTTCCTGAAAAACAGATGTACATAAAGAGGATGCACATTGGGTTTCATGTTGTGTTGTTGACAATACAAAACCAGTGAAAGAAGATATATACTATATATAGTATATACAATATGCTATTCTGTATTTTTTTTAAGTCAACAAGGCTCCAACTTTGTACATTCTATAGGCAACTGACCATTACTCTTGCAAGGTTGTCTATTGTTACTGCAAAACTGGGTGTGTTCACACTTGGCCAGTTATCAAGTATCTAAACAAAAGGCACTGATAAGGCCAGGCCTTATGGTTAGAATGATTCTGCAGGTGTTGTGTGTTTATTTAACCAAATATATCTAGTTTCTGTTTAGGAGATGACGTAATGTTCCTTCCTTGTTACAGTGCCAGAACTGCAGGGGCGAGCGCTGCTGTTACAAATGCTGCCTACGGCTTCTGAGCTGCGCTTCACAGCGGCCAGAGGGGAACTGAATGACTCATGCGTTGCCACTCCCTGAGAAGTGAGAGGGTAACCAGCTCATACAGCACCATCGATGTCATCAGTGGCTTTATCGTCATGTTCTGGGACCTTTATTCGAGTAGAATAATTTAGTTGAACGGTTTCCTGTGGACTAGATTAACCTTCTAACATTGTTGGGTCGACTGCCAGTAGGAATGAGACAATCTCCGATCTGATTTTAGATTATTTAAGATTAGTTAGAAAGTCTACCTACTCGTTGAACCAGATTTCACACAAAAACGCAATGAATGCAGCCGAAACGCTTGGAGATGTATTATGACTGACATCTGATAATTTGAGACGGCTAGACTTGATCAGGCCTAGTTAATATAATAATGGATTAAGTACCTGTTCACTATCATTGTTTTCAATATACGTGAGACACATTTGTCATAATGGCAATACTTACTGCTTTTTCACAATTGTAGTGATTCACGTGCAACACTTGATTTAATACAATAGCCTATTATAGTGTAACTCCGTGGCAAGGTTTTTGAATATGTACTGCGCGTACATATTCTACTGAACTGATTGCACCACCGGAGCAGATAACATTTCAAGGTGAACTTGAATCCATATCAACGGATGACGTAATCACCCAGACATGTGGCTGCACGAACATGACTTCTTTTGGGATAACTGTGTTTATATGTTTGAACCAAAACACAGTTAGCTGAACGAGAGGTCACTAAGGTATGCGTTTAAATCGGAGTATTAGCCAGAGCCTATAGGATAGAATAGTGTCAGAACTAAAGAAACAAAACAAAGTGAGCACGTTATGCATTGTGAGATGTGTGATGGCAAAGCGGAGCAATAAAACTATGCAATCTTGTAATTTAACATAAAAGTAGATCTAATGAATGTGTTTTTCAGTGCAAAACTCATGCCCTCAAGCATAATCCAACTTTTTAAAAGTATAAATTGACACAAATATATCACAATCTTAAACGAGGGGTTATCTTTACAAATGTGAAGTTAGAAAACTGTGTGTGTGTGTGTGTGGGGGGGGGGGGGGGGGGGGGACTGGAGAAAATCCTGTCTCAAACGTGGCTCAATAGCACCCTCCTGTGATTCCAGAAGCACATGTTCATAAACATCCACAAGAGGTCAGTGGTAATATGGTTAGGAATGTATTTTTTTATTCTCCGCAGTCCGTGGATGGATACAGAAAAACAGGGTGATCCATGGAATCCTACCACTATCCTATCTTTTTACATGGCCACACACACACATGCACACATGCACACACGCACACAACCTTACAGTCACACGATTTTCACGTCTACTGTCTGTCTCACGTTTCATTTCCAGCGTTCCACCTATGGCTTGATGTTCTTTCTCTCCCTTCTAGTATGGCACCAAGGTAAACAGCTGGGTTCAGGCCTTATAATCAACAGACAAATAATTTGAACAAAACACTAAAACATGGTCCTGAAGGCAAACCATGAGCCAGTCTGCTTGATAATAAAATAATAATAAACATATTCTTACACAATGCATAATTAATGGACCAAAGCTAATCTCCCTCTTTCTCTCTCAATCTTTCCCTCTCTGTCCCTCTTTCGCTTCCACTCTCCACATCTTTTTTTTCCCCCATATGTAAATGTTCTTGTGGACAGCATTACCCAAAGCGAGTGTACCCTAATTAAATTAATAAATCATAAATTCATCATGAAACTATGCAACCATACAACCTGTTTTCTGCAGGACTCAATATTTGCTCATGGCCATGGAGAATACATTCAAAGGTTTTGTGTGTGTGTGCGCGCGGTGTGTAGTGTGTGTATGTCTTTGTAAGCAGCACCTGTTGGTCTTTTTTTTCATCCTGTTTAATGAGGCTCCAAGATCTGACCCTTTAAACTCCATCAAATGAACAGCAGGGAGGCAGGTGGCTGAGTGGTTAGGGAATCGGGCTAGTAATCAGACGGTTGCCGGATCGATTGCTGGCCGTGCCAAATGACGTTGTGTCCTTGGGCAAGGCACTTCACCCTACTTGCCTCGGGGGAATGTCCCTGTACTTACTGTAAGTCGCTCTGGATATGAGTATCTGCCAAATTACTAAATGTAAATGTAAACAGCAGCCTTGCACTTCCATGAACATGATTCCAATCCCATCACTTGACCTTGTGTGAGCACTCCAGCTGTCTCAAACCAAACAGATGAACTTGTCATCTGCAGTCTTCTTTCTTCCCCCAGATAGATGATGCAACTAGAACCTACAGGACTCATCATCAGGACATCCCTGTGTTGTCTTCTAGAGATGGACAGAGGACATCTTTTAAACAATAACTCCCTTTGTTATCAGTTCACCATACACAAATAGATAGATATACTTTATTGCCACACAACAATGTTGGTGGTATTCTTTTGTCATAGGTAACTCAGTCCAGTAAGGAGGGGGGAGAATGGGGATAGAAAAAACATGTAGCAGACGCTCTTATCCAGAGCGACTTACAGTAAGTACAGGGACATTCCCCCCCAAGGCAAGTAGGGTGAATTGCCTTGCCCAAGGACACATCGTCATTTGGCACGGCCAAGAATCGATCTGGCAACCTTCAGATTACTAATCCGATTCCCTAGCCGCTCAGCCATCTTGACTCCCCTTCCCTATTTAAAATAGAAAATGTTCATGTCAGCTTTGGGAGTTCAGGAGTCTGATAGCAGAGGGGAAGAAGCTGTTATTGAGGTGGGTCGTTTCAACTCGCATAGATCTGTAGCGTCTTCCAGAAGGCAGAAGTTCAAAAAAGTAATGGCTTGGATGGGAGGAAGCTCTGATTATGTTTTTTGCACCATGTAAGCTACGCTCAGCATACAATGTAGAGGACTGATGGAAAGTCCTAACCAATAATGTAGGAGGCTTTGGTGACCACTCTCTCCAGTTTCATCTTTGTGCGACTGTCAGAACTTCCATACCAGACAGATATTGGTGCGTGATGACACTTTCTATGATGGCTTTATAGAAGAGCACCAAAAGGTGTTTGTTGACATTAAACTTTTTCAGTTGTCTGAGGAAATACAGTCTTTGTTGGGCTTTTTTAATAAGGTGGGAGGTGTTGATATCCAATTTCAATTGTTGGCTGATGTAAGAGCCCAGAAATGTAAAGGACTCTGTAAAGGTTATGGGCTGGTCAAATATATTTACCAAGGCTTTAGTGTTAGGCCTCATTCTTAAGTCCAAAACTATTTCCTTAGTATTTGAGGCGTTAAGATGGAGCTTGTTCTTCCTACACCAGTCTACAGCCCAGTTCACCTCCTTGATGTACTGAGACTCATCCTCATCTCTGATTAGGCCGATATAAATAAATACACCGCAGATATGTTAATGACCCTCTTAATGGACATTGGCCTATGTTATATGGGTTAGGTTCATGTTATCACATGAGGATGTAACAGCAGCCGAATTGCTCAAGTTGCTGGGCACATCTACGAGAACAGTCATAGCATGGCGCAGAATGTTCCAACTCATACCTGTATACAGTTGATCTTACATTCTTTAAAACTGACTTCCGTTTACTGTGATAATGATAATAGTAATATTAATGATCAAGGTTTCTGTGTAATCAGCTAAACGTTTCAAAAACAGTCCAGAAGTAGAACGCAGGGGCTAATGGAGTCACGGTGGCCTGCAGAATGTTTAGGCTCAATGTGAATGAGTTCCACCCCCTCCATACTCCCTGTCCCCTGTAGGCTGATGGCAGCCTATTCCTTAAACACACACACACCACAACAGTGGAATGAACATGAAAAGGAACATACTACTTCTTACAAGCAAGTTCTTAATGGACACGTGCTTGCCGACCTTAAATTACTAGGCTACAAGATACTTGATTATTTATTTTTTAATCATTATGGCTATTAATATATAGTACTCTTACGGTTGTTCCCAAGGCGTGTGTATTAGCCAACTGTTAATATTGACTCAATATAATAGTGCATGCTCTTCTCCCAGGGCTTCTGTCACAACAAGCCTGGGTGGGCCAACGAAGCACGCTGGTCTGCGTATCCAATTGCATTGCTCCAAATACGTAGGCTACATTGCGTTTTACGTTCCTGCGTCGGCCAACCGCGGTAGTCAGTCTGTGACAAAATAGCGAACTGAGGGTTTGTTGTGTGCTGAAACATGCGACATATATCTAGAACTGACATGTATCATCAAATTAGACATGGGAATCTCCCTGCAGCATGAGTGATAGCGTGGTTATTACGATATCAAAGTGATCAGTCGAGCATCTAAACAGAGCGCCAGACTCTATTTGGAAGAGAAGATGGCGGAGTTCTCGCCTGTTTTGCCGATGAGGGATGGAGGAGGAAGGTTTGGCCAACCTATATTCCCACGGTCCAGGTCTGGTTCCGAGTCGGAGAGCGAGCTGTCTCAGAGCCTCGCCCGGACAAAGATCCGGTCGTATGGAAGCACTGCCAGCGTTACGGCCTCTCTGGGGGAGAAATTCATAGAGCATCGGGTTACAGACAGTGATACCTTGCAAGGTATTGCCCTTAAATACGGTGTAACGGTAAGATTTTCTAAATGAAGTTACCTATATTTAATCTGGTGTTCGTGGAAAAACATACTTGCATTTTGATAACTGTCCATCCATGGCCTATTAAGCAATGAAAGCATGCGTCATAACATCAGATAAGGGATCACCTATTTGCAACGCTGTCATATCTGCGATTTCATGCAGTCTGACCTGCTGTCAGGGCAAGTGGTGAGTGTTTATCGTCTACTGAGACTTAAGCCTACTCTACAGTAGGCCGGAGTTTCAATTTTAAAAACATTTTGTGCTATAAAAGCTGCCAATGTGGAATCAGGAAGTGGTTTACAGTTGCTTTGATGCTTTACTAAAACATAGCTTTGAAAGACTATAGCGTTGTATAAGCCACACTTTTACTACAACTGATGTTGTGGTCACTGTAGAATGCAGCTTCATAGAAGCCTTAATTCAGTTGGCATCTCATTTTCTGGTAATAATGACAGGACATGGGTGGGGTACTTGGCTTTGACCACAGCTCATAAAAAAACCCTCTCCTTAACTGCTTCAGCTGTGTCCATCTCTCTCCACTACCTTCTACAACTGCTTCAGCTGTGTCCATCTCTCTCCACTACCTTCTACAACTGCTTCAGCTGTGTCCATCTCTCTCCACTACCTTCTACAACTGCCTCTGTCATAACATGTATTGTCATTTTAATACAATGTCGCCGACTGAAGGTTCTGGTATCATGTTTTCCTTCTGCCGCTCCAACAGATGGAGCAGATCAAGAGGGCCAACAAGCTCTTCAGTAACGACTGCATCTTCCTGAGGAACAGCCTCAACATCCCAGTTGTCTCTGAGAAATCCTCCATTTTTAACGGACTGTCTCTGGAGTCCCCCGACGGAGAAGGGGGGCCCAACTCTTTGGACCACGACCCCTCCAGTATGATGCAAGACATAGAGGTTCCATCCCCACCCAACTCTCCACCCCCAGAGAACTCCCTAAAAAAAACTCAGTCTCAGCCCGAGGAACTGTCGGCCAAAGATTTCCTACACAGACTGGACTTGCAAATCAAACAGTCAAAGCAGGCAGCGCGGAGACTCAAAGAGGAAGAAGTGAGGTGAGAGATTCAGCTTGATGTTAGCCAATCACACTAGCTAAAGGATGGATTTAGCTCAAGGATAGCCAGTCACACTCAGTCAAGGAGGGGAAAAGATGGTAGACAAGTCTGAATCTTTTTGATGTTAGCCAATCACACTAGCTAAAGGATGGATTTAGCTCAAGGATAGCCAGTCACATTCAGTCAAGGAGGGGAAAAGATGGTAGACAAGTCTGAATCTTTTTTCATTAAAAAAACTGAATCCAATCATGTTCATAACGTTGGTGTGTGTGTGAGAGAGTGAATCATTCCTTCCATACACTCTTTGACATGTTGCAGAGGATGCACATTTCTTTTGCCAATGTTCCTCTCTCATTATCTAAGTGGGTAAAACCCTATTATGCTGAGTCATGCAGTCTAGCAGCCACATTTCTGAGTGTTGTGAATTGCATGCAATGCGGGTGTGTGTATTTGTGTGCAAAACCAATGAATGTATGCGTACACAAAAACAAATGTGATCAGAGCCATGCCTCAGCACGTCTCCCTGCCTAGTGGGCACATTCCAACATGGAATATTCTAGGTATAGGTCTAAGATGCTAGGAAGTCCACTTCCTGATCCAACACTCAAAAGCTCCCAGTGCCCAGTCAGTAGCAAGCTGGTCAGTCAGTGCTGAGTCACAGCGCTGACAGACTCCCTGTCTTTCCCCTTCCCTCAGACGTTCTCACTGAAGGTTCTCACAGCGGCCCGCTCTGAGTAGAGGTTAAAGACACAGCCTGTGTGTTTTAGCCAAGACACACTGACCCTCTGCTGAATTGCCACAGGCCTGGTGACATTTCTGTGTGGTTTGAGAGTGGAAGTTTCCTGGATTAGAATTTCCAACTGTTTCTTCAGTATGTAGATTGGGTCAGGTTGACCTGTTTCGCTTCTGAGGCACAGAATCTATTAGATCTTATTAAAAATAAATTGATATTACACGCTAAGGCTATGGTCTCCATAATCACCATGTCACAGAATTATAGTCAATACATTGTGGTGCTCATCCTCAGAGCTGATCTTGTCACCCCAAGACAAGCATTCTGTTTTTCCCCTGATACGTTTTTGATTAATTGGTATGGCATCACAGGACAGCAGCTGCCCTCTGTGTTTACCAAACATCTCCACCACAGCCATACATGTGTACCCATGGCTCAGAGTCAAACCACACTGAAATAAGGTGTGTTTGCTCAAACAGAGGCACACTCCATTGTTTCCAGTAAGAGGCCAGGACAAACACAAACTCTCTTTCCAGCCTCCAGATAGACTTCAGGGAGATAAGGTGGAAATATCAACAGCCGGCACACGTAGCCTTTTCAAAAGGTAGAGATGAAACAAGTTTGAAAGGGGATGGATGTGTGTCCCCTGAGATGGAGAGGTTTTGGGGATGATTCCTGGGCTCCAGTCCTGTGGAGCAGCCCAGCCAGCACACTGAGGCAGGGGAACAGGGCTTGATCCTCAGCTTCTCATCCCTCCCCTCCTCCCGCACTGACATCCCTCCCAACAACAAAGCTTTGATTGACGGGATCTGTCTCTTCGTTCTTCCTTTCCTCCATTTCCTTCTTCCCGTTCTCTCTCTCCTTCTTCTTTCTCTCTTTTCCTTTTTGTCAGGTCTATTAATAGGCTAGGGGGTTGATGGATCATGCTGCTGAGCTCATTCACCTGTGCAGCTCCTCAAACAGCTCCCTCTCTCCATGGCTGTGGCATTTCAAGCTAGCAGAATTTTTCTTGAAGAGGGAGACATGAGAGAACCGACAAGAGAGGGGGCCAGGTTATTGAAATGTGTCTCAGGAACAGATCAGTCAGTCAGCTGAGACCAGAAGAGACCGGAACACTGTGTACTACTGTTACCTGCCTGGGTCTCATTCATTATTCACACGGGGCTATCTAGGCTCTACGGTGGCACATATTCCATATTCAATTAACCAGCAGGGGTGTGAATGGGGGTGTGTGGATGCTGATTTAATCAATGTTTCCGTCTAGAATTTCGAATGTGTAAACTGTTGTGTTTTGTTTTTTTCCAGGGACAGTGATGAAGAGTACACAGCCCCGGTCTCAGCATACCAGGAGATCTAAACGAACAAGTCCTTATCTGTTTATCTAATGTCCTGACATACACACACACACACACACACACACACACAAACACACTGCTTTTACCAAACCAATCCAACTGATGGTGGGTCATCTTTTGCCTTTTCTGTTATAGTTATGGACTATTGTTACTATGGTTTTGTACTGCTAGCATACAGTAAGAGGGTCGTTTGGACAACAGGTACCCATTCACCCGTAACATGCTTCTGAGGCGGCTGAACAGAACACCTCTGCTGTGATTAATGCGTTTAACCAGACACACACTGCACCAACCAATGTAAGGAGGATTAGCAAGATAAACTAGCTGTTACCTTTCCGATTATGTAAATCCTTCCCTAGAATAGAATCAGAAACATATCCACTACTCCTTTTGTGTTTACTTCCGGTGGCAAGCTGTGGATGGAGTTGAGCCTTTTTATTCTGCAATATATATATATATATATTCTGTTACTCTGTTTACAGTTTAGCAGATTTTATCTGGGAGCAGAAGGGATGCCTCTTTTTGAAGTGTGAATGTAATGTTATTTTTGTGTGTGGAAAACTATAAACCAAGGCTGTTTTTAATGTGCTTTTGTTCTGTTGATTTTTGAGGAAGAATAAATAGATGCTAAAACACGTCTTGTTTTCATGTGTTCTCTATGATCGGTGGTTGGCTCCACTCAGGTGGGTGGTGCTGATGGCTTCAATGTCTCCTCAACCACATGTGCTGCACACATAAAGAAAGGCCTTTTTTATTTGCTTTTACATTTTGGAAAAAATCACATATTTACATTCAAAAATACTTCATTTTTGTGTCTCTAGAACAGTGGACATGTTATAATATACGGACACATGCAGAGGGAAAATACATTGATGTGCGGTTGCTAGAGATTTCTAAATGAATGATTCCAGAGCACCAACACACAAGAGGGGATACAAGGTATGCCACTGGCATGAAACTGAACTAAAGTGTTTTTGGTTTAAAGTCAAAAGCCTTAATACAATTGATTTTACACATACACTGGGAAAAAAAAACATACTTATAACTAGGACAGATTACATAGAATGAATAGAATGAATACATTTAAATGCGTTTTTAAATATTTTTTTGCAAAAACATAGCAGTTGTGGAAAACTGTATGATTAATATACTCTTAAGAGTCAATTCTGTTTCCTTCTAAAATGTAACAAAAATTATTTGTTGAATTACACTTGCCACCATCAAGATTTTCATCTAGTCACTGGTGGAATCCATGTATTGCTTATTGTTTAGCTGTATGTTTACACTTGACATTTAATCAAATATTTCAAGTACAATTATTAATAAACATGATTACATTCCAGTTTTTCATATATGGGGGGAAAGTTCAGATATAGTAGTTTTGCCTAAATAGTTTCTTTTGAATACATACAGCGCATACAGTTTATCTTCATTGAGTCAAATCTAAATTTGAGATCAGTCCACATGTAAATCATGCAGTGAAGTCAACAGGAGATGAGCATAAAAATACCAGCTTCTTATATGCAGATCTCAAGTTTAGATTGTGGCCGCAGTTGGAGGTTGTCAGGGTTTGCTGTCAGTCCGTGACAGCTTAAAGGCTGCCGTAGATCCTCTTGATGGTCTCCCCTTCGTCTTTCTCGATGATGCCCTTGTCGATGTACGAGTCCACCTGCTGGTCCATGAAGTCTCTCAGTTTAGACAGGTCATAATCTGGGAAGGCAAACACAACATTGGATTTGACAAGAATTGAGAAATTTGTATTCTCACAATACAGGGTGATGGTCAGTGTTAGGATCATTTCTTTATCAAGTAATGTACAGAGTCGTCGGATTCAGTGATTGTGATCATAGAGAGATTGGGATAGTCATAGGACCACACACGTCACACGCAACACTGACTAGAGTACACAGAATAATCTGGAATGGCAGTAGCAGGGAGATTAGGGTCGGAATTAGAGTGTTTGACTCCTTGGCACATCGTCCAGTCAACCACCCCCAGACTAAATAGCGAGTCTTACTACCAATCCTTCCTGTTACGGAAAATCAGGTGACCTTTACGCCTCAGGTAGATTTCTTAGAATTGAGCTACATCCTCAGATCCGACTAACATTTATTGTAGTTGTGTAGTATTGTTAGCCTGGCTGCCAGCCCCATTTAGCCACGCCCACACAAAAAAATGGTCGGGAAGTTGGGTCTGGAGTAGCTCGGTTGCGGAAAAACTACAACCGAACAGGAGCTGTTCGGACCAATGAAATTGTCAGGGCGGGCTTTATAAGATGATGGACAGATGATCAACAGTAACGTAATCAACCACGTCACCAAAGAGCGCTTGGGTTGAATTTGTTTTCAACAAACAACATATTACGTTGCTCTGATTGGTTGTAGGTCTATCCAATTGAGCGGGGAGGCATTTGTTTTACGAGTTTGGTTGAAACACGCCCCATAGTCACAGCACAACGGAGAGTTATCAGACTCATATTCTGACTAGAATTATGAGTATGACAACGTCAGGCTACAGTATTGTAGTTATTCCATCACTTTTCACTAGTTTGTCCCCAGTGCTCTGACTAAGGCTGGCTTTATAAAATGGCCGCTGGTAGAGACCCATATTTGGCAAGACAGCAGCAGGAAGCTAGCATAGCCTTATGTAAGCGTTGGAACGATCCATAATCTATTACAAATACAAATGAGTCTAATTATCTCTCCAGAGATTCCTTTCTAGAGCCCTTCGCTCCACAGGAGGGGAAGAGACGGGGGGAGAGGAGGACAAAACAGGTGGTGGCCAGCAGCAGCATTTTAATGGAACATCATTAGTAGATGTTTTGAACCACATCATATTTTATAATAACGTAATGTATTCAATTAGGAGACACTGTTATCCAAAGTGACGCATAGAACAGGGGAGATTTGAAACTGTAACCTCTTGATCTGCAGCAAAATGCTCCACACACTGCGCTATGACTACCCCTGTGTTCATGTTGTGGATGTAATGTCTCCTTGTAAACTTAACACGAATGAGATGAAGGTTTATTGACACCAAAGTGGAATTTGGTCATAGGTATCATTATTGCCACTGTGCTTGGCTTTGCTAGTGAGCCAAATACAGGCAAGCAACCCCATATGTTCCTTCTGCCAGCCTATGGATGAGCACACACGCATGCACGCACACACACACACACACACACACACACGCACCTAGAAACACAAACATAAGGGTGCTGCCTAGTGATATTACCGTCTGTTACTGACCATGGTGAGTCCAGCAACAAACCCTTTACTCGTTGAGTCATCATCCAAACACACACACACACACACACACACACACACACACACATGGATACACGTATGGACATCCACACATGAAGGGACAGAGGAAACAACTTGCTAGAGTAAAGACTGATAATGACCTGTTGTCCACTTGGTTCCCATGACAGCCACAACAGTAATGTCTAAAATGCTTTTTTCATCCACCAGCTGTCCATGATTCCAAGTCACAGTAGTAAAAGCAATTTGGAAAACAACAGAGCCCACACTGTTGCTATGGTGAGCTGGGGTGATGCAGTGAGCTAGGGCTGAAACAAACCTTGATCAAGCCTGACGTAAAAAAATGTATACGTCTCCAATTTTGAGTGCAAAATTGGAGAACAAAAAAAGGCACTTCCCTTTCATCAAAGGAATATGAAACTGATCTGTGACACCTCTCTGTAGTTGTGATAGAAGAGCTTCTGGGCTAACACATCACTCCTCATTCATAAACACTGCCAGCCAGTAAGTAAGAACATCACTAACACTCACTTCCTTCAACAGGAAGTAAAACAACCATTACTGTACAGATACAAGGCTTATCATATTTGCAGGTGAAAATAAATGAATTTGCCTTGGTTTCTAAAACAAATAGGGTGTATCGGAGTAATTCGAAATTGTTCATATTTATGGAGTCTGGGAGTAAGCAACAGCTTCTCCTTCTCATTTATTTTAATTGCAAATCCAAACATTCAGAAGAGACCTGAATGTTTGGATTTGCTGAACTATTCTACAGCGTGTCACGACAGATTTAGCTGTGACCAGACCACAGTAGGCACAGGCAAACGGAAGTGAAAATGTGTGTGTGTGTGTGTGTGTGTGTGTGAGAGCACCACAACCCTAAAATGATCAGCTGATGAGCCATGTGCTAGCTTCGCATATCTTGGAAAGATATGTGAAGTTTTACAACATCCTTTAGCTTAAAAAATCGAGTGTGTTTGGAATCTCCTAGTTTACTCCATCTAAGCCACTGTGGGCCAGATTCTGTAACCACCACCACACAGGCTTAGTTTATGACAGCTTATTTATTCTCTTTACTTTCTCTATCTTGCATTCACAGTTTGTCTATGTATCTGTCGTTCTTTTTTCTCTTTCCTTGTCTTTCTTTATTTAAAAAACTCTTACCATTTTTGCCTTCATCTTTGTTGTGTTTTTTCAGCCATTCAATGTTCTTCCTGATAGCCTCCAAGTAGGTCTCAGACTGGCCAGGGTGATCTGTGAATCACAGCAGTTGTGAGGGAGGGGAAGAGGGGGTAGACAGGGGAAGGAGGATACATGCTGATCAGTCTGAGTGGATTTTATTACTGTTGAACTTTCTCCCTCTGTGACCACAATGTCTTCCTGTTTTGATGCCTGCAGGTACAAGCTGGACCAAAATAGAGCATTTGCTTTGTTCTATTTAAAGAGAAAATATGTTTTTGGAAAAATAGGCATTCTGTCTTTTAATGCAAAGGTCCATTGTCTTGTTTACATAAATGATTCAAGCGGTAGACTAAGGAAAATAGCAGATGGGACCGATTCATAGTTTATTGTATTTGCTAGGGATGCAACGATATATCGTCCGAACATCGGTATCGCTATAGGCAAATAGGTTACATTCAACAATGGCAACTCACTGATGGCAACGGATGACGTGCGCACTGCGCATGTATGGTTTGACATGCTTGAATTTGAATGTGTCTTTATAAGATATAACTGTTTATCCCTGAATGGAAATTCAAATGTGACACATAGGCCTACTGTTAAAACGGTCCGCATGTTGGCAATCTTCAAATTGCCCTGAGACACGTATTTTTTTTGTAGTAGGCTACTATTTTACCTTTTTCAAAGAACCGAGTCAGTAAAATGATCCGAACTTCCCATCACTTCTTTAATTGTAAGCTAGCTAGAGCTAGCACTAGCGAAGTTGCAACGCCGATGGGGGTGGAGTTAACCAACTGTTGTTCCCACACCGTTGCTAGTCGGAAGTGTGGAAAAGTTAAAAATCTTTTAAGGGAATTTTCTCTGCTATTGGATTTAAGGGGCACCAGCAATCAAATAAGAATATATTCTTCAAATATTTCTGATTCAATCACATTTCTTATACTATCCTCCATCCTAGTTTTGCAACCATTCAAATCCTAAAGGAGTGCTGCAGTCGGCCTACTCTCGGCACTTAGTTATATAGCTATGAGCCTAATGTTTCTTCTAGATGATTCTTTATGTAGGTAAGAGCGAGAGCATGAGAACGTTCATGAACAGTTACTCACGGGCTTCGGTCGGGGGCTGCTCCTTCTTGGTGGAGTCCTTCAGGGTCTCGTACTCTTTCTGCATCTTGGCGGCCGCCTCCTTGGTGTTGTCGTCATCGTCTGGGGTCTTCCCTGAGAACAGAGACGCAACACGGACTCAGTCTCAGACCACCAGGCCAAGTCCGAGCTCTAAAAACAACTAACCATCTACCTAACAAATAACAAATATCTAATGACGAAAAAAATCTCATGGACTTTGGCGTTACAGTGCAGCTCATCGTTTTCACGATTGGGCGCTGCTCTTTCCGGCCGTTCTCAGCAGGAAACTAGGCTGTGAGTTCCTGCCCAGGACACCTACCTGCAGGTGGACTGACGTCTGGAGTACCCAGGGACTTGCCCAGCTTGTTCTTGGTCTGCAGGGCAATCATGGCATCTAGGTTCTCTGGAGGGGGGGGGGGGGGGGGAGACAGGGCGGGGGGGGGGGGGGGGAGACAGGCAGCCTCGTTTAGACAGACTCTAGAGAGGGTTTCATCTTCGACAGGAGATTGTGACTACGAGAACTTCCAAGGCCAGTGTTGTTGCGCACAAGTGGAATCCCCCTCTCCGAGTGGGAGTGAATCACGTACGTTTCAAAAGATGCATCCCTCTCCCTCTCTCTCCTTCAGTGATTCACCTTTTCCTGAACTGTCTTATGTTGTCCCTCCCTCTCTCTTTTTAGACCCAGTAGACTACACAATTCTACCTTCTTTTTTCCCCCACTCTACCCTTTATCCTCCACTTCTCAGTCATTCTTCTTAATCGTATTCCACCCCGCAATGATGTCTCTTTCACACAACCCACACCTCCCTCTCTCCAGGCCTTTATCTTCCCCAGGCGTACTGCCTCTGAATGACACGTGAGTGACAGGTGTGTGATGCAGATGACTCATCTGGGACCACAAGCAGCCAAAGGGACAATGACCTGTCGCTACGCAACGAGTAACTCCATCCACAGGACCTAAACATGATGTCGGAGGGTTGCCAAGGAAACCCCTCATCTGCGTAACAGAGGGTATGTTTCCATTATCTGCGTGTTGTGCAATCTTTGTTCTGCTTTTATGACTGCCGATGCCTTTTTGGATCAGTGAGCTGAGGAAATAAATCAGGTGGTTCTTCTAACCAGAAATGCTGAACAGCTGTTAGGAAGTCATTACAAAGGGTTTTGATTGTGTTTAAAACCCACATAGACAAGCGTGTGTGTCTCTGTCACTATCTCATGACACGCACACACACCTTTTATAAGGCCAAATCAACATCAGAATGACAGTTTTGATATATCCCAAAAAAAGGTTTGTTTAGTTATTGAAATTCACAATGGATTATGTCCAATTTCGGCGCACTCTATAGAAGTCATATGCCTCTGCTGGGACCTCTCCCAGGATGGTTGTGTGTGTGTGTGGGTGGGTGCAGCGTGTGCCTATGGGTGTACTAGTCGTTTAGGCTGAGTGGGTTTGAGATGGGGAGGCTAGCGTTTCCATGACGCTAACCGACATAGAAAGAGGCTTTACACTTCGCTGCTTCAGTAGATAAGGAACGCACACAAACACACGCCAGTGTGCAAGCACAGACACACATTCACCTTTTAGACGGAATTACAATGTCGGTGCTTTCCAACACAACACTTCTACAGATGTAACTGCATTGCTAATCTTCAGGCGTGTAACATTTACATTTAGTCATTTAGCAGACGCTCTTATCCAGAGGGACTTACAGTAAGTACAGGGACATTCCCCCCGAGGCAAGTAGGGTGAAGTGCCTTGCCCAAGGATACAAGGACGGGAATCGAACCTGCAACCTTCTGATTCCTAGCCACCTGACTCCCACTGTAATCTAGTTATCCAGGATGTAAACCACTATGCGTGGACTGTAATCTTACCCAGATAGGAGACCCCCTCCTCAGGTGTGATTGTGCCGTATTTCACCATCATTTTCACAAAGTCAATCAGAGTCTTCATGATGGTGATTAGAGTCTTCCTCTCGTGGGCATCTTGTTCTGGAACACCGAACACTCAATCAACAAGTCAATATACAGTGATGGCCTGTCCTATTTCCTAATTATCATGATAAGTACTTTGGTGTACGATCATTTATATTGCTGTGTGAAATCTTGTGTCTGTGCATGTGTTTGTTTTGTTACCTGAGTCGAGGCTCTTGAGCAAACGGTAGAAGTTGGGGAAATACTGCAGGTCCTGGAGACCGTCCTCTGGGTTTAGCTCGTTCCCCTCCTCCCCCTCGCCTTCGTTTCTGTCCTCCCTCTCTCTCTCGTTCCCCTCCTCCCCCTCGCCTTCGTTTCTGTCCTCCCTCTCTCTCTCGTTCCCTTCCTCCGCTTCTTTGTCCCACCCCTCATCCACCACATCATCCCCCTCTCCCTCCGCATCTTGGTCCACCTCGTCATCGATGGCATCCTGCTCTTCATCGACATCACCTTCCTCGTTGTTTCCATCCCGGGGGCTGTTTGACTCTGGCATGTCCTGGACAGAAAGGAGAAAGAATCATCATCATCACCATGATCATCATCATCATCATCATCATCATAGTCCTCATTGTCAGACTTTCAGAGAAAAAACTCAATTTCTCCATTGATGCGGATTTGAATCCAACATGTGGTTCAATGAGATGGGATAGAAGTGAGATGGATTGGATCATACCATGTTTGTGTCTTGGCTCTGGTCGTCCAGGTCTTCCCTGGTTTTGGGATAGTCCATTTCAGAATCTTCAATCTCATTGTTCTTGGCATTCTTGGTGATGAGTTCCTGCAAGGCCTCAGCCACTTCGTACTCCAGAGTATCTGCCTGGCTCTCAGTGATCTACGAGATAAAGAGAGAGAAAGAGAGAGAGAGAGAGAGAGAGAGAGCGAGAGAGAGAGAGAGAGAGAGAGAGGGGGGGGGGGGGAGAAAAACAGAGGGAGAAAAATATATATTCCATCGATGAAAGCCAGTGAAGACCAGTCATGGACAGGTGTCAGCTACTATGGAGGAGGCAGACAGCAGGACCTACCAGTCCCAGTTTCAACAGCTTGGAGACGATCCTGTCAAACACTCCTCTGTCATCCTCCTCGTAGATCTTGTTAGCGATCTTCTGGACGATGTCCTCAGCAGTCAGTGGAGTGCCGTCCACCTGGCGGAAACTCTCCGGGTCGTCTGAGAAGTAGAGGTGGTCTGTGTTAGCCTTTCACTATTAACATTGAACTAACTCAAAAATATGTATATTTTGCTTCTATGTCAGCATTTTCTTTCAAATCAAATCAGAATTTAACCCTTTTTACACACAAGCATGCCACAGAGGGCTTCACATACGCCCATAGAACTGCCCCTCAACTGCCGCTAGTTTGTTTGATCACTTCTTGGTTAAATGTCCTTTCATACTGGACGTCCAGAGGGATAGGGTTGTTTCTTGCTGTCCAACTGTCTTCGCCCGCTGAGTGTAGCACACAATAGTAATTCCTTATGAGTCACCTCTCCTCCCTCTTTTAGTCTCTAATGGACATGTAACCAGCTTGGGTTCTCTACATCCGGTGTTTTGGATAGCAGCATAACCCTAACACAACATGCCTAATGCTGTCTCCTAGCCCGTGTGGTAAATCACCAGGATGTTCAATGCACCAAACGACCTATTATCTGCAGCATCAACAACACAGATCACCGCTGATTCCAACAGCTTATGCTGGGGACACACTATACCATTTTTAAAATCTTATAAGATCAAACTGTGAGAGACCACAAACATGAAGACAAAAATCCTAGATTTAGCCGTTTTGGTCATACAGTGTGTGGTCACTCTTAACACACTTCAAATCAAGGGAACATCTGATAAAATCTGAGAAACCATCAAGATAATCAGGACATATGTTACCTAAGATTGTCGGAAAGGGCCGAAATCGGCCCGTTTATCCTGTAGTGTGTCCCCAGCATTAGTAAGGAAAAGCTCCAATTATGCACCACATACCATTCAAAACTTGGTCCAGGTTGCATGAAAATATATGGCTTCAAATGGAAGTCGAAATCAAATAAAAATTCACTGTGAGTATATAAACTGATGATGTGTTTTCAGTGTCGGAGCTACTAGGATGAAAGAGGTGAACAACCAGCAGGGACAGCCTGGATTAGTCCTCAAGAGGGGGGAAACACTGCAGTGTGCTGACGGCCAGGGCCAAATATCTACATTAGCATCATAACAGAAAGGCTAGACTGTTTGACCAGTGATCTCTACTCATAGGAGCTGCACTACAAACCAGGATGCTGTCTGAGTCCCAGCCCAAGAGAAAGGGAGAGATACAGAGACGGAGGAAGAGACAGTCTGAATATCAAAGTTGGAAACTGAAAACCTCTAGCGGTGTATCTCTAGTGAAGAGAGAGAGAGAAATCTCAGCCCCAAGCTCATGACACAGGATACCCCTACTGCACACCCCCTGTCAGCTCAGCACAACATGGCCGTCCTAATCAGATCCCACACAGGTCTAATATAACCTCACAAAAGTCTATAAAGAGATGCACAGAAACAGTCGCAAAATTCAGGAACTTGGGATGAGAGGGGATGAAGTTGCATTTTATATTTTCCAGGAGAGGTGGAAGCTGATGTATAGCTTGAGCAGAGGCTGTTTACAGCTGTATCCTCTGCACTGTCTCGTCGACAGCAGGAGGGAAGATAATCCTCTCCCTAGCTCCCTCACTCTTCCTCTATCTCTCTCTTTCGTCCTTCATACAAAATGTCTGCCAGCTGACCTGGCAAGAGCAGAGCTTGACAGCTGAACTCCCTGCCGATTAAAGGTCAAACACAGTCCCAAAAGGCTCATTCAGGAGACAGTTCATCAGAGGGTCCACCACACTGAGTAACTGGGTCCTTGTGCATGGTAGCCATGCAAACAATTTAGAATACAATTTAGTCTGTCCATCTTGGTACTTACCATAGTCCATTCTTGCCTTTGTTGAGTCATAGTCGTCAGCCAGGCGACGGTTCTTAGTGGAATCCAATTCGTCTGTGATGAGCTGCTCTTTCCCATGGCTCTCGCTGACTGGCGTCTCATTGGTTTCCTTTGACTTTTGACCTTCAGCCAGGGACTTGAGCAGGGTGAAGTCATCGTTCTCCGGCTCTGCCTTGGTCTCCTTAGTTTCAGCTTGGGGGTTAGTATCTGAGAGGCCAAACAACATGAACTTACATTTTTGTATTGTTCAAAGGTGGAGTGATAAAGACTGATATGATGGAAAACTGAAGGGTTGGCCTGAAGTTAGTTATGGTAGACATTTTTGGATTGAACATTCTCAACAGCCAAACGGAACATGGACATTGAGCACCCACTTACCAACAGACAGAACAGCTGCCTTCACGCTGTCTGCCTCTGCAATCTGGAAAAGTACAAATGTTTCACACACGTGTAAGAAAATACATAATATACAGTTACAACGTATTTATTAATTTATTCTAAATGGTTTTTGTTATGTGTTGGGCAAGTTTTTGAACGGTATGCATGGGGTTAGAAACTCATTCCTCTTTAAGATGTGTGGCCAGGATATTAGATTTTAGTTCACCTGCTCTTGGAGCGGTCTCTCCTCCGTCAACTGACGGTTATACACTGCTTTATCTACAACAGAAAGAAAACAACTTCGATTTAGCATCACACAGCAGGCCTACTTAGCCTACGGATCAGGATAATCTGGAGCTCCAAATAATTGACACATTTTATGAATCTGAAAAAATAATAGGTAAACAAATTCAGGCTGCAGAGTCATTGGCTTCGATTTAATTTGTTTATTCATGAGAAGTTTCAATCCAAACTCACGACCCAACACGCCAGCGGCATTATCGGATTAGCAAACAAAGATTAAATAGCCTCGAAAATAGAACACAATCGGCCTTCGAGCGTAGCAAACGAATTACAGTAAAAACAAACCTTTGGTTTATCATTCTTCAGCCATGTCTCTGTTTTATTCTAACTAACAATAGATTATACTACGAAACACAAGGCTTTTATTGACCATATTCACATCTAAATCACTATCAGATATATTAAACAACAGCAAAGGAATCAGTAAATAAAACAAAGAAGTGGAAGGCCACTTCAGCACTCACCATCCTTCGCGGCAGGTGTAGGAAAAGCAGAACACTGGGAAACAGTCAGAGCAAGAACCTGGAAAAGGAGGAAAAACCCCGTGCCTTTAGACGCCATCCTGAAATAAAAAATATCCCCCAGAATGGGTTTGCAATTTCTAAGAGGCTATCTCTTGCTTTTGGATTTCTGGGCGGCTGGTTTAGACGGTACTCGGGGATTTAAAAAAATTTAACTGCTGAATGTTTGGACAGCTCCGGTCTTCCCGACTGGTGCTGAAACTGACACCGACGTTGAGCAGTTTCTACCCGCCGTGGCAGATGCACCAGCGGAAGGGGCTGGACAAATCCCCGCTCTGTTCTGAAGCTGGTAACGACCCGTGGTTCTGAAACCAGGTCGTTCTCTGTAATTAAAAGGAGATAAGCTTGTCGGCTCGCACTTCCTAAGCCTCGTGTGAGTTGCAACTTCACCTGTCTTCAGACTGTGGTACCCTCAACAATAGGTGTCCTCTTTTACCCATCTTCGATGGAGGAGGAGGAAGAACCGTAAAACCGCCCATATGTTGTGCGTCAGACACACTATCTGCGTCAGAATCGTTGAAGGCCTACAATATATTCGATCGCTACAGCAACAGCCTCAATTCAGCGGATGGCAAAGGGACTGACTACCACATCAACCCATATTAAACAAGTGATGGATATATGAGTCTGTTTTATGGGTTTGCAACCCATTCAGTCTTTTTTATGGATAGGTAAACCTTATTGTTCTACATGTTCCACTAATATAGGTCCAGAATAGACCCACCAATTAGTTTACCTATTGATGGCAACGCAAGTGCACAACCTATGTTTTAATAAACCTGCTGTGCTCTTGGGAAGACTTTCATTTAATTATGCACTTTATGGCCAACTGTAAACACCACTCAACTTGCTGCCTGTGTGCGTGCGTGCGTGCGCGCGCGCAACCCATTTCTTCTGGCCCCATCTTCAGACAACAGGTCAGCCATTTTCAAATTTCAATCAGAGTACTATCTTTAGGTTTGAAGGCCCAGTTAATCCCTAGTCTTGTGTGTAAAATGACAATGGCGACCAGTGATTGGTTAAAGCTGTTTCTTTTGTCTTGTCATTGTGAGAAAAAATAAGTGGGTTACATTTACATTTAATACATTTATCAGTTGCTGAGTAATAACAAAGGGAACGAAGACATTACATTTTAGTTTTTAGTTTGTCATTGTGTGTATATCAATGTAAAAAATAAGAAGATTTAATCAATTTTTAATTACATTTAAAACAAACTCATGGGAAAAAAAAATAAGGGCACTGAATACTCTCCTAAGTACACACTGTATGTGTGATAATTCCACGCTCTAACGGAGGGTGTGGTTGGCACTTCAATTCCACTTCGATCAAAGATAAAAACACCAACAACAAACCCCTTTGTTTTATCAGTTCACATCATGAGTAAATCACCACAGACCAAATGTTTAATTAAAAAGCTATATGTTGGGACAGCTTGCACAAAGCTACCTGTTTAGCATGTGGGCCAGTTTCTTCATACAAGACTGCTGCAAATTCTGTTACTTTTTTGATCATCCTGGCTACAGTACAAATTATTTTGGCAGACTGTGGATGATTTTTGTTGCAGTGCAGGCTGGGAAGTGTGCCATCCTTTGCAGGAGAGCTGTGGTTCCTGCTTCCTGCCTGCCTCAGCAGTCTTAAAGCTGTAATAGGCAACATAAAATTAAAAAAAATTACAACATGAGAAACAGCGCCCCCAATTGTCATCCGAATGTTGCGGAAATATCTTTAAGTGCTCATAAACGAGAGTGTCTTTATTGGGTTCTTTGTGACACTTGCAAGCGGGCACAAACCGCCTTCAATAAAGTTTTTTTAGCGGGATGAGCAAAGAGCTGTTCCCTCACTTCCAATTTGTATCTTTTGTCCAAACTCTGGCTAAGGATATCAGACAGTGATCGTAGTATGACTGTCGATACTTGAACCAGGACAGCTGCATGGACGAGGGCCAGAAAGACTTCTCTTTTAAAGGGCATCCGGTCAAGTTGCTGCTTCACAGCCTTTGTACAATGGGTCAAATCTGGGTCAGTTATCTCAAGACCTAACATCGCCACATCAGTTCCGGACCGGGCCAGTATGGAAACTAGGAAAAAGGCCCCAATTGTATTTTTGGAATAGCCTATGAACTTACGTGCTTTCCTCCACACAGTGGTTTTACAAAACAAGCCAAGGAGGAAGACCTGCCTCGCCAAAGGCGATTGGCTGGAGCAGGATTGCTGGAAAACGATAAGCAGCAGGCCGCTTCAAAATGATTAACTGAAGTTCCATTGACACTGAGCTATGTGTGTTGCTTAACAACTCCGACTGATTAATTAGCGTACATAACATTCTTATAGCAAACAGTAATTTTTTTTGACTGAAAGCATCGTACCTCTGGTAAACACGCACATTAGCCTCATTGCTAGTATAATGATGATACTGATGATTACCGTTATTGTACTCGTGGCGAGGTCATGTTAGTTGATCATTTCTCCTCCAATGCTGCAGTCTGCCTCAGCACTACTTACCAGTTCCATGTGAAAAATGCGTATCTACTGTCACCTGGTGGCCAACCGTAATCAGTGAGAGATCTGTGGCTAAATCTCTGTGACCAACCAACCTGACCTCCACAGTAATCTAGTAATGCTGCATGTTTGCGTTTGACAACAGTGCCTCCCAGTGTACATTGAGAGCAAGTGCTTGTCATTTGAACAGGAGTCTGGCACCCTCTGTCACAGTTAAAGCCTCATCCATAACCTGTGGAAGAGAACCACGCTTGAAGAAGGTCATCCTCCATTAACACAGGGTGTTGTGGAATGCAGTCAGAAATAGAGAACATATTCTATTTCTATAGTACCAGCTCCAGTTTACTGCACTGTATTTAGGCGACTTGACATGGGTGCTTAGTTTTGGACCAACACCTAAAAACCTTCAGACATTCAGCAGATATGCCACTAGAGGTCTTCAGTTAACATCTTTTCAGACTCTCTCTCTCTCTCTCTCCCCCCCTCTCTCTCTCAGTTTCTCTCTCTATATATCTCTCTCTCTCTGTATCTCTCTCTCTCTCTGTATCTCTCTCTGTATCTCTCTCTGTATCTCTCTCTGTATCTCTCTCTCTCTCTGTATCTCTCTCTGTCTTTTTCTCTGTCTCTGTTCTCAACCTGTGTCTTAATCTCCATTTACACTCAGTAGCAGAAGCCCAACCCCACCTCTCCTAGTGTACTGTGGTTCTTTACAGGAACCCATGCAGGCTATTAGTGACATTTAGGACATCTGCAGCATATGGAGATACAGGGTGAGCAGAGAAGTTGAGGTGGTTAAAACACAAAAATAAAGTATGTATTTCTGTCATACTTCAAGTAAGATTAGACAGGTTTTTAGAGAATTTAATAAAATACCGGTAAAGAGGATACATACATGTACAGATGTCATAGTTTGTGTTGTACACAGACACACACACACACACAAATGCACATGCACACTGACACACAAACACGTACACAATGACAATGTCTATCAACACCAAACTCCAGAGATTACAGAATGTATGATGTTTCAAATGATCATTGAAAGACAGATTCCAACGAGCTTTTGGAGATCCTGTAAAATTCGAGTTAATTGGCTTTCCAAACATAGCTCTGCAAGACATTGGTTGAATGAAAGTCCTGATTATGTAGAGTTGAGAAAGGCAGCTTTATAATAGCTGTGGTATAAAAGTAGCGTGTAATCAACAACACCAAGGGAACAAAGTTGACATGAAGGCATTTGACAAGTGCTGAAAGGTCGTGCATTTACATATTTGGCAAAAAGAAAGTGACCGCGTGGGCCTGGGTTTGATACTGATGGGTATCACATTTGAAGAACATCATCACACCCACATAAAGGGCAACAAACAAAAGGTAGGGATAGAGATAAAGAGATATCTACTATGTGTATGTACAAAGCATTGTCTTCCTTTTTGGCCCATAGTATGTCCAGTAAACTACATGCTAAAATCAATGACATCATTTCAATAGTGTAGATCACAATTTTGGATCTGCAAGTTGCAAAAAAAAAAAAGGTTTTCCTACTCTTGATTTAATTCAATGCACGGTCATTAAAACATCGATCTCAGATGTAAAACATCACACCCATCGATCTTTCGTTCTGCTCTGAACCATCTATGCAGGGCTTGAATGGTGGAGTCTCTACGCATGCTAGACAGATGCAGCAGAAGCTCTCTAAACAGCATGTGTGAAAATTGGTACAGTTCCTCATCCCTTGGGTCCACACAGACTTCAAGCTGTCTGGGCGAGACTCCTCACAGAGCCATGGCACTGTCTGTCTTTAGAAGTGTTTATCAAAGCCATTAAGCTGGTTAGAAAAGCCAGGGAAGAATAAGTATCTGGAAAAAATGCAATAGGAAATAAAGGAGGGGGAGATTAACCGAAATTGGAAACATGAGAAGCAATGGGTGCATCGATCTCGAAAGGGTATAGGGCACATACAAAGAGAAAAATTTGAGGAGGCATACGGGGGAAAATGAAGCGAAACTTAGAAGGTTAAAGTGTTCCTTCGTCCAGCAGTTTGTTGATTCCATGGCAGATCTTCCTGAGGTAGAGTCTGCTCTCGTCTCTGTCCCCGTACAGCTCTGACAGGAACTGCCCGTTTGCGAAATGGTTAAAGACGTGGTCGATGCGTGCATGCGACCGCGCCGTCAGGTGCTGCTCGACCAGCGCGTGCAGCAGGTCCCTGCACTCTAGAAGCAGCTCAGAGAGAATATTCCGGTCGAAGGTATACTCGACCTCGTGGAAACTGACAGCGGTCATCGCCGCCTGGTTCATCTTTTTCTTGAAACGTTCCACAGTGTCGAGGTCGTCCGGGCTGAACTGATGATTGCGGTAGAGGATGCCAATCTTGAGGGCTATCTTGATGACGTCCTTGATGATTTTGTGGGCCTCCTTCTTGCTCTTGGTGAACTCCCGACTCGCCTTGTACAGCTCGTCTAGAATCTCACTGCTGGTGTCGTCCGTTAGCATGTTGGCCACAGCCATAGTTGCCATCTTGCTCAGGATCTTCTTCTGGGCCTGCAAGGCCAACGAGCGGGAGTTAAAACTCTCCTGACCTGGGAGAGAGAGAGAGAGAGAGAGATAGACAGAGAGAGAGAGAGAGATAGACAGAGAGAGAGAGAGAGAGAATCAGTCACAGGGTCACGCATAGCTAACCGTCTGTGTTTAGACTTGTGATAGGAGAAGGATGACTCAGGTCCATCAATCTACACGAGAGGGTGGAGGCCGTTTTCCCTGGTCATGCGAGGCTGTCTCTGCAGTGGTCCTGCAACATCTGGAGAGCTTCACCAAGCCTCAAACAGCTGTCTCCATGTCTTTACACCGCGATAAGAACCCTTCTGGTTCTACTCCTCTCCCAAACATTTGGGTCATATATTTAAACAAACTTCTCAGAGTGTGGTGTTGCAGGCTGGGGAGGGACAGTGGGAGTGTGGAGGGTGACCTTGCAGAGAAGTGCCAGCAGCAAGAAGGCATGTGAGTCTTTCCATGTGAGGAGTTGGTGGCCTAGCTAAGATCCAAGCCTCCCAGGGGTTCTTATTTAGGTGCCACCCAGCTACAGATTACATACCAGATAACTTCTATTATGATCAAAGCTGAGGGGGTGGGGGGATCCTTATTTATCTTTTCCACATAAACTTTGCCTGCCCCACGTATATATTTATATTTATATATATATATATATATATATATATATATATATATATATATATATATATATATATATATATATATATATATATATACAGAGAGAGAGAGAGACAGGATGCCATGGAGTGAAAAGGAAAAGGACAGAAAAGAAGTGAGAGAGTTGGGGATGGAGGAGGAGGAGAGAGCTCTCTCCTCCTCCTCCATCCCCAACTCTCTCACTTCTTTTCTGTCCTTTTCCTTGGACTCTGTATGTACTTGTTCTTCATCTTTTTACCCAGGGTACCCCTGGAACTTACAGAAATCTACAAACTACCAGAGTCACACTCTCAGAGTCCATATCGGAATTATTTTGTACCACCATACTACTTCCTCTGTAAAATAAAGACAGGATCCTAAACTTGTAATCATGGGAAAGACCTTATTAAGTCCATGTGAGGATAACAGGCCCACATTCATACCCGTTCATAGGGTCATTTCATGTGAACTCATTTTGCGTGAAGAGAAGCGATGGCATTTCACATTCATGAAATTCTGCAATGACATTTTGTGTTCGTGACAAACCATGGCATTTCCAGTCTAATAAGGAAAACCAACTTGTTTGCCTGAATCAGTCTGTAAAACTAAAATAGAAAAAAGAAATATGTCTCCAAGATAAAATTCGGAAATGATACTGAATGGAAGCTGCAAGTGGTGACAAAATATGTAAACATACATAGAATCATGTAAATCTCGTGTTTATTTGCATTCCTATTTGACTAGCCTGGCCAGGATATTTAGCTGTGTGCCCTTCATTTGATAAAGCTGTATCTGTCAGCTGTTCCAGCCCACTCTAATTTCCTGTGTTCTCTGAATCTACTCATTGTTCCAGCTGGTCAGTGATGCTCTGAGGGCCATTGGATATCGTAGTTACCAGGGTAGAATCTAAATCTGATAGCTGTATTAAACATGACTCATGATTGGGGTTTGATGTTTGTTTTTTGATAGCTGCTAGACACACACATGCCCATACAAATACAAATAAAAGTGCCATTTAGTGTTGTGGGATGAGTTAGAGGGACTCCGGTCTTGCCCTCAGTTTGAACCCTATTTTCACACCCCGGACAAATAAAAGTAACCGAAAGGAGAGAGAGGAAGACCTTTAAAGAGTGTGTGACAGAGCGATGAAGGAGGGAATGGCAGAGGAAATCTTTCAGAAAGCTAAATTGTATTTTATAACCTTTGTTCATCTACCCAATAACTCATGTGTCTGGCCAACTGTCACCTGTTCCTGGGTTTCAATGATGCATATGTGACAAGTCATGCTTCAAAGGTCAGATTAAATGACGGCAGATATGTCCCTGGGTTTATCTCAACTATTTAAAATTGTGATGCGTATGATTATAAAGATAACCGGACAGCAATTCATGTAGATTGTGGGGAATTATAGTATTCAAAAATGTATAATTTTGGGGAAAAAACATTTGCTGAGAAGATCCTGTTTACGTTATGTTTATTTAGACTCCTAAAAATAGATATACTCTTGGGGCTTCATAATCTCTGCAGCCATACCTTAGTAAGTACTAACACAAACACACACACACACACACACAAACACCCACACACACACACACACACACCCACACTTTATTTATTGTTAGGAATGATTGACAAGGCTGAACTGTGTCAGTTAATGGATACAAATTTGACCTGTCATTGGAGACCGAGTTGTCAACCTGTGTTCTCACAATCTTATCACACGCACACACATTCACACAAATGACTGATTATCTGGCACATGAGAACAACCTTTCACAAATCAAACTAATTGACTCAAGTATGCCATACCTTGAGTTAGAGAGTCAGAGACTGTCACCAAAAGCTTGAAACCGACTCAAATCGATGTATCAATCCATAAAGGTGATAGCATCAACTCAAAGCAGAAAATGAGAGTGGGGCTCACAGTTTGTCGACTGGCTGGTGACTAGACAGACTCTCTTTATTCCGAATGTTTTTAGAAAGCTGAGTCAACAGTTTTGGCTGTGTTGCATCAGGACACACATCCAGGGTAGGTGGAGCTCATGGAAGCTGGCCATGAGCCGGAATGCAGAGGTGGGGGTGCGGGGATGCGGCTCAGCCGTGGTATGGAAGGCTTGTTTTGGTCTGGGTCCAAAGTAACCAGAGGATTTGTCCATTAGCAGAAACAGCAGCTAACACAAACTGGATTGCCCTTTCCTGGGCTGAACCCCCCCAAGGCACCGGCAGACCTGCCTGATCAGCCGCTTTTCCTGACTGCTTTTCCTGACTGCTTTTCCTGACTGCTTTTCCTGAGTGTCCAGGCTGTCTGAGGGAGACCGTAGTCAATGTTTGTGTGGGTGTGTATTGTGTGCGTGTGTCTATGTGTATGTTATCCTGTTCGTAATTCAGAAATGTTCAACAACTGGGCTCTGTAATACAGTACAGTGTGTGTGTGTGTGTGTGTGTGAGAGAGAGAGGTTTCATCCTAGCTGTGGAATGCAAATCAGACAGTGTTGTTGGAGACTGGATCAGCTCGTCTCTGCTTTGACAATACTGCCTGGTACCTCAGCCAAGGCTTCCATCACACATCCTCTGGACAACTGTCCCCCTGCCATTTACATCCAGACAAGGCCCTGCCTATGTGCACACAGCCTGGCTAACTGACATATCAGGTATCCCTCACCCCTAATCTCACACACACGCTAACAACAATGGCTGCCTGTTTTGAGTTGCCAGTAATAATACACTGCTATGTTTACGAGTGCAGCATTCCAGCTACTTCTCACCCGTGGTAAACACTGCCATCAACACATGCACAGACGCACACACACACACACACACACACAGACGAGCAAACACACACACACCTACACAAACAAACACACAATGTGGAAGGAGCACCGTCAGTGAAAGACAGGGTGTTGTGTGAGCGCCATGATGGCGTGACTGTGTGAAGGTCACAAGGCCCATCTTTGTGTCCGTGGTGACATGTGTTTGATGGCTCTAAGCCTGCCTCACCTTCATCACTGTGTGAGTGTGTGCGTGTTTGCGTGTTTGCGTGTGTGTGTGTATCAGCGTAGGCCTGAAGCTGAATCTTAGTGTGCACAACAGAACTCATGTCAGTTTTGAGTGGTTGGGTGAATGTGTGGGGTGTGTTTGTTTGCACGTGTGTGTTTGTATCCGTGTGGGTAGTGTTGTGTGTCGGTGTGTGTGGCTGCTTTAGCTAAAGACCTTTATTTACCATGCTACGCTCTGGGTACAACCTGTCAGGGCTTTGTGACCTGAACATGATTAGTGTAAACAACACAACAGCAATGGTAGTCACTCTGGACACAAAGAAAAGAGATGTTGACACACACGTAACTCCCAGATCATGAGCATGACGGTAACAGTAGATTGCTGTAGAATTGAGTTGGTCCTCGTTGCTGCTGTGCATCATTGCTTCTAGAACTACGTCCACTCCTCTGGGGAGGCTTTGCAACAGACGCTGGAACGTTGACGCAGAGTTTGTTTCCATTCAGCCACAAGAGCATTATTGAGGCGAAACACTTATCCGTTGTTAGACGATTAGGCATGACTTGCAGATGTAATACCATTCCTCCTAATGGTGTTTGATGGGGTTGGGTTCAGCGATCTGTGCGGAAAGGTTTTCTTCACCAAACTCTACAGGAGAGTTCTGTGTGAACCTTGCGTTGTTCATGGTGGCATTATCAAGCCAATTATCAATGTGGGTGGTTTCATCAATCACCCACACCAGTCACGACATTGCCCTTTTACAGATTTGTATCTCTGAAAATGTCATGTCCAAAAGGTTTTGCAAAAAAAAAGAATAGATGTAGTGATTTCTTGGCCAGTGATGGTCTGTCAGCTTGTTCTGAAGTTCCGCAGTGTAATTTCACAGTCTCTTGACTGTGTGAAAAGAAAAACAACGTGTCAGTCATGCAGAGCCAGGAAAGAAGTTTCCACCTTGTCTTGTTTTATGAGGTGTTTATCATCCCTGTGAGGCAGTGGGGCTCTACAAATGGACAGCTGATGTGGTGGGTTGTTGGTGTGATCTGATATCCATCTAAGGAGGTCTGGAGAGAGAGAGATAGAGAGAGAGAGAGTGAGAGAGAGAAAGAGAGAGAGAGAGACAGTGAGGAAGGGAGAAGGAGGGAGGGAGGTAGGGAGAGAGAGAGAAACAGTGAGGGAGGGAGAGGGAGGGAGGTAGGTAGGAGAGAGAGACATATATATATATAAATATATATATATGAGAGAGAGAGAGAGACACAGAGAGAGAGAGAGAGAGAGAGAGAGAGAGAGAGAGAGAGAGAGAGAGAGAGAGAGAGAGAGAGAGAGAGAGAGAGAGAGAGAGAGAGAGAGAGAGAGAGAGAGAGAGAGAGAGAGAGAGAGAGAGAGAGAGAGAGAGAGAAGCTGTGTACTTCTGGAACTGCACACAACTGGACCTGCATTCAGTAGGTCTACTTCACTTTTGCAGTATCACTTTCATACATCCACACTCAGGCACACATAGGCACACACACGCGTGCTCACACTCGCGCGCACACACACACACTTCACAGCTGCAGTAACATTGCCCAGTTGCTGGTATAAATGAAGACTTTGTCACGCCACGTCAGTTTTCAGCAGACTTTTCTCTCTCTCTCTCTTTTTCGTTTTTCTCTCTCTCTTTTTCTCTCTCTCTCTCTCTCTCTCTCTCTCTCTCTCTCTCTCTCTCTCTCTCTCTCCTCTTTCCCAATTCGTCCTAATTTACTTTTGCTATTTCCCAGTATGCACCTGGGTTAGAAGGAATCCATTACAGTAACCCAGTTGTTTTCATCGAAGACACATTTAGCCCTTTGAAGAAGTTAAAATATAACCTATTTTATTACTTTTATGTCCCCTTAAGTTAACCCTTTTATTAGTTCAAGTTAAAAATTTGCACATTTCTTTTGTTTCCCAGAAACAATTTCCCAGATTTTCTTTGAAAAATAGAACATGATACTCAACCATACAGTGTTGACCTGGGATATGGTCTCTGAATATATGTGCCCTGGGGTGGGCTGAGTCTGGGCTGAGGCTGGGTTGAGGCTAGGCTGAGTTTGGGCTAAGGCTGGGTTGAAGCTAGGCTGAGTCTGGGCTGGGGAGGGGGGGGGGCTTAACAGGAGCAAGGGTTGAGCAGTCTTAAGAGCTGTGGTGATGCACTTAGGAGCCACTCTTTCACTCTCCACTGGGAGAAAAAAGCATTTGCCTAAAAGCCAGATTAAAGTCCGTGACATTCACTGTCTCTCAGCCTGCCCCTGTACCTGTCTTTTACTCTGTCTCTCCTCCTTCTCTTCCGTTCTCTTCCGCCCTCCCTCTATTTCTGTCTCTGTCTCTCTTTCTCAACATCGCCCCATCTTTTCACCCACCTAGCCCTCTGGGACTGACAGAAATCAGACCGAGATTGAAGCTCAAATGGCTGTGTGTGCATGTGTGTGTGTGTGTGGTGAGCCCATTTTATAACAGGTCAGGTCCCTGTGGAGCTGAGATAGGGGCAGGAGGAGGGGGGAGATAGGGGCAGGAGGAGGGGTGAGATAGGGGGAGGAGGAGGGGGGAGATAGGGGCAGGAGGAGGGGGGAGATAGGGGCAGGAGGAGGGGGGAGATAGGGGCAGGAGGAGGGGGGAGATAGGGGCAGGAGGAGGGGTGAGATAGGGGCAGGAGGAGGGGGGAGATAGGGGGAGGAGGAGGGGGGAGATAGGGGGAGGAGGAGGGGGGAGATAGGGGGAGGAGGAGGGGGGACAGACGTGGGATTGACTGCTGTGTCAGCAGCCTGATGTCCTGTCAGGGTGAGATTCAGACAGCCTGTCTCACACCTGCTTACTCCCTGGCTTCTTCTCCACCTCAGGCCGCAACACAACCACAAATGTAAAAAAGTTATAGTCCAGCAACTTCGACTTTGCTCGGGGTGGAAAAAGAACAACAAAGGTGACAAGGTCGATAACGTGTCACTTTTGGCCCAGCGAAGGCTGGAAGTCACGGTGGACGGACATGAGAACATGTACAATGTCTCTTTCCTCTCATCTGGGAGTTGATCTGAAAAACTGCTTCCATAGACTTCACGAGTTTAAACTCAACATCCATCAGTCAGTGGGGGATGGTTGAGGTTTGTATCCTGCTGCTTTGATATGACCATCGGGAGCTTATATAATTGTGCTGTCTGGATGTCTCAGTGAAGGTGGGTTTGCCCTGGCAGTAAGTCAGCTTTAATAATGCAGGGCTTCTGTAATAATCTCACTGCGTTGCCTGTAACTGTAAACTATAATGACAGACTGTGTGTGTCTGTTAGTCTGTGTGTGTCTGTGTGTGCAAACTGCAATGACAGACTGTGTGTCTGTCCGATAGTGTGTGTCTGTTAGTGTGTACGTGTGCAAACTGTAATGACAGACTTTGTGAAGGAGTCTAATAAAAAACGGAGCAGTAAGAAATGCCCAGCCTTTGCTCTCTTTGGCCTGGCACCCAGACAACAAGCTCTCCTTTTTCCATATTTAAGGTCTCATTTCTCATGCCATGTCTCCACAGCCCTGGAGGAAGGAAGAGAGAGCCAGAGAGAATAAGAGATAGAGAGAGAGAGAACCCGGGAAAGAGACACTGTAGTCACAAAGCGAGAAAGAGAGAGAGAGAAGGAGCTAGAGAGAGAGAGTTAGGGAGAGAGAGAGAGAGAGAGAGAGAGAGAGAAGGAGCTAGAGAGAGAGAGTTAGGAGAGAGAGAGAGAGAGAGAGAGAGAGAGAGAGAGAGGAGCTAGAGAGAGAGTTAGGGAGAGAGAGAGAGAGAGAGAGAGAGAGAGAGAGAGAGAGAGAGAGGAGCTAGAGAGAGAGAGTTAGGGAGAGAGAGCTAGAAAGAGAGAGTGATGATGGAAACAGAAGAGGCATGGAAAGAGTACTTTAGCTATTCATATCATGCCAGTTAATGACCATTAAGTTCGATAGAATGGAAATGAATAGAGCTGAGTTCACTGACGGACAGATTGAAAGCTATTGGCTTGCTCATCGGAAGTATTCCTCGAGATGTGAAAACAGACATATAGCTGTTTGAATGCTGCTTGTTTCTAATTGAATTAGCCTAGCAGTGAGGCGGTGAAGGGAACATATGGTATGGAAGATACGACTAGAAGAAGGAATTGAAGGAGAGCAGATAGTTTTGAGATCTGCTTATTATTCTTGCTTCTTCTCCTTTTACTTGGTAACTTCCTCCTTTCACACATTGGGAAGTCACACAGTCCACAGTTAGTCTCAATCCCGTCAGCATTGTCCGACTGTGTACTGGAGTTGTACACTCGAATCGTTTCTCGTCCCATCGAGTTCTGCCTGTGAGAGGAATGTGGAGGGTGGTTGAAAAGAGCCATTTTCTGGTGTCCGAGCCGTCTTTCCCTCAGCGCTCTGAAAGGACAGGCCTCCGCCAAGACTCAGCATGCTGTGGCATCACTTAGGAAGCCTAACACACACGCACACATACACACACAAACACACACACATACACACAGCCTTGCCTAGCCAGCTCTCCCCATAACTTCGGCCTCTTCATTTGTTTACTTCCCTTTTAGGTAAAAGGGAAGCTCAATGAATCTAAAACAGAGTAGCACACCACTCAGTAGTCACAGTTTCTGTGGCTCTGCATCAAAAGCATTTGCAGTCTACGCTAATGTAGTTTTAGTATAGTGACAAACTGTGTGTGTGTGTGTATGTCCTTGATATGGTTCATGGTCAAGGTCACAGTCAAGTGCCATTCTATCCGCAGGGTTAGAGCAGCTGCAAGTTAACAACACAATGTGATATCAGCGAACACACACAGACACACGCACAAACACATCTACAAACACACTGGTCTCCGTGTTACTGACATTGGGACATATGCACTCACTCAGGCAGTATTTCTATACTAGGATTAAGAGATAAGTTACATGTGGTACTTTTTACCATTTGGAAAGATGATGTTTGTTTACATAGAAGTAAAGAGGTACACAAACAGACATGCGTGGAAGTGCACTGTTGCATTCATACAGACAACAGACATGTGGGCACACGTGTACTCAAGCTGCAGCTGTGTTGTGCTGTCCAGACGCGTTTCCTAGCCGACACGTGGCTCTCACACCCTGGACTCCACCAGACACATGTAAGGCCCAGTCTGTTCTGGTGGTCTAATTTCATGTTTTAGTAAAGGGTCTACCAGGGTCTAAAACTGTAAGTGGGGTAACTTTCAGTCCCAAATTGTTCTCCAAACACCACTAAATGCCTGACCTTTAAGTCAGTATTCCATACACGCACACACACACACACACACACACACACACACACACACACACACACACACACACACCCTCACACCCCTGGCACTCCGGTATTTACAACCCAAACTTGTCTTTACTGCCACAGGACAAAAAATAACTTTCTCCTGATTCGTCTTTTCCAGTCAGGAGCCCCCCCCCCCTTTTCTTGTCTTGAGCTCACAGATTTTCCATCTGCAGTGTGTGTGTGTTGTGTGTGTTGTGTTGTGTGTGTGTGTGGTGTGTGTTGTGTTGTGTGTGGGTGGGTGTGTAGACAGTACGTGGTGAAGATGAATGCTGATAGCTGAGTCTACATCTGCAGGCCAGATTAGAGCGAGCGAGAAAGAGATATATAGAGAGAGAGATAGAGAGAGATAGAGAGAGATAGAGAGAAAGGGGGTGGGGGTGGGGGGGGGAGGGAGGAAGGAGCTATGGTTCAGAGAGAAAACGAAAAGGATCAATGAAGGTCTATGCATGCCTGTGTGTGTATGTATGTAGTCATGTGTTTTAGTCATGTCCCCATAGCCATTCTCTACTGACAGGGCCGTTTTCACTTCCTTTTACTTTTACATGTCACATGTCGATGGAGTGTCGATGGAGTGTGTCTGGTGTGCTGGTCAAGCCCTCCAGATAATAACTTTTCCTGCCATGGCATGAGGTCCCTGGCTGCTTCTCCCAGATCCTGACATTGGCTCATCCCTACCTCTCCGACATTGGGCCTTTCCGATTGTTGACTGGCAAACTACAAAAACAAAGCCCTTCAAACTTCACACTTTTCCCAGTAACTGCTGACAATGTGTTACAACCACAACATTATAGCCTCTTCCTCTTTTCTACGCTAAACAACACGCCCGCATGCTTTACATGGGAAATGAATACAGGAATATGGAGAATTGCGATGGTTGCGATTGGGGCTTCGACCGATGTTTTCTATTCCTCATGCTGGAAAAACGAGAGGCCTCTGACACCGCTGTTGGCTTGAGGAGTTTCTCTGTGTGAAATGGGATCTACTTTCTTCTTGTCCAAATGAACTGTGACCCCTTTCATGGGGGTCTCTCACATGATGGAGAAGGCCGCTGTATATAATACTTGTGTATGTGGAGGGGGAGGGGCTTTCTGTGGGAGTATCCTGAGATAAAAACACACGTACACACACACACACACAGAGTGTATGGAGGTAGGCAAAAAAAAACAGAACCACCATTTTTTCCTTTTCTGCCTACCATCTCTGCCTCACTCGTAGTGAAGAGAAAGTATCGGTATCACACTACGGACTGTCTGTTTTTCTTTTCTTCAGTCCTGACACTTCCAAGGCTGACCCTTCCTCTACAAAGTATCACACTAAGCAGGGAGATCTTCCTAGTCCAGCTTTGACTGGATTAAAACTCCACTGAGAAACATTGAAGATGGGGAGGAGAGAGAGAGGGAGAGGGAGAGGGAGAGGGAGAGGGAGAGGGAGAGGGAGAGGGAGAGGGAGAGGGAGAGGGAGAGGGAGAGGGAGAGGGAGAGGGAGAGGGAGAGGGAGAGGGAACGCGTGCTAAAAGAGATGTCGGGATGTAGATGTAGTGATGTAGATGTAGATATGTAGATATGTAGACATGTAGATGTAGTAGTCTAAATGCCAAATCCAGTCAAAGCAACTTCCCAGCGACAGCATGGGGGTATAAACAGAGCTTATAGATAATAAAGCCCAAACTGTCACACGCCAACTAACTGTGCAGGAGGAGGGAGGCAGTTCGACAACAGGATTCGTTTACACAACAACCACCTCCACCAAACAGTGAGAGGGCAGACCGAAGCTTTTACACCACAGATGAGCGGGCGAGACATGTAAAGCTGTTTGATGGATAAGGACCTTGATCCATCTCATTGTGTCCACACACACAGCCTCCAATGAATATGTATCCTTTAGCGACTACCGACGGCCTCTGCTCTGCCGTCTGGTCCTAATGGATCAGAATAACCCTCCCCTTCAGTCACTCGTGGAGACAGATGGACAGACAGATGGGCGGGCAGACATAGAAACTGAGGGACAGAGGTAGAGTCCAAGTGAGAGACACTTGACTGCGTTGGTGTCTGAATAATGTTACCTCGACCAGAACAATTACATCTCAGTCCCAAGACAGCTGTCAGTTAGTTAAAAGCAATGCCAGAAACACATGCAGGCATTGTGATAATACATCCATACCTCCTTGAGATGGGAGGAATCACAAAGACCCAGCAGGGTAATACACCTCAGGTAAAGCTTTAGATCCAGGTTCTTTTAATAAGCATCAGTTAATAGGTAATAAGGCCCTTATAAGATGTGTATTGTATTGTGTTTTTGTGTTAAGAAGACTACATAAGTGTCTAGGTGCCTAATAATATGAGTAATGGTTAGGGTTATGGCTAGGGTTAGTGTTATTGCAAGATGAGAATACATTAGTTAATAGGTAATAATGCACTTATAAGATTCTTATTAACATTAACTCTTGTTAATAACACTTGTCAACTAACTAAGGCCTTTTAACCTATTAACTAACATTTATGACAAGCACTTGAATCTACAGGGTTGCCTACATCTCATACTGTAGCTTTACATGTGAGCATACTGTGGAGGAATACTACCAAGCAAAAGGAAGGCAGGATATCCAAAAACAAAACCATGGGACAATTTAACGTAATGAGTAGATGTTACCATATGTTTTAGTGTTACTGGAAAAGTCTGGAAGACATTTTGTTCACACTCTGCAGACACAACGATGTGTGTTTGTGTGTGAGTATGTGTGTGTATGTAGAAACCTTTGGAATGTTATGTCTTTATGAAGTAAATCTTTATCCGAGGCTGTAATACCATAAAATCACCTTACACCCCCCCCCTCCCACACACACACACACACACACACACACAGACACACACACACAAACACACGGCGAGATATCCAGTAAACACAACCCCACACACAACCTCAGATCTAGTAAACAGTGTATTTTTAAACATCGATCGTTCCCATGACAATGTGCCAAGGGAAGGAGAGACTGGAGGGTCTGGAGGGGGCTTCAGGGGCTCCAGCGTCCCAGTACAAGTTAGATGTGTTGATGAGTTTGCCCCATAGCACGTGCTGGAGCTTGCCTGTTCCGTCATCCTGAGAGCCGGCTTAAAGTCTGACACAGTGGGAGGCAGCCAGTTGGCTTGTGGACATCAGAGGTCAGTTTATGCACATGTATAAGAGTACATAGCTAATCAGGTGCTGCCATTTGACCAGGCAGATTTAAGGATCAGATTGGTTTAGCCTCCCACACAAAAACCTGTGAAGGAACGATAAATAATCCAGCCCAGCGTGTGATGGAGGAAGGTAAACCTTCCACGTCAAGGGAAAGCTGTCTTACCTGGAGACAGGTCTCCTTCGCTCTGCTCTCCCGAGTCAGAATCCATCTTCCTCCGGCTGTGGCAATTCTTCGTTTTTTGGACTTTCTCTTCTCCCAGAGAAGCTTCTGGTCTAGGTAACCAGAGAACACTCTTTTCTGGGGAGACCTCTTTTCTTCTTTTCTCTTTCCTGGCAGAAAGAACTGAAACTTAAGGAGGAATGCTACTGGGCAACTGAGAGCCTACCTGCTATTTGCTGAGCTGAGCTCGTTTTCCTCCTTTTTTTTTGGCCCTCTCGGTCTCTTTCCCGTGCTCTCTTCTTTCCCTGACTCCCTCCCTCTCTGTGCCTGTGCCCACTCTCCTGTCTCCCTGTTCCTTTCCACCACTTTCCCCCTTTTTAGATTCCTCCCTCTCTCACTTGAAGTCCGTCCCTCCCTCTCTCCCTCAGTCCCTCTGTCCCTCCCTCCTCCCCTCCAGCAGCCTCTGGTTCCCTCCCACTCTCTTCTACTCTCCGTGCTGTTGCGCTCCCTCTGCACGCTCAATCTATCTTTTCTCTCTCTGCTTTCCTTCTCGCGGTTTCACACAAACTTTCTCATTCTCTCTCCCTTTCTGGTTCTTTCTTTTTCTCTCTCTTGCTCTGACTCTCTATCTGCCAGTCTTTCTCTTTCTCTTTCTCTTGCTGTCTTTCAGTCCCTATCTGACTGTCTGAATCAGTCAGCCTGTGTTTCAGAGAGGAAAGGGACCGCTTTGAGCCAGCCACAGAAGCTCAACTCTCTCACCAGTGAAAAAAACTCTAATTTCTCTTATTGGTTGTTTGACAGAGAGCCTGTCTCTGGAGAGATTTGGTCTATCTGACTCATCACCACACAACTGACTGTCTGACTTGTTTGTCTGCCCGCATATCTGACTGTCAAATTGACAGTACATCCTCTTTTGCTGCCTGTCTGTCCCCCTATCAGCATTACCGTAACTGCCTGGTCACATGACCTGGATACTCATGGCTCTGTTTTGAAATATTTAGCATTTTTCTGCTTCCCATCAGAAACCCCGTGCAACCAACACATCGAAACAAGTCTGGCGTAACTAGAATGGAGCAGTTTAACCGACTGACAAAGCACAGTGGTTGATATTGGGTGTGTGTAAGGATGAGATCTCTTAATAGGTAGACCGGACTGACGCACAACGATTAGAAAAGGGTTGGCTTAATTTATTAGCAACGACGTCGGATCATGCCACCAGTCCACAACAGAGTGGCTAGCATGAGTGAGGCACATGTCTCTCAGATGGCAATTATATACATTAGCTGGACAGTACAGATATAGTAACCACCAAAACATGCCCTTAAACAGCACACATTACACGAATGATGCACAAGGGAAACTGTACACAGGTGATGCGGTCATAACTAAGTTTGGAGACTATTATCTACTTCCTCGCTCTCCAAAGGTTACACAAAGTGCATTCCTAGATCTATATGTGTCCTTCTAGGGGCAGGTGGAGCGACCTCTTCCTCACACAAGCTAGTATATACAGAAAACCTGCATATTAGTGTGGGTAGGTGCAATACAACAGTTGCCATGGCAGTATTTTGCAGGTGTTGAGCCGACTGGTGCTCAGCAGGATCATTGGGCAGCAGATGGCCCCTTCTTGCTCGCCCAGGGCAGTACCATCCACACGTCATGCAGAGTGGGTGCGTGTAGCATAATAATAGCCATATTTGACTTATATTGTGTCAGCAATCTTCACTACAAGTCTGGGCTGCCAACAATAGATGTTTAGTTCACACCTCTGAGATGCCAGGGAGAGGGTGTCTGTTCTCGTCATGGTCTGTTACAACGCACCTCTGACGTCTCTGCGTCTCTGTATCATACAGTACACAAATAACATGCTGGTCTCCAAAACACTCGTCTCCAATCACTGTTGATCACGTCACAGTCCCACTGGCGGAAACAAAACTTGACATTTCACAATGATGAAAAGACTGAGAGCTCTGAGGTCATTTGTTCAATTGAGTCTTACTTAAGGTCGTTTGTCAAGTTCAATCACAGACAAGCCGAGGATCAAATTAAAGAGATAATTACTGCAAGGATGTCACTATTAACGAGCCCAGATTAATGGGCCAGTTATGTGTACAGTGGGCATGGATACGCCTGTCTGAGCTGTCTGTCGGTCTGTCTGCCTGTCTGTCTGTCGGCCTGTCTGCCTGTCTGTCTGTCGGCCTGTCTGCCTGTCTGTCTGCCTGTCTGTCTGTCTGTCTGTCTGTCTGTCGGCCTGTCTGTCGGTCTGTCTGTCGGCCTGTCTGTCTGTCTGTCTGTCTGTCGGCCTGTCTGTCTGTCTGTCTGTCTGTCGGCCTGTCTGTCGATCTGTCACAGCCAGACCCAGCATCCCACAGCCTCAGAGGGAAAGTGCTGCCAAAGACTCTGTCAGCAGGGACAGCAGAGCAAGGCCAAACCACAGCCTAATAAAGCATAATGACTGTGGAGGATTAAACAGTACTAAAGTTTGTTTATACATCTCAGAGAGATGACAGAGCTTACATTTGTAGATGGATGGACAGACAGACAGACAGACAGACAGACAGACAGACAGACAGACAGACAGACAGACTGACTAACAGACCGACAGACAGCTCAGTTCTACTTCCTCGTCTGTAATGATAAACTGGAAATCAATGAGCTGAGTAGGACAAACAGGCCACATGAAAAGGCCACAAAGTGCAAGTTTGCCTTTGATCTGGTCTGTTTCCTGGCAGTGGGCCAATCCTGAGTCTCTCCTGGCAGTGGGCCAATCCTAGGTCTCTCCGGCAGGACCAGGCCAATGAAAGAGCTACAATGTTCAAGAAATAGCAAGACATTTAGATCTGAAAGTTTGAACCGTTCTTAGTCACCGACATGACAGCAACTCAACATGTTGAAAATGTTTTTTTCCGGAAAGAACATCGATGTGAATGCGTGACATTAGGCCGGTCCATAAAATCACAACAGATTTTATTATTGATGACCTTCGATTGTTCCATAGCTGCAAAGCCTTAACAATGAGCTGAGTACACACACAGATATACACACACACAAACACACACACAATATGCTATTGTTGGCTGTTGGCGTATCAGTAAATGTTGTACGATATTGTGTGTGTTTGTTTGTGTGTGTTGTGTAAAAGGAAGGGCAGCAGAGTTCATGAGAGCATAAACACCAGCATGCTTTGACCCATCAGAGTTGGAGAGAGGACGTCAGTCCATTTAGTTTCCGATGGTCTCTTATAATCATTTGTGTTATGCATGTTAGCCTATCAGCTAGACCGAGACTGTGTCATTATGTCTCCTGTCATCTATCTTATCATTTCAAACTACACTTTTCTTACCTCCTCTCGCTGATCAGAGTTTTCTGACTCTTCACTCACTCTCCTCCACACTCTACTCTTCCTCATCACAATCCCCCTCCTCTCTCTCCCTCTCTCTCTCTCCCTCCTCTCTCTAGTCCCTCTCTCTCTCTCTCTCTCCCTCCTCTCTCTCCCTCCTATCTCTAGTCTATCTCTCTCCCTCCTCTCTCTACCCTCCTCTCCCTAGCTCCCTCCTCTCTCTCCCACCTCTCTCTGGTCTCTCTCCCTCCTATCTCTAGTCTCTCTCTCTCTCTCCCTCCTCTCTCTACCTCCTCTCTCTAGCTCCCTCCTCTCTCCCGCCTCTCTCTGGTTTCTCTCCCTCCTCTCTCTACCCTCCTCTCTCTCTCCCTCCTCTCTCTCGCTCCTCTTTGTAGTCCCTCTGTCTCTCTCTCTCCCTCCTCTCTCTACCCTCCTCTCACTCTCTCTCTCTCCCTCCTCTCTCTACCCTCCTCTCTCTCTCCCTCCTCTCCTCCTCCACTCCTCCTTTCCCTGTCTCTGTGATGGTGATGGGCTGTGGCAGTTCTTGGTTTTGGTGACAAGAAGAACAGAGGGAGGTGTTAATTAAGACTTATCACCCTGGAACGGAGGAGACAGGAGGAAAGGTGACAATTATCCCTCAAAGACAGAAAGATATCATGCTGTATTGTTGACATATTCCAGTGGAAATGCCTGATGTATGTGTCATATATTTATTTGGGTTTACCAAATCCAGCTTTACTAAATCCAGGGATTGACCTCAAACTTTCCAACTTCAAAGCATTCCCATTGGGAGGTGTGCGAGAATCTTACCTCGTGATAGGACAGGAGGTCAACATTCTGGGCTGACAAAAGCAGGAAGTGTTTTTCATTTGATGGAACTCAGTTCAGAAAGTCTGATCTGGTCAAGCGAAACGCAACCCAAGAGACAGGACCGCTTTCTGTAAAATCAGGAATCGACCCCTCACTCAAGTTAGGATAGGATCAGTTACTGATAAGTATTTAAATTATGACCATTATGTTCCAGCAAATCTATCCAGTGCTTATCCTTCTCATAGGAGATGGACAGAAGAAGAAACAGTATGAAGAACAGCTAAACAGCCAACATGGAGGGAATTCAGGGGTCCTGTAATAGCAGAATACTACAGCCATTTAAAGTGTAACCAAACATCAAAAAAACATTTTTTTAAACCCCAAGGTTAATACTGGCTAAACTCGTAAATCCTGGTCTTGATTACGACTAATCTTTGCAAAATTATTTTATTATTACTTTGTGGTAAATCCAGAATCTCAAGCCACATAGTGGTTGAAAACATTCGTGATTTATGAGATTATTTTTTACGTACTCTGACATATCCTCATTGATCAATGATGTATCATAATTTGAGTACTATGTTGTGGTACTTAAGTTACTCTTTAATGAGAGCAGCACTTGAGGCTTTCTGTGTAGGAATTATTCCTCATGTTCTTTTCCATGACTGTATCCTAATTTTACAGTACTATAACCCAGTCGCACATTTTTATTTAATGCCTGCAGATTTATACAGCGTCCACTAGAATGCGTTTTGTGTTGGTACCAGAAGTCTTGTGTAGCATGTTTTCCGTGAAACCGGTCGCATGCTAGATGTGCAGGAAACATACGCATCGATTAGCTTTTTATTCTATCAGCAAGGTAGGAGTCATTGTAATATTGTCTGTGAAGATCGCCTCTGCTTTCTGGAGGGTGAGCAGGAGGGCCCGTGGCCGGACGTGGAGATGATTGCTGTGACGAGCAAAACAACTATGTTCAATTTTCAGGAGCGTGTGCCCAGCGACAGAGTGATGCGGCTGTAACCATAGATATATATAAATATCTATGGCTGTAACGATCAGAGTTGACCAGGGGAACTGTTGTAATGGGGGAGAATCCGCTTCAGACGGTGTGTGATTGGATTGAAACAGTGTTCCAGATTGCAGCGCCCTCTCTTGACAGTTTAGGGAACTTGTTTTTATAAGTAATTTATCAAGTCAGTTTTGTACAATAAGGAAAAAACTGTAACAGATTAATGCAAGATATATTTTTTTAATAACTTAAATTTATTTGCGTACATTTTTACAACAGTCACTTTGAGGGAAGGTGTCTACGGTTGCTTCTGGAACGTATAATTTACATTTACAAAAGGTAATAATACAAATATTATAACAAAATAGATAAAACAATAAAACTAATACATACAAAACAACATCAGGGGCTGATATTGGCTCCGGGACACCTATGACAACTTCCTGATTGTGTGACGTGGTATAAACATCACTTTGAGAGCTTCCCTCTCTTCTTCCACAGGCTGCTGGGAGAGGTTGTTGGTCTGTGGGATGCAGTCCAGTGTTACACTCTTCTGAGGGCACACAGAATATCGGGACAACAGCGTCACCAGGATGGATTTCATCATCACCATGGCGATGTGTTTTCCAACACAGGAGCGTGGGCCTGAGCCGAAAGGCTGGAAGTACCGGCTAGGAACCTGAGAGAGGAGAGGAATGGCAACAAAAAAAGAAGTAAATAAATAAAATGTTAGTTTTCTACTTCTGATGTTTAGTTTCACCCCAAATATGTGTCTTGGTGATCACAATTACAATACAGAGAAATCTTTAGATTGTCGTACGTTTTTTTCAAAGTTGTCTAAACTAAACTCCTTGGGCTTCAGAAAGAACTCGTTTGACTTGTGCATACGGCCCATGTTGAGAATGATGTTTGTCCCCTTTGGCACTCTGTATCCGTCTATGACATCATCAGACAGGGCCTTGCGCATGGTAAAGTCCACCACAGGATGGAACCTCAGGGATTCGTTAATGAAGTTCTCCAGGACCCTGAGCTTCGGCAGGTCGCAGTTCTCAAGCTCCCGGTCACCTGGAGAGGAACACGGTAAATAACCATCACTCACCGTGACTGACTCACAGAGATAGCATCAGTTAACCAGAATCTAACCAGACTCTTCAGACGTGACCAGATCTAGCTAAAACCTCACCTTTAACGGCGTCTATCTCTTCTAGAATCTGCAGCTCTACGTCTGGGTTCTGCTTGAGGATCAGCAGCATGAAGAACAGGCTGATGGACAGAGTATCTGGAGCCGCGATCACCATCTCCAACACACACTGACGCACGTTCTCTGCAGACAGCTCCCCATGACTCTGAAAAAACACAGGGGAAACCTTGTAGGGATCTGGCTATTGAGACCACTGGCAGATTATTCTTCTGTTCACAGTGTTTGACTTGGCCAAGGTCAAACTTTGTCAGCCAAAACAAGTGTACGGTGAAGCGTGTGCGAGGGTTTGACCAGGACTGACCTGTGCAAATATGAGGTCTGCTGTAAAGTCAATGTCATCCAGCTTGTCCGCCTCTTGCAGAGTTCTCCTCTTTAGCTCTATTAGACTCTCAATAGCATCTTGCAGCTCCTGACTGTACCACAGGACAATAATATTAACGTCTGAACAAACATAGCCTGGATAAAGGATGCATGGTTAGCAAATAAAAAGCAAAGAAACATTGAAGGGAAGCCTCTTAAATGATTTTGAATCTCACTTACGCTTCTTTCTTGTGTCTTTGGTGAATCCAGCCCAGTTTGAAGTAGACGTCTGGTTTGATCAGTACCGCCTGCCATGTGTCAAAATACTTCAGGATTTTCCGCAGTAGCTCTTTCTCTGGAAACGCAAAAACACATTTGAATATGTTTAGTACAATTTATTGGGGCTGCTGCGAAGTCAGAGTTTATCTTCAGGGTTAATAAAAGTTATATTTAATCTAATCTGAGAAAGTAAATTCAATGCGTGTTTGTGCATGCTTCGTGTGTGCATTCTATGTGTGTGTGTGTGTATTCTACGTGTGTGTGTGTGTGTGTGTATTCTATGTGTGTGTGTGTGTATTCTATGTGTGTGTGTATGTGTGTGTATTCTATGTGCATGTGTGTTGCTCACCATTCAAAGGCACTCCCAAGAACAGCCTGTTGGAGATGTCCACCACAGTGCAGCGTAGCAGACTGAGAACATCCACCTGGCCTGCAGCGTCACGTTCCCCTCCGTCTGGCTGCGTGCACTGCAGTTCCCTCAGACCATCCAGGTGTGTGTGAGTGGACGACACACATATGTCCACCGTCCTCTGCAGCCCCCGTCCAGTCAGCGCTATACACAAATGAAAACGTCATCATACAGCGATTTCTGTTTGTTTTTTTAACGATCCATGTTTGTTTTTGTTGTGTTTTTGTTGATCCATGTTTTCATGTTTTGTCGTGTTGTGGGTTGGTGAAACAGGCTACCTTTAGCGAAGAAGGTGCGTATCTTTTTCCACAGAGTTACGTTGCTGTTGAATATGATCCCTCTGCCGTCCATACCGATGCACGCAAGGCCCTGCTTGCTGCCAAAACGTGAGGTGTAGCGGCTCTGTTTCAGGACGTGGTACACCGCAGACGACCTAGAGAGGTAAGGGAGAAACTGTCACTCGATATCTGGACTGGGAAATGTGCAGCCTTTTTTTTTTTACTCAACGTTTGTTCCATAACAGATTAGATAACTTTTGCACAAACTTTTTTCTTATTTTTTTTTTATCAGGAACATTTTTGCTTCTTGGTCTTGCTGGTCTGCTCGAGTGATAAATGTGGTGCCAACCTGCTGAGTATGAGGGTCTCCTCCCCATTGATCCAGACCCTGACAATGTCCCCATACTTGTTGTTGTAGTAGTTACTGGCTGTGCCAATCCCCGTCCAGATGAACCTCAGGTAGGACATCAAGGGCCCCACTCCCAGACAGAACCAAGGACCTGCCAGGGATCACAACAGACCATCAGACACAGAGCAAGATAGCCTCAGAGAGACAAGACAGGAAATGGATTAGTACCCGGCCTGCGGGCGGTAAGGCACGACTGACCGGGTACAGAGGTCTTCTCACAGTGGCTCCAGACGGCCACAAGCACACAGACGAACAACAGGAGGGCGCTGGTTGCTAAGGAGACTCCCTCTGACCACACAGCCGTTGCGTTCCGGGAGGCGGACGCGACGAGGCTAGCCATGCCTGGGTCCAGACGCACCGGAGTCACGGAGCGCTCGCACACAGAGAAGAGATCCATAAGAGACGCGGGGACACACACTCGCACGGAACGAACGCTCACGAAAACACGTCGCCTTCAGTCTCTGCCAGGGGTCTGTGCTGCAGGGACAGCCAGGCAGCCCTCTCTTATAGGCCAGTCAGGTTGCTAGACCACTGGCTCACTGGTGATGTAAAAGTCATAACAATGAGGGAACATTTCATAGTAACCTTGGATTCAACAATTTCAACAAATTTTACCGTAACCTTGGAGAACCGCCAACACAACGTGTCCTTGAGAGCGATGGGGCTTCTTTAGTCGGGCACATGTTGTGAAACGAGTTATCCAAAACAGTCTTAACATGAAAGCTCGTAAGCGTGATCTCTTAGCCCTGCGTCAGTGGTTGTGAGGAGCAGGTGTTTCCTTGCTCCTTTCAACCTCAGAGAGGAGTGAGGATGTCGGTCCAACACCGCGCACCGGAGGGGGAGCCCTGAGCAGAGCCCTGGGCAGAGCACCTGCACCGCGTTCCAGTCTGAGGCGGGGAGAATTTCGGTGTTATTACAGTCTTATCTCCACACTCTCACTTGAGCTCGCTCTCACACAGGAAATTAAACATTCTCAGTGGTTTGCAACCAATGAGTGCGTGGGCCTCCAACTCAAACTATTGTGCAGTTCACCAGAAGAAACAAAACATCTGCGAGTGTCACCACCTGTTGTTTTTAAATGTGATAAGATTGTTACCAGCAGATTTGACTTCAAACGAGGATCGTGGTGATATTGGATTTTAAAATGGCAGACAGAAATGAAGAACAAGACTTGACAAGATCTGACAGTTTTTTCTTCTCAGCAGAAATGAGTTTCATCAGTTGTAATATCAATAGTGACCAGCAGATGGTGCAGCAGAGCTGCGTGGGAGTGAACGCACACAGGCTTACATAACTTGGAGACAGAGAAATATTCATACATTTGACCCATGTGTCTGTTGAAAATGCGATGTCATTATCGTTCAATGGGTGCTGTGTCTAGTTAATCGTGACTCACTTGTTCACATATACAGACAATTAGTCTTCTGTCTCAGACATTTAGACAACAACTCTCAAATCTTTCCTCCCTAACATCCAGCCAAGGCCCCACCTCTCCAAACGTTCCTAGATCTCCAAGCCCATCTACAGTAACTCTTCAAATGACTCTCTCTCTCCTAGATCTCCTGCCCCTCCTTGCTTCTCTCTCCTAAACCTCGCAATCACTTTTGTCGTTGTCGCACAAAGGCCATGTTGTTTGGCCTTGGCCTCTTTGTACCATTTAATCAGTAGAAAGGACTGTGAATTCACTCGCCGCCCACACCCCGAGAATGTGAAAGAACAAGAATGTGTTTGCGTTCAAACGAGCGTCTGTGTTCAGAACCCCTGCCTTCACATCTCTGGACCGTATGACGGAGAAGGTCTAGATTCTTCTGCATGAATAAGCAGAGTGTAGCAGTCTCCTGATGTTACAGCGAGCTCCAGCTTCAGACCCCTGTCTCTCGCCTCCTTCTGGGTCCAGGCCTCTGTGTCTCTGTACATGTTAATGTAACCTTGTGTCTCTGTGGTCGACTCTGTGTCACCATGCAGTTGTGTGGAATTGATTTGCATGTGTTTATAGGTTCGAGGGAGGATTTTTTGGACTGGTTGAAGATACAGTTTTCTGTTGACAAAGTGTAAAACAGTCAAATGAATATCATGTATAAAAAAACTCTATGGGTTTTAGCCCTGCAGGTTTTATTGAGCAATATCTTCTCTATAAACGTGATATGGCCACTGTACTACCATCGCAACAAAACTAAGTGGAATTACTACTCATCTGAACAGAATTCCTTGACTTCATGCCTGTGAACAGTGGGGTCTTTGGCCTGGTCCACCCTCACCCTTGACCCCTCACCCCTGACCCCTTACCCCCCACTCCTACCCCCAGCTGCGTCACTGCATCTACCATGAAGGTCTGGGAACATGGAGGGCCCCACAACTGTATTCTGATTTCACTACTGTATTCCCCCAGTTCTGGTAAACATTTGCACACTGTAGATGGTCTTAGAGGTTACTTGTGATTGTAGGTAAGAGGGAAAGGACGGTTGTATTGTAGTGAGCCTAGCGGTTGGCCTAGCATTTAGGGACTTGAGCTAGTAATCAGATGGTTGGCGGTTTGATTCCCGGCCATGAAAAATGATGTGCCCTTCACCCTACTTGCCTCGGGGGAATGTCCCTGTACTTACTGTAAGTTGCTCTGGATAAGAGTGTCTGCTAAATGAAAAATGACTCAATGTGAGGGAAGGGTAGAAAAGGTATTGGATGTTAGGAGGATGGGAAGGCTGTTAGGGAGTGGGAGCGAGTGCAGCTGAGGACTGGAGTTCAAGGACATGGCAGGTCACCAAACAGCTGTCCATCCCAGCTGTCCTCACGCGTGGCCTGATGAAGGAGGGGAACAGAAGGCATCCTCACAGCTGCTGGCGGTGCTGGGATCCACAGAGAAAATGGAAGTAGAGAGAATGGAGGAGGGTGCAGAAATAATATCTAGGAAAGCAGCAGATTGAACCGTCTGTCCATTTACATCACACGATACAGTAGTCGTCATGTTAGCTGAATATTTTAGAATTTCGATACGGCTTGCATAGAATGATCCATTCTAATGTTCGATACTAAAGGGTGCAGGTGTGCATGTATCGTAATCGCAAAGAAAAATCAGATCAACACAATTCTGGAGTGAGGGGCTCTCTCTCTCATTCATCCCCCCAGGACAGGCTCCTCATCTCTGGGACTATGAGACTGAGCAGGCTCTTCATCTCTGGGACTATGAGACTGAGCAGGCTCTTCATCTCTGGGACTATGAGACTGAGCAGGCTCTATGGAGACACATTAGAGAGAACATTTGAATCCCTGTGCTGTCTTTGCTGCAGCCTCTCCTCTGATGTACAGCGCTCTCCTCCTGTCAGTGTGCGACCTACTGCCCCAGGCCCAGAGTCTGGGGGAAGGCACCAGTGAACAGCCTTTTACTGTAACAGCGAGGTTACGCCGAGGTTTACTGGATCCACTTATCTATGTCAGACTTTGCCTTTTAACTGTGGTGTGTGTTTGTGTGTGTGACAAAGTGAGGTTTCAGTCTTTGTCTGGCCCAAGGACATTATACACACTACATTTACGAGTGCTGCTTTTAATGAACACATTACAGTGAATGAGCTGTTTGACTCATTTAACCATATGCTTGCTGCTTGTTAGAAGAAGTAGGCCTACATTGTTGGAAGGATGCAGAGATGGCAAAAGTACACACATACTTCCCTTAAGTAGAAGTACAGATACTCTTGTTTGTAAACACTCTGGTAAAAGCACATCAACACAAAATGCCATTGAGGTTCGTTTCAGTGCCCCAATGACTTAGAAAGGCAAAGAAAGTTCCCAAGAGATGTGTCACTTTCCTGGGGAAATGTCATATTACTGGTCATTTGTCTCTTTTCTAGCTCGAATGGAAGCTACAGAACTGGGTCATTGTTGTGGTTTGAGGAGGAGAGCAGAGACGGGTGATGGGATTGGAGCCTGGGGAGATGTGGAGTCAGCGTGTGGAACAGCAGACCAGGTCATCTGGGGGCAGGTGACGCCTGAGCAGAGAGCACTACTAACCAGCTCACTGCTAAAAAGAGAACTAAAAGTGCTTCAATATACAGTATTAATATCACAGCGCATCAACCAGCAACTTGATTGAAATGACAAACTTCTTACCAGCTTACATTGTTTATGTGTTGTTGATGTGTTCACTAAAGACACCCTTATTGGACACTTGGAACATTTGAATACATTCGTTTTATTAAATGTAACAGTTCATGACAAGGGTAGTGTGTGTGTGTGTGTGTGTACATCTTTTCTGTTGAGGGGTGAGGCGGGGGTTTATGGGGAGAGTTTGAGGGTTACAGAAGAAAACATGAAGCCTTGGGTCTTTCTGCTCTTGTTCATGGCACTCTGTGTGTGTGTGTGTGTGTGTGTCTATGTGTTGTCAGTCACTGCCCACGGCTCCAGAATGGTTTGTGCTGAATATAAATCAGGTGACTGCACAGACGAGGGGGTTTCTTCCCAGACAAGCCCAAAGGATTGTTGAAAGCCCACCCCTACATCACACACACATCATACTCCTCTTGGTCCACAACACAACAAGGAGAGTATTTACCAGGCTGCCTTCAGAGAGACCACCCGGACACACTCCACTCTCCGGACTCTGCTGATGTCGTGGATTGTATTTGGACCTGGAACTCGGACGCAGAACTAGTCTAGATTGATTTGGAAGCTTTGGAGTTAGTGTCAAGTGAAAAGTATACTGGATTTTGTTTCTGTAATCCAACGACGTTGCTCTTTTGGAATCTAGAGCGAGAGCTCGGACCTTACACTTCATCCACCACAAGAAAGGAGACATACACTGAACAGTGAAGGACTTGTCTTTAGGATACTTCTCCAGTATAATTTTCCAGTGTGAATGCTGAAGCGTGCGAGTGAATTCCGAAGCGGAGGAGGCGGAGGAGCAGGGGTAGTAGATATGTGGATCCCGACCCCCAGTCTGTCTCTCCCTCAGCGGGTGCTGCTGTACGGCTCCTGTGCCCTGGCGCTGGGGAACTCCGTGGGCCTCCTGGTGCTCCTGGTCCAGCAGAACCAGCTGTGGACCAGGTTGGACCAGGTGGAGAGCCGGGTGACGGAGGTGGAGCAGAGCTCCGTGGTGGAACTCCTCCAGGAGGTGCCCAGAGGAGGTGTGGAGGAGCAGGTCCAGTACCAGTACTCCAGGAACAAGCGGAGCCAGGAGATCGAAAGGGAACTGAGGCAGGAGTTGAGGCAGGAAATGAGGCAGGAGGTGAGCCAGGAGATCGAAAGGGAGCTGAGGCAAGAGGTGAGCCAGGAGATCGAAAGGGAGCTGAGGCAGGAGTTGAGGCAGGATGTGAGGCAGGACGTGAGGCAGGAGGTGAGGGACCTGAAGCAGGAGGAGGAGATCCAGGGGCTGCTGCAGGAGGCCAGCCCCGAGGTGGAGGGGAGCCAGGAGGTGGAGGTGGAGATGGGGAAGAGGATAAGGCACGAGCTGAAGCACAAACACAGGCCCTCTCACGGCCACAAGATGGAGATACGGGACGAGATGATGATGATGATGACCTACTCCATGGTCCCGGTGAGTGAGCTTACAGGTTCCTTCTGTCAGAGCGTGTCACTTTCTTCCTTTTAAGGAGAAACATTTCAATCTGTAGTATTTTCTGAATGGTTTGTGGTTGGCTTTGTTTTTAGATCAAAGTGTTGATCGATATATGTAACAGCACAAAGGGAATATGCATTGCAGGTGAGTTCTTATCATAATTTTGTTAGTGACATAACATTTTTCAGTGACTACAGGCGATCTTTTTCAGATTTTGGCAAACCATATTCAAGTTTATTTTCTCCCTGACATGTCTGTGTTCTGTTGCAGGACCTCCAGGACCGCCTGGTGAGTGATAATATTATCATGTCATTCAAATGTACCATGACAACCATGTTTTTAACTTTGCGTTGAAAGAACGTTGATCACCTCAGAACCTGACATAAAAATTGCATAAAAGCACCGCCTATGGTTAAACCTTTTAAAGGTTCTCTGTGCTGTCTGTGTGTCTGTTTTAGGTTTGCCAGGACGAGATGCATCTCCAGGGTACAATGGCACTGATGGGATCCCAGGGCTGGATGGACTGCCCGGGGCAGACGGCAAGCGAGGGAAGAGAGGTGAGGACCAGCCAGTCTTCTGTGCTCTTTCACAGCCCATTTTCTCATAGACCCTGAGGCAATTTTTGGTCTTTTGGTGAAGAAACTTGTTATAATGAACCAGTGAAAGGGAACAGCACAATATCTCCTAAGAGTCTGCCTGGTTGTATAGACAGTCACACACACATACTCTTACGTTCACATTTCCTACACATATTTGGAAGGTACTTCCAGACTGATAGACTACCGAAATGCCCCTGTGTCGCGTGTCATAATCGTGATGCATTCTATTCACTGTGGGCTCTCTTCTCTTCATTCAAACCTCCTCTGCCAAGTCTCTGTGGATGAAAGGCACAATCTTTTCTCTCACTGGGCAGAGATGATATTCATGAGTGCGGTTTTGGGCCTCAGCTGAATGAGACGGAAAACTCCTTTCAGCATCCCACTTGGGTTCCTCAAGTGTGAATGATGTGAATCATCATGAGGAGTGAATGGGTCGGATCCTGACATGACTAACAAACTCTTTCACAAATCTCTGTCTGTTGCCTCGCCCTGTAAGATTCCAAATGAATGAGTTTCGTGTGAATTGATTTAAGTTTGTTGTTTGGAATCAAACACCTGACATCTGCCCCCTCACAGGCCCACCGGGTGAGGCGGGACAACCAGGAGAGAAGGGAGAGAAGGGAGAGAGAGGAGAGCAAGGCCCTCCTGGAGAAAAGGCACACCCATCTAACGACGTCATATTACAGGGTAAAGACACAAAACAGAGCATTGCAACATTGTCCAATGGAAACACATTTCCCCTGAGGACCAGGGTTGAGCACATTGGTCTTGGAGTGCACAAGGTTGTTTTTACCACGAGGTGAGCGGTGTCCTCGCCTGTCTCAAATCCAGGCCCCGAAGGTCCAGCTGGTCCTCCAGGATCTCCTGGTCCTATTGGTCCCCCGGGCCCCCCAGGACCCCCAGGACCCCCCAGGAACAGGAGCCATAGACCCTACATTCACGCTGCCCAGACCCAGGGTGAGACACCCCTTTCTCAGTTTGCCATCCAGTCATTTCTCTCTGAGTAGAAAGACAGTGAAGATGCATAATCCCTACATGTTCTCCTCAGGTCCACTCCATGCCGTCCCAAATGACTGGGCCTTGTCTGGGAAGGAGGTCGGGAAACAACAGGAGAAAACGAAGAAGAAAGGTACGTGTCAGACTGGACGATCCTCAGAGTGTGTTTTCAGGGTTTAAACAGTTACCAGGAAGTGACACGGTCATTAGTGTGTATGTGAACCGTGTTCTGAGTTACCATCCTTCTCTGTCCCTCAGAATGCTTGATCAAGTCACTGATCAACCCCAGGAACATATCTCAGATGAATAATACCTTCGGAACCTGGATGAAGGACATGGCAGTGCTGAGTGACGAACGCATCTGGGTGGCAAATCACTTCTCTGGTATGAGGCTGTGTGGATTCAAACGTGTATGCACCAGAGGCTGTGTGGATTCAAACATGTATGCACCAGAGGCTGTGTGGATTCAAACGTGTATGCACCAGAGGCTGTGTGGATTCAAACGTGTATGCACCAGAGGCTGTGTGGATTCAAACGTGTATGCACCAGAGGCTGTGTGGATTCAAACATGTATGCACCAGAGGCTGTGTGGATTCAAACGTGTATGCACCAGAGGCTGTGTGGATTCAAACATATAGTAAATGAATCAGTTTTAACGCAGAACATTCCTCCTGACCTTTTGTAGGGAGTGTAATAAGGGAATACAACAGCATCACATCCTTCCAGAACAGAAGCAGTGAGGTCATCAACGTCTGGAAGTTCTTCCAGGGTTGTGGTCACATGGTTCACAACGGCTCCTTCTACTACCATGTAGCTGGCACCTCCAACATTGCCAAGTAAGACACCACACATGTGACTTTCAACTGTAAGTTAAATGTCTCTGGTTCACTAAGTCTATGGTCCAGTGCACAGGGCTTGAGTTTCAAGTTTTTATTGTCAGGTGCACAGAACAACACAAGGTCAGACTGGGCACTGAAATTCTTGGGACAAGACAACGCAAGCAACCTAGCATAACATAACATATACGAGTACTAAGAACATAGATTACATCTATGGTGAGCTCAAATAAAATAGAATACAAATATAATAATAAATACCTAATAAACAAATAAAGAGTATGCAATATACAATATACTATACCTCTAATACACATAATGACCTATACTAACCTTATAGACCTATAATAACCTAAAACAAAACCTATACTTTAAGTAAATTCCAGTAAGTGGAGTAGAAAGTGTAAAGTCAACCAAAAACCTGAATGTGTCTTACAGTATTGCACCATTATCTGTTCACAGATTTAACCTGAAAACCAAGAAACTATCCACCTTGGCTATTGACAACGCTCTGTACCACAACCTCTCCTATCTGCTCACCAATTCAAAGACCTACTTCAAGCTGGCTGTGGACGAGAATGGTTTGTGGCTGATCTTCTCCTCCAGCTTGGACGAGAGCATCATGGTGGCCCAACTGGACCAGAAGACCTTCTCAGTGACCACCTACATCAACACCACCTACCCCCGCAACAAAGCTGGCAACGCCTTCATCGCCTGCGGAGTGCTCTACGTCACCGACACCAAGGACACACGGGTGACCTTCGCCTTCGACCTGCTGAAGGCGAAGCCTGTCAACATGACCTTTGACCTGCGTCCCCCGGGCGGCGTTCTGGCCATGCTGACCTACAGCCCCAAGGACAGACACCTGTACGTGTGGGACGGCGGCTACGTCAGACTCTACGTGGTCCACTTCATCTCAGACGACTGAGCGGAGAGCTGGTCCTGGCTGAGGCGACGTGGTCGGCGCTCACAGGTCTGCGTTGTCGTGTCCCGTCTCCTGCCTCTCTCCCTGACCCGCACCAGAACACAGGTCTGCGTTGTCGTGTCCCGTCTCCTGCCTCTCTCCCTGACCCGCACCAGACGTCACCAGAACACAGGTCTGCGAAAGCCTGCGGATTCTTGCGACTGCTGAGGGAAAACCCACGTAAACATCCGTCTTGTATCTGTGAACGCTGGTAATGTAACTTCATATTAGATTTGTGTAGTAATGTGAAGACAAACTAATTACTTCCGGTGTAGTTTCCCATTATGTTAGGGGTTGATATATCAATAAGGGCTGGTCCATGAGATCAATATAATCAGATGAAGAAGTTGTTATCGTTAGGGTATAAATAGTGTGTGTAATGAACTTTGTCCAAACAGTACATGAGTGATGTATTTATATTACCCATTTTCTACTGTTCTTGGTATTGTAAGTTTTGAATAACAAGTTTTTGTATTTTTCACTTAAAAAAAAAAATGGTTCCCTTTATTTATTGTTTCCCTTTACTGACCTTTCTGAAAACATTTTTATTGTTGTACTTAATCGTTTTTCTCTGTAACTGCATGCCAAATCCTACTGTCCATCTAGCGCACAATGTTTCTTTCCTGATGGCCCCAGGACCTGCACGCCTGTGTAAGCAGGATGCACTTCCTGCCCGGCTCAGGTGAGGCTGCATGCTCACGTCTGGTTACCGCTGGTTACCGCTCCAGGAAAGAAAAGAAAAACATCTGATGAAATAAAAATAATTTATTAAACTTACAAAGGTTAAACTTTGACCTTGGTAGAACAGCCTGTTCTCTCTCTCTCTCTCTCTCTGTCGCTCTCTCTCTCTCTGCCCTAGTTTATATCTCCCCGTAGTCAGTTTTTAAGTACGTACTACGCACACACACTCACCCGCACCCACACATCAGAAACACGCATGCACACACACAAAAGAGGGACCATTGGTCCGAACACTTAGTATACATATAGTAGACATGTTGGAAGAAAGAGGGAGAGAAACACAAATCTCTTTAATAAATACCATACATACACTTAACAAAAGTTACCAGCTGTTATGACACAAACCAAAAAATAAAGAAAATGCTTTCATGTTTGTACAAGCTGTTGTGGTAATTCATATATATTATTTATATATTAAAACTATTTTTAAACGTTATACTACTAGGCCAAATATAGCCAGACATTCATTTGTATATAACAGTTTCCTCTTGATAGCCTATTCATTTGAAATAAACTTTTATAGTGTCACCAGATTTGAGTGCAAATATCTATTTATTATGGAGTAAAAACGGGAACTACAGTGGTAACCACACACAAACCTACCAACACAATGACGCACTACGTCCCAGTGAAATAGAGTAATACACCCCTTACATTCCTAACGTAAAAGGCAATATGTTAAACATAAATAACAAGAAAACAATGACAAAACAAAACACAAAGAAAACTTGTATAACTTAATAATGAACAATAACAACAACAACGTAATCTTAATAATAATAAATAAAATAAAAAACAAACAAAAAAACAATAAACAGAACAAAACATATTGTGCAAAACCAGAACTGGAGTGTTGTGTTTCTACTCGGGGTGGGAGGGGAGCTTGGTAGACTAGACAGATGAGACATTGAAACCACAGTCACAGGAGTAAAACACGTCATCTTCCAAACAGCAATGTTCTAGCAGTGAGGCTGCCACACAAACAGGCGATTGGGGGCAGTTGGGCGCACAGAGGGCAGACACAGCACACTGGGCCAGGCTACACCAGGCCAGGCCTGGCTGGGGGTGGCTGGGCTGGAGACAGAGCAGCCTAGTGGGTAAGGGGCAGGGCTCACTAAGGGGGGTTCAACTCTGCCATCACGGGGAGATAAGCCAGGGGAGGTTAAACCATTGAAACAAAATGCAGATCCAACAACTCGATTCACACTGGAAAACCACTGACTTAACAAACCACAGTGCTGGTTAAAGTAGATGCTAAAAAGATTTCAGCTGTGGGCACAAAATGACGACAGTTACACACTTTAAAAGTTTTGCTTGAGCACTTTTACAGAGCACTATCAATAGACCTGTGATTGCACCGCGGAACGAGAACAGGACATGCATAGCTTCCCTATGGACAGCCTCTCAGAGCAGAGTCTGGAACAATGTCGGCCTCAGAAAATGACAGTAAATCTAGCTTTTAAAAATCAACTTATGGTACTGCTGCTTTAACTCTTTGCTTTCAGGCTTTCGGGTGGGCGGGGGAAAAATATGCACAGCTTTACCTCACTCTGGCTATGATTTACATGACAGTAAACCTACAGTACAAACACGCTGAAAGCTGCCGAAAGCTTGGACATCTTTCAATCTCCTATCCCATCCCCTCCCGCCACTACAAACCATTCAGGTGTACAGGATGTGGAACCAGCCCCACTCGGAGGCTCCTTTGCCGGCCGCTGGAGGCCAGGCGGTGGGGGGGTCGGCTACAGGATGTCGAAGATGCTGTTGAGAATGTTGTAGCGGTCCGGGAGGACGCGCATCTTCAGCGTGCCGTCGGCGCCGCAGGTGAAGATGCGGTTTCCGGGGCGGGTCTCCACCTGCATGACGCCCGCGCCGATGTTGCGGAATATGGACTGCTTGGCGTGCTCCGTGCTGAAGGAGTGCATGAGGCCGTGGCCCGTGAGCTTCCACACCTGGGGGGGGGGGGGGGGGGGGGGGGGGAGGATGATTCTCATACAGTAGGTATCATCTGTAAAGCCAAGGTCTAGTCAACATTCATCATTTCTTCATGTATCAGCCTAAACTGATAATCCCTCCCCCTGCCCAGCTCAACAACCCTGAGGGGGGAAAAAATACCCAAAATACCCTTAAACCAGTGATTGACAGAAACTACAGTACACCCTGTCAGTCGAGATACCCTTCAACCCTGGCGTCTGCTAGCTCTCCTCCTCCCACGACAGGCCACAGCCTCCACAGCCTCCAGGGCCCTGTCAGCTGCAAGCCGGGGGTCTGAGCGCGTGCGGCGGGGTCTGAGTGCGTGCGGGGGAGTCACCTTCATGTTGCCCTCCGCGGACCCGGTCACGAAGAAGTCTTCCGAGGCGTCCAGGGCCAGGGCCTTGACGGCCGAGTCGTGGGCCTGGAAGGTGTGGAGCAGCTGCCTCTGACGGATGTCGAACACGCACACAAAGCCCTTCCTGCCCCCCGAGATGAGGAGCTGCTGCTTGGGGGCATACTGCAGCACCGTCGCCCCGTTGTCATGGCAGGGGAAGGCTGGGGGGAGAGACACACACACACACCACCGGATATGTGAGAGGGCCGACTATACCCAGGGTTGTTATTGGGATGTCGGAGAGAGAGAGAATTGTCTTTGGGAAGGTGCTGGGGAGAGAGAAAGAGCAGGAGAGAGAGCAGGAGAGAGAGAGCAGGAGAGAGAGAGCAGGAGAGAGAGAGAGCAGGAGAGAGAGAGCAGGAGAGAGAGAGAGCAGGAGAGAGAGAGAGAGAGCATGAGAGACAGAGAGAGAAAGAGAGCAGGAGAGAGAGAGAGAGCAGGAGAGAGAGAGAGCAGGAGAGAGAGAGAGAGCAGGAGAGAGAGAGAGAGACAGAGAGAGAGAGAGAGAGAGAGAGAGAGAGAGAGAGAGAGAGAGAGAGAGAGAGAGAGAGAGAGAGAGAGAGAGAGAGAGAGAGAGAGACGGTTTTGGGAAGGTGCTGGGGTTTCTTACCATGCACCATGGTGTTGCTAGGTGATACCAGGGTGTCCCACAGGCATACATTTCTACAAAGACACAAAGACAAGCGATGTGTTAAGGCTGTAGTGTCAGTACTTGTGGTGACTTTCAATGTGTAAGAGTGTGGTTATGGTCTGGGTGTGGGTGTGTGTATATACTTGATGGAATGATATAATACCTGGGGGTGTGTGTGTGTGTGTTTACTGACCTGCTGTCGTTGGACTGGCCGGCCGTGGCAATGAGACTGGAGGACGTGATGAAGGCAAAGTCACCACATGCCTTAGAATGGCACTGCCAGCTCTGAGAGAGGGAGAGAGAGACAGAGAGAGAGACAGAGAGAGAGACAGACAGAGAGAGAGAGAGAGAGAGAGAGAGAGAGAGAGACAGAGAGAGAGACAGAGAGAGAGACAGAGACAGAGACAGAGAGGAGACAGAGAGACATCAGGTGTGTAAGTCCAGTGCAGTATGTTCAGTGTGTGTGCATTAGCGTGTGTGTGTGTGTGTGTGTACATACCAGATAGGGTTTAGGATTGGAGGAGGTTTGGTTGACTTGCCAGAGACTGAGGAAGCCTTCACCATCAGCGACTCCACACTGCAGAGATCACAGCGATGCATCATCACAGCAATAACCATCACTGCACTGCATGTTTTAGCAGAGGACTGGATGTGTGTGTGCGAGTGTGGGGTGTGGATGTGTGTAGTGTGTGTGTAATGTGTAGTGTGTGTGTGTGTGCGCACCTTGTTTCCCTGGGAGTTGAAGTAGAGGCGTGTGACCCTGGCGTTGCCTGCTTGTCTGAAGCAGATCAACTGCTGAGGTCTGTTCCACTCAAACATCCTGACGCTGCCGTCCTGGGCCCCCGTCATGTCTGACACACACACACACACACACACACACACACACACAGTCAGGACTTTGCTACGGGGTCCCAGCAGCAGGGCCTAATGCAGGGGTGTTCAACCTTGGTCCTCGAGAGCCCCGATCCTGCATGTTCTAGATGTTTCCCTGCTCCAGCACACCTGATTCAAATGAATGGTCATTACCCAGCTTCCACAGAGCTAGTTAACAACCCGTTTATTTGAAGCAGGTGTGCTGGAGCAGGGAAACATCTAGAACATGCAGGACAGGGGCCCTCGAGGACCAGGATTGAAGACCTCTGGCCTAATGCACGCTTCATGCAGACGAGTAAAGTCTCTTACAGTACTGGTATATGGGATGGGATGTCATCCTTTTCACATTGTTCAGGTTCCTTTTCATGATCTGCAGACAACGACAACAACAGAGAACGTTATCGTCCTCATTCAGCAACGCCGGGATTCTAATTCAGTTGTCAAACCTCTGATCAGGTCAATGAAAGAATTATGTTTATATACATTTACAAATATAGTCATATGTATACAGTTTATATCCACAAATATGTACGTATATACAGTATATCATATATATATATACAGTAGAGTGCAAAAGTCTTAGGCACAAAAACATATATATATATTTCAGACAATATTCATGGCATACTCTTGGGTGCCAGTGACTTCTGCACAGTACTGTACATGTGTGGCTTCTCTGTCCTGCTGGTGGGCCGTCTCCTGTCATTATCAGGTGCTGTGTGTGACACTGAGAGCTGGCGCTGGGGTGACGCAGGTCTGCACCTTGGGACAGCTGAGGCTGGGAGCTGGAGGTATCTGTGGTGGTGATAGGCTCCTCGCTCGCCCACACAAGCACAGACACAGCTCTATCTCTTCCTCCACAGACTCATCTATAGGGCTGTTGAGTCCCAAGCGCAGTGTTTGGAGGGGAGCTGATAAAGACTATAAATACACCTCTCTCCCTCTCCCTCACTCACTCACTCACTCACTCTCTCTTTCTTTCTCTCTCTCTTTACTCTCTCTCTCTCCCCCCCCTCTCTCTCCCCCCCCCTCTCTCTCCCTCTCGCTCCTTTTCTCTCTCCCTCTCGCTCCTTTTCTGTCTCCCCCCTCTCCCTCTCCCTCTCCCTCTCCCTCTCCCTCTCCCTCTCCCTCTCCCTCTCTCTCTCCTGCTCTGACTGGTAAAGAAGCATGACGTGCAGATTTGTACCATGCAGGCGAGTTGATCCGGTTCTTTGAGAGGGACTCTTGTTGCTTTCAGTTACATTTTTCACAAACTGATGCCTGACTGTAGGAAATGTGGCTCTAATCCACAGCAGCTGGAGCTGTCTGACCAGGCCTGTGTCCCTCTACTGGTCAACACCAGGAAGTACACCAATCTGACCGACTCCAGCACTTCACCTCAGCACTGGGGGGAAAAGTGCTGAGGTGAAAGGTCTCTAAATGTAGGTGCGTCCTCGCGGTGTGCGTTTTAAAGAGATGTAGTGTAAAAAAAAAGAAAAAAAAGAAAGAGAATAAACAGATGGACTAAAGCATGGTACCACGCTAGCTCCCATGCTGGTCTGCCCGGTCCCCAGCCAGGGCATGGAGGCAGACACGGCCATCTGCGGGGGCGCGAAGGGAGCGCTGCTGCTGGCCTGGGCGATGTTGGTGTGGGACGAGCGGTGGTCCACGTCATCGGAGCTGCGGGACTCCTTGTCAAAGTCGTCTCCAATCCAGGTGAAGGGCTGGGCCGCCACCAGCGACGACACGTCAACCTCCTGGACGTCGTGGGTGGAAGCCAGCACAATCTCGTTGGTGTTAGCCTGGCGTGTGGAGGGCAGGAGGGCGGGAGGGGGGGGGAGGGAGGATGAACAGTGAATAAACCTAAGATGTATACCTAGGAACGCACATGATGCGCATGAGTACTGTGCAAAAGACACAAATCATGTTGTGTTTTTTTTGTTCGACAAAAATGCTTGAAGAAATACATGAAGGATAAGACGAAACTAAACTTTTCTCAACACTGCGATTTTATACTGCCGCAGAAATACAGAAGACATCAAATATGTGTATTTAAGGCAACCTAAATGTAAACAAATCGTGGGTGCTTTTTCTGTGTGTGTGTATGTACGACGCCCTAGTCTTACCCTGTTTATAGCAAAGGCCATGATAATATCCGACTCCTTGTGGATGATTTTTGCCTTGCCTCCTGGGTAGCCCAGGTCCGCCTCCACCTGGAAACAAATCATCCCAACGTCATCCCTCAGAGCACGCACAGGCAGCCCAGACCCAGGTAGGACCCAGACCAGGCAGGGCCCGGGCCCAGACTCAGGCAGGGCCCAGACCCAGGCAGGGCCCAGACCCAGACCCAGGCAGGGCCCAGACCCAGGCAGGGCCCAGACCCAGGCAAGGCCCGGGCCCAGACCCAGGCAGGGCCCAGACCCAGGCAGGGCTCAGACCCAGACCCAGACCCAGGCAGGGCCCAGACCCAGGCAGGGCCCGGGCCCAGACCCAGGCAGGGCCCAGACACAGAGGTGAGCAAGCAGGCGTCAGCGGCGCCAGGCCCCAAAGGGTCTCCGCTGCGGGGGGGTGGGGGGAAGGGGGGGTTAGCAAGTGTTTGTGCCCAGGGAGGGTGACGTGTTAGTGGAGCGGCAGCAGACCCCGGAGCTGTGAGGAGGGTGGAGGTTAGCTGAGGTGAAGGGTTGAAGCGGCCCCTGGAGGGCTGTGATTGGTCAGGGGAACCCAGACAGAAATCCAGACACACGCAGAGAGAGAGAGACAGAGGGTCGTCTCTGTCTGGCCACACTGGACACAGAACATGCGAACCTTCCTCTCAAATCACGAGAGGAACTTTACTCCAATTTAACGGTAGCATTAAACCAGTACGAACCCACAGTCACCCACGAACTACGAGCAGACAAAACAAGCCTCAGAAAGTTGTGGGCGGTTGTCCTTCCCAGCAGGGTGACAGGCTAGCCACAGGCTAGCGACAGGCTAGCGACAGGCTAGCGACAGGCCCAGACAGGCAGGCAGGTCGAGGGGGGAGGTGGGTCGCAGGCATACTACCTTGCTGGACCTGAGAGCTCCTGCTATGCTGTTTGGATTGAGATGGTCCACATGGTTGTCTACAGACTACACAACACAATACGCACAGCACACACACACACAGACACGTCACAACACAAAACACGTGCACAAACAGAAAGACACAACGTGAGATGGGGGGGAGAAATCATAAAAATGAACAGGGTTGTCCGGCCACAAAGACGGTCAATGATAGTGCCCACCCAGACCACTTCTCTGCCAATGTGCCCATGGAAGGACTGTGGTGACCAGCCAGCTGCCAACATGGATGTGCCACACATGGTTCTGATGCCAACACATGAACAACTTACCTTCAACCTCCAAGAGCCTAGAACGTCAAGTCTGTTTTAACAATGTTCTTTTTTGGGGGTCTCGATAACACTGAATTGAAGTCTGCAGTCTTGATTCAATCAGAGAGGAGCTAATGTAGTGTCTGTGTTACAGGCTGTGGTCTGGAGATAGGATCATGAGGCCAAATAGTAAGCTATTATCAATCAGACAAGTTCAGTGTATTCTGTCAAGGCAAAACAATAATAAAAGTGTGTGTATGTGTGTGCTCCAAGGGAACCTTAGGCCAAGGGCAAATGTATGCAGATCACCTTGAACTAAGGGGAGGAGAACTCACGGTGTATTGGGGTGTTCTAGAAGAACAGAGACGATAATGATCCCACACAGTACCAGCAGCAGAACCAGGGCATGATAATGATCCCACACAGTACCAGCAGCAGAAGCAGCTCCTGCAGCAGGTCTTTCTCCTCCACTGTACCTCGCTCTGCTTCCTCTTCTTGGTGAAGATGTAGCGGATCAGAGTGTCCTGCAGGAGGTCCTGCTTCACCAGGTAGTGCCACAGACGCCTGGCGGGGAACGACACGTGGTTCTTGTTCCTGACATGCAAACACACACACACACACAGCTCAGTGTCAGACATGGTGCTGAGACGTCTGAGCCTACGGCATTAGGGAGCAAGGAGGAGAGGAGGAAGAGTGTGGAGGAGGTAGAGAGAGGAAGAGGAGAGAAGGTAACACCTGAGTACCTTAGTGTTTCTAAGTGTTTCTAACACTGCCATGGGTACTCGGTTCCAGTATGTGTGTGTGTGTGTGTGTGTCTTGTATATGTGTGTGTGCTCACTTGAAGGGTGTGTTGTCAGGCTCGAGCATGGCCTTGTGTCTGAGGATGGCTGGGCCGCCCCCGGCGCTCAGGTCGGTGGGGTAGGTGTTGATGTAGTTGGGCGGGGGGCCGTCAAACTTGTTCATCCTCTCCAGCATCATCTGCTCCCAGTTCTCCAGGGTCTTCAGCACGGCGTTGCTCAGGGGAGAGGTCACGGGCAGGTCTGACACACACACACACACACACACACACACAGGGACCATGTCTTCATTCTCACGTTCAATTTGGGAGGAGGTCTGGCTGTGTGTGTGTGTGTGTGTGTGTGTGGTACCTGTGAAGTCGAGGCCGGTGAGGGGGAGGAACGTCTTGACGTTGTTCAGAGCCAGTTTCACCATCACTAGACGGATCAGAGACCAGCTGTAGGGCAGGGAGAGAGGTCACATGATCAGAACAGGAAATGACCCATCATAACAATTAAGACGCAGGACACAACCCTAATAACCATCTTTAATAACCATGACGGGCACGTTATCAGAACAGGAAGAGGAAAGGAGCAGTCCCTCTGGGTCAGGGGGGGTCGGGGGTCCAGTCCCACCTGTAGGAGTTGGGGTCCGAGTGCTCAGTCATCTGGGTGTCAGAGAGGAAGGCGTCATCATCGTCCTCTTCCTCCTCAGCGCCGCTCTCGTCTGAGTCGTACAGAGCACCGCTGTCTGACAGAGGCAGGAAGGGCTGAGGGAGGGAGGGAGAGATAGAGAGAAAGAGAGAGAGAGGGAGGGAGAGAGAGAAAGGGAGGGTGACAGAGTACATTAGCTTAGCCAAATGCTCCAGCTGATGAGCTCTACAGTGTCTCATGTCCCACTTAGGATGTGACTGGTCGCTGGCGGCAGGGTGTCTCACTTTAGCCACAAAGTAGTCCCACATGCTCAGCTCCGGGGGGATGAACTTCTCCCGGTAGGTGGGCCTCTCCGGGGGCACGGGCGGGGGCGTGGCCGGGGTCTCCTTCACCGGACGCCCAGGGACCAGCATCCGCATGTTGAACCTGCGCCGGTGCCGGTCCACATCCTCCGCCGGGGGCGGGGGGGGCACGGCTGGGGGGAAGGGAGGGGGGGGGGGGGGGAGCAGGGTTAGAGAGCTAAACAAGTCCAGAGTCAGGGAGTGGTAGATTCAGAGGATACTGAAGAAGGTATTTGGTACTGTCTTCACTCAGACAGCAGTGTCTCAGACACATACTGTACACACACACACACACACACAAAAAGAGAAAGGAAAGATACAGAGGCACACACATGGTTGTACACAAACCTGTACAGTTATCCTGGGTGACTATCTCAGGTACCACTGAGGAAAACCAGACAAATGAGACACAAACCAGACCAGACGTTAGACGCAGACTATTCACACACACAGACCAGACGTTAGACGCAGACTATTCACACACACACACACATGGTACGCTACAGCACACACAGACCTCCACAACATCACACAACGGTCTGACCTAAACAATTAGACACAATGTTGAGATGAATAAATAAAAACATAAGGAAAATGAACAATGGATACATTAACATGGCCAAATAAGAACACAGACCGTCGCCTCAAAAAGAAAATATTGAGTGTTTGGTCAAGCGTTTGAATTGTCCATTTCTCAATTTTCTCTGCTCTGAATAATCTATAGTCCTCTCATCTCAAAAAGTGTGTGTGTGTATGTGTGTGTGTGAGAGTGTGTGTGTCTCTGAGAGTGTCTGAAAGAAGAACAGAATTAACAATCTAGAAGACTGATTCCTATCGATTTGTTGGCATTTAGCTCCCCTCAGCTGGTCGTAACCTTCTGTGGAGTCCTTTAAACACACGGCTCTATCTAGACCCTAACCCTAACCCTCAGACAGGGGATCTGGCAGCACATCTCCTCCCCCCCCCTGCCTGTCCTGAGCACCGCAGGCTGCTCACACAGGAATATTAAGGACCAGCAAACAAAGGTGTGAGAGCCAGCCAGGTACGAGTGTGATAGTCCGCATCGCACCACAGCTCGAGGCCAGATCCTGCACTGAAATGTGTCTGAGTGATTCCCTCTCCAGCACGGTCCATAAAGGTTTCAACTACAGGGGGATTCAGCTACAACACACCTATCACGTTCACAGGGGAACACCGCCATACTCACCCGCGACGCCAGTCAGCTGTGACACCGTGGCGCAAGCTACCTGCACGCTACACACAGTCTAGGAGTGACCCCACCACACCCTGGCCCTACAGGCAGCTAGAGACAGCTGGAGACTGCGCAGACGGCGGCTCGTGTACCTGGTTGAGCCTTAGTGTCTGAGTCAGCAGCAGGCTCAGGGAACGGCTCTGTCCTGGTCTCTGCTGGCTTAACCGCTGCTCCGCTCACACACACACACACACACACACACACACACACACACACAACAACACGAGATGACATGAGATGGTTGGCAATGCACAGTACACAGTATATATATGTATTTTATATATACTTTTTGTATCGATTTACTTGGCGTTTTCATGCTTGATTGGATAGTATACAAAGGTAGCCAGAAAAGGCAATGGAGACAGTGAGAGAGGGGAAGACATGCACATGCACCAGGGGGTCTCGGGAGGGATTCAAACCCCGGCCGCTGCAGTAAGGCCTCAGCACATGTGGTACATGAACCCAGTGAGTACAATATTCATGCCATGCAATGAAAACACACACACATCATGGGATGAGAGGAGATGACACATGAGACAAACATGAAACCTTTGCAGCAGTTTAAACCTGGGAAACACAGCCATGTCCCTGCTCACCACAGGAAGGACGAAAGCTCCCCACTCATGTGTACTGCACTGCAAACCAAGAACTGCAAACCAGCACTGCAAACCAGCACTGCAAACCAAGAACTGAAAACCAGCACTGCAAACCAGCACTGCAAACCAGCACTGCAAACCAAGAACTGAAAACCAGCACTGCAAACCAGCACTGCAAACCAAGAACTGAAAACCAGCACTGCAAACCAGCACTGCAAACCAAGAACTGCAACCAGCACTGCAAACCAGCACTGCAAACCAATAACTGCAACCAGCACTGCAAACCAGCACTGCAAACCAGGAACTGCAAACCAGCACTGCAAACCAAGAACTGCAAACCAGCACTGCAAACCAGCACTGCAAACCAAGAACTGCAAACCAGCACTGAAAACCAGCACTGCAAACCAGGAACTGCAAACCAGCACTGTAAACTAGCACTGCAAACCAGGAACTGCAAATCCAGCACTGCAAATCCAGCACTGCAAATCCTAAACAGGGAAACTCACTGCTGTCATGGGGTGATGGGACCACCCCAACTCCCCCTGGACAAGGGGGGCCAGGGGGTCTCTGAGGGGGTCTCTGAGGGGGTCTCTGAGTGGGTCTCTGAGTGGGTCTCTGAGGGGGCTGGGTGACAGTGAGCGTGGGGGGGGCCTCATCACGCTCAAGCCTCTCCGCCCCCTGACCGTCGTCAGGTGAAGCTGGTATGAACTCCCCTGTCACAGAGCAGAGCACATCCTGACACACAGGCCAGTCTCCACACAGAGCACATCCTGACACACAGGCCAGTCTCCACACAGAGCACATCCTGCCACACAGGCCAGTCTCCACACAGAGCACATCCTGCCACACAGGCCAGTCTCCACACAGAGCACATCCTGCCACACAGGCCAGTCTCCACACAGAGCACATCCTGACACACAGGCCAGTCTCCACACAGGGCAAAGCACATCCTGACACACAGGCCAGTCTCCACACAGAGCACATCCTGCCACACAGGCCAGTCTCCACACAGGGCAGAGCACATCCTGCCACACAGGCCAGTCTCCACACAGAGCACATCCTGACACACAGGCCAGTCTCCACACAGAGCAGAGCACATCCTGACACACAGGCCAGTCTCCACACAGAGCACATCCTGACACACAGGCCAGTCTCCACACAGAGCACATCCTGACACACAGGCCAGTCTCCACACAGAGCACATCCTGACACACAGGCCAGTCTCCACACAGAGCACATCCTGCCACACAGGCCAGTCTCCACACAGAGCAGAGCACATCCTGCCACACAGGCCAGTCTCCACACAGAGCAGAGCACATCCTGACACACAGGCAAGTGACACACCGGAGGGTGTCAGAGGAAGTAGGAGAGGAAGAGTGCGGAGGAGGTAGAGTGATGAAGAGAGGGCAGCACCTAAGTCCAGAGCACCAGGAGAACAGCCGGAGAAAAGAGAAGGTGAGACCCAGAAGAGAGAAGGGAGGGTGGGGAGCGTTTGAGAGAGAGAGGGCGTGATCTACCTGGAGCTATCTCGGGACGTTTGGGCTTAATGATGACCTTGGCCCCTCCCCCGAAGACAGCGGCCCACATGCGGTTGTTGAGGGGGTGCGCGGCCAGGCGGAACAGCTCGTTCCCAGAGTGAGTGCCCAGGCCGTGGATGAGCAGGGACAGATAGACAGCCACCACGGCCTCACACAGCAGCACGTTCAGCCTGGGCTGGTCCAGCTCCCTGGCAGACTGAACCAGAGAGATCAGGGACGACACACCTGCAGACACAACAAATACTTCTATAACAAAAAAACAATTAAAAATACCTGAATATTTTTTATTTTTTTTAATAATTAAATTATTTAAAAAAATACAATAATGATGCATTTTTCTTTTTTTGAAAGGAAGTGATTAGATTTTTGCAGAGACAAAAAAATAAAATAAAAAAGGGATTATTTTTTCAGTTGTTGAAAGGAAGTGATCAGATTTTTTGCCCAGGCAAAAAAAATATCAATACAATTATTATTATTCATTTTGCCCAGGCAAAAAAAAAATATATATATATATACAAACGTGATTTGATTCAATGCATTTGCACAAGCAAAAATAAATAAATAACTGAATATGATTTGAAAGTGATTTTACAGGAGTGTGTTGAGATGGCGTGATGTTCTTATGTCCTTCTGTTCACCCCCTAAAGGCTCCTGTGGGTCTCACTACTGAACACCATCTGGCTCTCCTCTCCCTCAGTGCAGGCTAACACAGAGAGCCCCAGTCTCAGTGAGTGCAGTTCTGCTAGGTCAGGTAGGGGTGGTGTGTGTGTTACCAACCACTGTGAGGGGGCGGAGATTGGTGTGTGTGTTACCAGACCTCTGTGAGGGGGCGGAGCTTGGTGTGTGTGTTACCAGGCCTCTGTGAAGGGGCGGAGCTTGGTGTGCGTGTATGTGTTACCAGGCCTCTGTGAGGGGGCGGAGCTTGGTGTGTGTGTTACCAGGCCACTGTGAGGGGGCGGAGCTTGGTGTGTGTGTGTGTGTTACCAGGCCACTGTGAGGGGGCGGAGCTTGGTGTGGCGTGCTCCTCGATGCTCTCCGTACGCAGTCTCCTCCTCTCACTGAGCAGCAGGCCCTGGTACACCATCCCTGTGAACTGGTTCGCCTCCGCCTGACTGCTGCAAGCCATCATGGGACAGCGAGTAGGTGTCAGTGGTTGAGGGGGTTGGGGAGATAACTACTGCCTAGAGGATAACTACTTAGTAGGGGTGGGGGGAAAAATCGATTCACATTTGAATCGCGATTCAGTCTTCAAGTGTTTCACATCAATTCACAATAAAATAAATAAATATATTTTGTATGTTTTTATTTATTTATTAATTCTTTTTTTGGGGGGGGAATTAAAAATCGAAGAAAAAAAAACGTGAAACTATTTTTTATCGATTTCGTGCCCCAAGAATTTATTTGAATCGTGAGGTACCAAAAGATTCCCACCCCTACTACGTAGAGAGCGTGCGTGTATGTGTGTGCGCTCCCACCTATAGCTGTGGCTGTCACACAGGGCTTGGTAGATGCAGGCAGATAAAGAAGCAGCCAGGGTGTGTAGAGCAATCACCTGAGGTGACAAGAAAACAACACGTCAACGTCAGAACATCCCTGGTAAAGTGCTCAGCGGGCCGGCAGTGTTTCCCCAGAGCCTCACCCTGTCGTCCATGAGGTCAGGGTGGGGAGCCTGCTCCATGAGGGTGATGGTGTGGAGGATGTCGTGGATGTGGTTGCTGAGGTGCAGGACGGGGTTGGCGATGACGGTCTTGGTGGGCGCTATGCTGGCTGACAGCAGGGGCAGGGTGGTGGGCAGGGGCAGCGGAGACTGCAGCTGCTTCACTGTGGTCTCCTGAATGCCAGAGCAGCCAAAACAAGACACCAGCAACGCCATTTGATCACAGAATTGTCTTTTTTAGGATGAAAACAAGGAGAATAATTTAGAATAAAAATATATATATGAAAAAAATCGAGTGTTGCTTTACAAACATCATGGACGTTTTAAATGGGGATGCTCATAATGAACTGTGTAGTCGTTAACTGACTTAACAAATGCTCTAGTTCTAAATGTTAAACGATTCAGACACTTGGTTAAAACCTGCGGCTATCACCACCCTTAACTGGGAACACAACATTCAGTTTACGAATCATAATAAAGATTAAAAGAACAAAATAAAAACCCTTTTCCTACAGCTCCTCACTCGCTGCAGATGGGCCTCTGCACGCTCCCATCAGTGAAAGACCCAGCTAACCAAACATCTTCAACCAGATGTCTGAGGACTTCAAGTGTTAATGTGGGTTTACGTGGGCTTGTAAAGCTCGTATCCAGAGCGACTTACAGTAAGCACAGGGACATTCTCCCCGAGGCAAGTAGGGTGAAGTGCCTTGCCCAAGGATACAATGTCATTTAGCACGGCCAGGAATCGAACCTGCAACCTTCTGATTAATAGCCCGACTCCCTAACCGCTCAGCCATCTGACCCCCGTCTGACTCCCTGTGTATGTGTGTTTGTGTGTGTGTGTGTGTGTGTGTGTACCTGCTGGCTCTCCTGAAGCAGGAAGATGAGCTCCATGCGTACGGAGGTGACCCCTCCGCCCTTGGCCCCGTGCAGGCTGCAGTAGGAGAGGAACACCCTGAGCAGCGCCTGGTTCTTCCTGAGCCAGGCCTTACGGCGCTCTGCGTGCAGCTGCTTGGCCTGGAGGCGTCGACGCTCCAGCTGGTGGCGCTCGTACGCCCCGGCCTCCGTGCGGTCGTCCTCCTGGAACTCTCCTTCTCCCTCCCCCCACTTCTCCACCTCCTTCGCTTCCTCCTTCCCCTTCACCTGTGGGGGTAGACGAGCAGGGATATCGCATCGGCCATGAGGCTTTTTGATAGTGATGGCTTTGATAGCTAGCTAATGCTTGTTGTCTACGCTGCAACAAATGCCCTATCGAATTTAAGTGCAAACAATTTAGTTATGAGCTTGCTAAGGTTTAACTACATTTGCGTTCACCAGTGGAGGGAACACAATTTCACTTGATAAGATTTCTTAAAATAATACGTAGTTTGATTCGAATTGTGAGGTTTTTAAATACATGTTTACAAAAATAACATTACAATTACCATCGATGTTTTACATTTGTGAATCGCTAGAAGACTGAATCGCGATTCAAATGTGAATCGCTTTTTACCCCCCAGCCCTAGTTTGGTGGTGTAGGCGTACCTTGTAGTTACAGATCCTGTGCATGGCTCCTATCTCCTTCTCCAGCCAGCTGTAGAGCTGGAAGCGCAGCTTCCCTCCGTCCACCTCGAAGCCCGTGGCTAGCGTCCGCAGCTCCGTCATCAAGATCTTCAGACACGCCCGGAACTTCAGCTGCTCCGCTATCACGTCCACCTCCGACTCACCCTGCCGGCGCCAACGGAAAAACACTTTCAAAAAACCCTAAACCGTCATTTGTACTGATCCATGTCTATAGACGGGCTTTCTGTTATATTCTGTGTCATGGAGCAAGTCCTACCTGAGACTCCTCTCTCTGCATCCCGGGTCTCTCTCCCCCCGACACCTCCTCTGCCTTGCCCTCTGGCTGCCCCATCGTCAGACCTCCGTCATCATCCTCCTCCTCGTCCTCCTTGTCCACTCCCCAGTCCAGCTGCAGCCCATCGTCCTCCAGCTTGACCAGAGGCTGACCCCAGTCCAGGGCGGCAGAGCTCTCCTCACCCCAGGCCTGGGCAGGGGCGGCTGGGGGAGGACCGCCCCAGTCTATGCCCCCTCCCTGGGTCCCATTCTCCAGGGGCTGTCTGGAGCTGATGTTGGCCACGGGCGGGCCTCTGCTTTGGGACGAAGAGCCAGACTTCTTGGTGACCTTGGGGATCTTGGAGAGCACCTCCAGGGCTAGCACTGGACAGCCCACCTGTGGAGTCATGGTGACGTGCAGGACACAGGTTATGGTGACGGTAAACAGAGCACACGTACCACAGAGAGGGTCTAACCACCGAGACCGTGGAGCTCGCGTCCGCGGGGCCTCACCTTGAAGTGTGCGTTGGCGGTGGTGAAGAACAGCTTGCGCTCTATGAGGTTGATCTCGTCCGCGCTGCTCCTCTCCGACGTGAGGCCCGCGCTGGCCGGGGTGCCGTTCGGCTGGCCGTAGTGACGGCGGATGATCAGGGGGTGTGTCCTCAGGTAGTTGTAGAAACTAAACACCACCGGGTTGCAGGATCGTACCATCGTATCTGAGGGGGAAAAAAAGATATTGTATATATATTTTTGGGCCATTTTTGTATGTTTTATCAGACGGATATTAAGTGAAGTGTGACAGGAAAGGCAGGGAGAGACTGTGAAAGTAACCAGTGGTACAGTTTTTTACCGCAAAAGAACGGGTTTCACTTTATTGGAACAACTCGGTTCTCCTCACCGGGGTTCTCTTCGTCCTCTTTGGGGATCCGCTCTAGGAGCGTGTCCAGGGCTTTGGTGTAGTCCTTCATGATCCAGAAGGCTATGCTCCGCAGGAAGGGGTCAGGGTGGAGTTTGGTGCAGTGGTATCCGCTGCCGTCCCTGTTGCAGCCGAGCACCTTCTCAAACAGGATGCCCTGGCAGGTGGAGGAGCTCTCGTAGTCGGCCTCATACAGCCGGGCCACCACCATGGCCAGCTGGATGTCCTCCATCTTCTCCAGCAACACCTAGACGACCAGAGACATTTACATGTAGTCATTTAGCAGACACTCTTATCCAGAGCGACTTAGAGTAAGTACAGGGACATTTCCCCCGAGGCTAGTAGGGTGAAGTGCCTTGCCCAAGGACACAAAGTCCTTTTTCACTGCCGGGAATCAAACCGGCAACCTTCTGATTAATAGCCTGATTCCCTAACCACTCAGCCATCTGACCCCCAGAGACACGGTCTGAAGGTCACTTCAGTGTCACCTCAGCGTCACCTCCACAGTCAGCTAAAGAGTCAGGCATGTTGAAAAAGACACTGTGCTTGAAATCCTGTTTCGTCTCTGTGAAATTCAGTTTATAGCTCAGAACTGAACATATTGATGTGATTCTAACACAATACTTAAAATTGCCTGTAGTGCTAAGAAGATTATTACATCGCAAAACAATTCCACCAGCTAGACTCTCCAACGTCGCTTGCAGAGTCAGGTCCATTCTCCACGGTAATAACCCCTGGGCTCTTCCTATCTGTGTGTTATGACTGTGGTTTGGCAGACTCGGCCCAAGGTAAACTAAGTAGACCTTTCAGTGCTTCAGTGCTGCTGTTATCTCTGACGTTTAGGCTAAGTCTTCTCCTATGCTGCCGCTGCGCTGTAGCACAGCTACAGCCCATGTCTGACACACACAGAATGACTCCATCACATCTCTACACTGAGAGTCAGATGAGTCAGATGGCTGAGTGGTGAGGGAGTCGGGCTAGTAATCGGAAGGTTGCCGGATCGATTCCCCACCGTGCCAAATGACGTCGTGTCCTTGTGTCCACTTCACCCTACTTGCTTCGGGGGGAATGTCCCTGTACTTACTGTAAGTCGCTCTGGATAAGGGCGTCTGCTAAATGACTAAATGAGAGTGTTGAAAGCCCAGTGAGAGGGTGTGTGTGTGTGTGTCCATACCTCCATGGCGTCTTTGAGGGAGCCGGCCAGCAGGAAGAAGGCAGCAGACTGCTCGAAGCGCTGCTTGCCCAGCAGAGAGAAGGCGTTCTTTAGGGCAGCCTTCCGCCAGCGGTCTTCGCTGAAGTTGTTTTTGAAGAACGTGGTCATCTTCTCGTCATGCTGGGACCTGGGAAAGACACAACCACGCCACAGTGTGACTGTGTTACTACTGTATGACTGTGTTGCCACAGTGCTGTAGGTTTGTTAGGGTTGGTGAAGGTGAGGCAGCTGGTCAGGGCTGGATGTTACTACAGCATGGTAGGTTGGTTAGGGTTGGTGAAGGTGAGGCAGCTGCTCAGGGCTGGATGTTACTACAGCATGGTAGGTTGGTTAGGGTTGGTGAAGGTGAGGCAGCTGCTCAGGGCTGGGTGTTACTACAGTATGGTAGGTTGGTTAGGGTTGGTTAGGGTTGGTGAAGGTGAGGCAGCTGGTCAGGGCTGGGTGTTACTACAGCATGGTAGGTTGGTTAGGGTTGGTGAAGGTGAGGCAGCTGCTCAGGGCTGGGTGTGGTGGTCCTACCTGAACAAGCCCCAGAGCACAGCCTTCTTCTTCATGGCCAGAAAGAACAGAGCAGCATCTAAGGGGTCGTTGTTCCTCTGGAACGCGGCTTTGCCCACCTGAACACACACACACACACACACACAGTACTGGGACAGTGTGTAGCAGTGGGAAGTGGTTGCAACCTCGGTGTCAGACATAGAAGCGTTGAAGAATGCGCCGGCAGAGTGAGAGAGTCGGGGCAGGTTACCTTCTCCACCATCTTGCGGAGGGTGTTGATGTTGCGGATCCACCAGCCCACCCCGACAGCCTTGAGTTCAGACCACTGGGGGTCTCCACGCTGCATGGCTGGGATCATGTTCAGCATCTCCTCCTCCGCCTCGGAGTGGAACGCCCAGGCAAAGTGGCACGTCGACAGGCCTGGGACACACACACACAGAAGTTACCCAACTGAAACCACACACACACACAGCAGCAACTTAATTCAAGGTCATAAAAAAACGATTGTGCTGCGTAGCAATGAAAGGAAACCCAATTATTGACCCAATTATTGACCCCTAATGACTCTATGCAGCTCTTATGTGATACACGACATTCGATGAAGCCGATGAAGCAATATCAGTAAGTGTGTGTGTGTGTGCCCCACCTTGGTGCAGCAGCTGCATGCGGTACAGAGGAGGCAGCGAGGTGAGGAGACAGGTGTGCAGGCGCATGGCCAGCAGGTACCTCAGCCCGCACTCATCCAGGGCCTCGCCCCCTGCAGAGAGAGAGCCCCCCCACACACAGACACCTTAGAACACAGCCACCGTCAGACCAGCGCCACAGCCAGCGCTGTCCCAGGGCGGGCGCAGGTCCAGACAGGCCTGCCGTGAGGTCCCCTCCCCTGTCCCAGGGCAGGTCCAGACAGGCCTGCCGTGAGGTCCCCTCCCCTGTCCCAGGGCAGGTCCAGACAGGCCTGCCGTGAGGTCCCCTCCCCTGTCCCAGGGCAGGTCCAGACAGGCCTGCCGTGAGGTCCCCTCCCCTGTCCCAGGCCAGGTCCAGACAGGCCTGCCGTGATGTCCCCTCCCCTGTCCCAGGGCAGGTCCAGACAGGCCTGCCATGAGGTCCCCTCCCCTGTCCCAGGCCAGGTCCAGACAGGCCTGCCGTGATGTCCCCTCCCCTGTCCCAGGCCAGGTCCAGACAGGCCTGCCGTGAGGTCCCCTCCCCTGTCCCAGGCCAGGTCCAGACAGCCATGCCGTGATGTCCCCTCCCCTGTCCCAGGCCAGGTCCAGACAGGCCTGCCGTGAGGTCCCCTCCCCTGTCCCAGGGCAGGTCCAGACAGGCCTGCCGTGAGGTCCCCTCCCCTGTCCCAGGCCAGGTCCAGACAGGCCTGCCGTGAGGTCCCCTCCCCTGTCCCAGGCCAGGTCCAGACAGGCCTGCCGTGAGGTCCCCTCCCCTGTCCCAGGCCAGGTCCAGACAGCCATGCCGTGATGTCCCCTCCCCTGTCCCAGGGCAGGTCCAGACAGGCCTGCCGTGAGGTCCCCTCCCCTGTCCCAGGCCAGGTCCAGACAGCCATGCCGTGATGTCCCTGAGCCCGCCCTGCCCCCGTCTCCATGCTTACTCAGCCACGGAACGCTCTGTTCACTCCTGTTCTCCACTTCCTCCCAAAAGACTAAATAAACATGATTGAAACTGGAGGTAGAGAGACAAAGATAACTATGAAGTGTTCAAAGTGGCTGTGTGTGTGTGTGTGAGCTTAAGAGTGTGTGTGAACTTGTGTGTGTGTGTGTGTTTCTTCTTAGTTGTTTGGGATGGCTGGGGAAAGCATCCGTAAACCCAAACTTACAATCAAGTTTCAGGCGCGATTAGATGTTATTTCTAGAAACGTCTATTAAGCTTTTTATTAGAAAATAGAAGAGCCTTCAGTGGGTTCAAGGGCAGTCAGGCTGGCCTTACATACCTGAATAAGACAGCCAGACGAACACTCAGCATACCACCCCCCCCCGTCTCATCCAGACTCTCACCTGTGTACTGCTTGTCAGTGGAGCTGCTGACCTCAGCGCTGGTAGTAGCCACTGTATCAGCCAGGGCCACCAGGAACATCTGCTCCAGTCTGGTCAGGCCAGGGAGGCTGGAGTGCATCAGGTGACTGGACAACACCTGGGGAGGCAGGACCGAGGCAGGACCGAGGCAGGACGGAGGCAGGATGGAAGCAGGAGACAGGACGGAGGCAGGACGGAGGCAGGAAGTCAGAGTTACATTCTTCATAATAATAATAATAATAATAATGTGTTAATTTAATAATAACATGTATTTATATATAATGCTTTCATTTAATAATCATAACATATGCATTTAACCAAAGCGACGTACAGCTGTCAAAAGCTCTAACCACTGAGCCAAAGCCCTTCTGTAGCGAGGAGGGGGAGGGGGTGAGTGGGCAGGGTACCTGGGCATGCTCCGGTCCAAAGTACGTGGGTCCGTACTGAGACAGGTTGATGACCCGAGACTTCTTCTCCACCTTCTCTGTGGCAAAGTTCACAAAGTCGTCCGTGGTCACTGCCTGCACCTGGGGAGGACGGTGGAGGGTTGTGTTATGCCTTTTTTTAAGATATATTTTGGGGCATTTTTATGCCTCATTTGTCAGTTTCAAGTGAAGTGTGACAGGAAAGCTAGGGAGAGAGAGAGAGAGGGACAGTGGGAGAGAAAGAGAGAGAGACAGAGAGAGAGAGGGACACAGAGAGAGAGAGAAAGAGAGGGGGAGAGAGAGAGATGAGAGAGATAGAGAGAGAGAAAGAGAGGGAGAGAGAGGGAAAGAGAGAGACAAAGAGACAGAGAGAGAGAGACAGAGACAGAGAAAGAGAGAGAGAGAGAGAGAGAGAGAGAGAGAGAGAGAGAGAGAGAGCGAAGACATGCATCAAAGGGCCGGGCAGCATTTGAACCCGGGCTGCTGCAGGCGTACCTGGAACAGATCAGAGTACTGGTTACCTGGAACAGATCAGAGTACTGGTTCTCCGCGCTGGTTTGGGGCCCCTCCCCCTCCATGCCGGCCTTGGCCCCCTCGTCCCCGCCCTTGTAGGAGGTGTCCAGGTCGGCCGACAGCAGGGCGTAGAGGGGCAGCGGGGGGATGGAGTTGATCTCGGTGTAGTCTCTCCCCCCGTCTCTCCCGGCCAGTATGGTGTCCTTGGCTGTGCTGCCGCTCACGCTGATGGTCCTGGACAGGTGTCTCCTGGCTCCGCCCTCGCCCGCCTCCACGTCCCTCACCACGGCAACCTCTCCGGCGATGCACTTGACCAGGTGAGACAGGATAGCCTGAGGAGGAGGAGGATGGATGACAGATGGATGGATGATGAAATGGGTAAATACAAGATGATGGTGCATTCAGATAACATTTTTTTTTAAGAAGCGCACACAAACACATCCACACACACCCATCCACCCTAAGACCCCCACACACACACACCCATCCACCCCCAGACCCCCACACACACACACCCATCCACCCCCAGACCCCCACACACACACATCCACCCCCAGACCCCCACACACACACATCCACCCCCAGACCCCCACACACACACCCATCCGCCCCCAGACCCCCCCACACACACACCCATCCACCCCCAGACCCCCACACACACACCCATCCGCCCCCAGACCCCCACACACACACACCCATCCACCCCCAGACCCCCACACACACACCCATCCGCCCCCAGACCCCCCCACACACACACCCATCCACCCCCAGACCCCCACACACACACCCATCCGCCCCCAGACCCCCACACACACACACCCATCCACCCCCAGACCCCCACCCACCTTGGCACGCCGGACCTTGCCCAGGTCCATCAGCTCCAGCAGCTGGGTGGGGTGGTACTGTGGCAGGGTGGGCGACAGGGAGTGAGCCGCCTCAAACAGCCCCCCCTCCTGCAGCCCCGCGGGGGCCACGAGGGCCTCGTCCGCCGCCGCCGCCACCGCCGTCCCCTCCATCACGCTCTTGGACCGGGCCCGCCCCTCCGCCACCGCCCCCCCCGCGATGTCGTCAGCCGATGACAGGCTCGCGCCCTCGCCCTCGCCCGGCTTCCTGTCCTGCTTCCACTGGGCGTACACGTGCATCTCGCAGTCCATGCCCACCACCAGGATGCCGTCCCTCACCCAGGACAGGGACACGGGCAGGGACGGGGTCCCGTCCACGGACGACAGCAGGTCCACGGTCCTCAGCAGGATCCAGCGGGAGCGGATGCCCTGCTTGATGCTGCCCCCTAGGGGCAGCGTGATGACGGCCACGCCGTCCTTGCCGGAGGGCTGCTCGTGGACCATGCCGGAGATACGTCCGTACATGAGGATGTGGGAGCCCACGCCCACCGTGAGGATGTGCGAGCCGTCCTCCTTGGAGAGCCAGTCCAGGTGGACGTAGTGCTTGATGTTGGGGGAGCGCTGGTCACGGCTCATGTACAGGTCAGACCTGCAGGAGGATGAGGGGGGAGACGCTGGGTGAGCTGGGGGACGCTGGTATGTGCACTGACACACACGCTGACGCACACGCTGACACACGCTGACACACACGCTGACGCACACGCTGACACACGCTGACACACACGCTGACGCACACGCTGACACACGCTGACACACGCTGACGCACACGCTGACACACGCTGACACACACGCTGACGCACACGCTGACACACGCTGACACACACGCTGACACACGCTGACACACTCACTGACACACTCACTGACACACTCACTGACACACTCACTGACACACACACTGACACACACACTGACACACACACCAAACACGCTCACGGCCAGTGGAGACCGCTCCCGTGTCTTCACACACCTGCTGTAGACGAACAGGTTGGAGTCGACGCTGACGCGGGGGTCCAGGGTGGAGGTGGGTCTGGTGAAGTCGTCCAGGTGGAGGGTCTGCTCCAGCACCCACTCTGACCCGCCCGTCGACTCACACTCGTAGATGGACACGTGCATGGAGAAGTCCGCCCCTGAGCCCTGCGGCTGGGGGGCAAACAGCGGCAGACAACATTATCTTCTTTTACTTCTTAAATAAAATATGATGCCCTTTGAATTACTAAAGCAATAAATCGTGAGAGGGTGTGGTATATTAGTAGGTATTCTGTAAATATAAATAATTCTAATCTAACTATCTATAGATGATAGAGCAGGCTGTGTTAATCCGGTTCCAGGAGTGTCAGAAGGCCCAGCAAGGTGTCCTAACCCACCTGTCCAGGCCGCGGCTGTTTGAAGGAGACGGCGAGGCGTCCGGTGTAGGAGCAGGAGACGGCGACGGGCCGCCCCGACACGCACACCGAGCTGTTGTTGTCCTCCTCCTCGTTCAGCAGCGCCCAGGGCTCCCAGCGGTACGCCGGCCCCTCCGCCTGCCCCTCCTCGCCCTCCACCGCGCAGCGCCAGAAGCGCACGTGCGAGTCGGAGCAGGTGGTGACGATCAGGTACGGCGCCAGGCACACCGGGTAGATGGAGGAGGAGCTAAGGTGACCTGGAGGGAGAGAGAGAGAGACACTTAAAGAGGCACACATGAGGCACAGTAAACAAACACGCCACGCCAGACAGGTGGGGCTGTTCCCGATGACAGCGGACGCTTGATTCGAGCGAGCGAGGGGCCCACCTGCGGAGGGCGTGGCCCGGGTGACCTCCACGCCGGGGGGCAGCTCCAGGCGTTGGCTGTAGACCAGGCGGGAGCTGAGGATCAGCTTGCTGGCTGACTGCAGGTTGGCGGTGGAGGCCGAGCGCGGCAGGGAGGTGAGAGGGGAGGCGTCGGGGGAGGAGTCAGTGTTCAGCTGCTGCACGGGCACCATCAGCTGGCTCTGGAACGTCTGCTCTGCCACCGGCTCGTCTGCACACACACACACACACACACACACAGTAAACAGCATCAGAACACACAGGTCAAATGATTTTTGCTACACACACACACACACACACACATTAGGCAGTGCTTGTCATGGGCACTGTTTGCATGTCGCTTTGGATAAAAGCGCCAGGTAAACGAGTGTAACGTCAGTGTAAGTGCAGTGCCAGGCTGGTGGACAGGAGGGAGTCTGTCCACAGTGGACCTGCAGAGGGGACTCACCCATGCAGGCGTGAACAGACTGCAGCTGGGACTCACCCATGCAGGCGTGAACAGACTGCAGCTGGGACTCACCCATGCAGGCGTGAACAGACTGCAGGGGGACTCACCCATGCAGGCATGAACAGACTGCAGCTGGGACTCACCCATGCAGGCGTGAACAGACTGCAGCTGGGACTCACCCATGCAGGCGTGAACAGACTTGAGGTGCAGGTGCCACATCTGCAGGATGGAGTTCCTGTTGGCGTCCTTCTCTATCACCACCAGGAAGAACTTCTCTGAGAAGGGAGGGGCCTCGTACACTGCAAGGGGAGGAACACAGATTCTCTTGAGACGCTGTTGTAGCACAGGAGCAGGGCTTTCACCTTCACAGGAACATGGCAGCATGGAGCTTTGCGAGAAAAAAAAAATATGCAGCAGTGCATTGGTTTCCACTATTCTCTGTGTATGTGTAATGTGTGTGTGTATAGTGTGTGCAAGTGTAGAGTGTGTGTATAGTGTGTTTAGTACGTGTGTGTAGAGTGTGTGTAGCGTGTGTGTAGGGTGTGTGTAGGGTGTGTGTAGTGTGTGTGTAGTGTGTGTGTAGTGTGTGTGTACCCTCAGTGGAGGGGAAGGCAGGCGTGAACAGCTCTGGCTCCTCCTGGGGATGGTAGCCCAGGATGAAGTCCTCCTGGAACACATGCAGCAGCTGGGTGCTGGAGCCACACTACAGAGAGAGAGAGAGAGAGAGAGAGAGAGAGAGAGAGAGACACAGAGAGAAAGAGAGAGAGAGACAGAGAGAGAGAGAGAGAGAGAGAGAGACAGAGAGAGAGACAGAGAGAGAGAGAGAGACAGAAAGAGAGAGACAGAGAGAGAGAGACAGAAAGAGAGAGAGACCCACACAGAGAGAGAGAGAGAGAGAGAGACAGAAAGAGAGAGACAGAGAGAGAGAGAGAGAGAGAGAGAGAGAGAGACAGAGACAGAGACAGAGACAGAGACAGAGACAGAGAGAGAGAGAGACAGAGAGAGAGACAGAGAGAGAGAGAGAGAGAGAGAGAGAGAGAGAGAGACACAAAGACAAAGACAGAGACAGAGACAGTGAGACAGAGACAGAATAAGCGAGAGAGAGAGAGAGAGAGAGAGAGAGACAGAGAGAGAGAGAAAGAGAAAGAGAGAAAGAGAGACAGAGGACAAAAAAAGATGCCATACTCTGTGTAAGACAAGAAACACTTTGTTATCGAGTGAAAACCTGGTACAACATGAGATGGTGTGTGTGTGTGTGTGTGTGAGACAGAACACCCTCTTCTCACCTGGTTGGTGATGACGTCCAGCTCGATGATGCACCCAGGTCGGGCGGTGGACTGCTGACTCACGATGTTAAACACTTCCCCCACTAGTTTCTACACAGCAAACACAAGAACCATCCCAGTCAAGCTCCAGGACCATTGCAACGACACAGCACGCTGCCGGGAGGAGAAAACTTGCGTCTGTCAAAGTGTGCGTGTGACTACTCACAGACGTCTCGGGGTCGGACAGCTCATCCAGTAGCTTCCTGGCGTCCACCACGGCCTGGTACAGGCGGAGGTTTTTGCCGTCAGACGCCACGAAGCACGCGCTGGCACTGTTGCAGTACGTACCTGCGAGGGCACACAACCTGAGGTCACATGGTGCTGCTGAGGAACGATCAGGTCGCCACGGCAATTTTTGGTTTATTGGACTATGACTAAAAGGAATGTGACTTTTGACAGTCGGTTAATTATTTGGATGGCACTATCCTAACAACTCATCTCTATTCAAAGGCTGGAATGAGTCAGCAAAACAGACTCTTCTGAACCTTTTTTACTAGATCACGTGTATTTATGAACCATAAACAGCTCAGAAGCTACATACTAATTATACAGGGGAGGATCTGGATGTGTGTGTGCCAACCTGACACAGAGCTGGTGGCGAGGGAGTGTGTGTGTGTTTGTGTGTGTGTTTGTGTGTGTGTGCCAACCTAGGACAGAGCTGAGGGCCAGGGAGTGTGTGTGTGTTTGTGTGTGTGTGTGTTTGTGTGTGTGTTTGTGTGTGTTTGTGTGTGTGCCAACCTAGGACAGAGCTGGGGACCAGGGTGGGCAGCCAGGCCACGTTGCTAAAGGCGGAGGTGTGGAGGGAGTTGATCCTGGCCAGCTCTGACACCCCCCCGGTGCAGGACAGCGGCCCGATGTGGTCCACCCTCCACAGGATCAGCTCGCTGTAGATGGCCTTAGGGTCATGGAAGGTTCTCGTGGCCGCGTTGCGCAGCTGTTTCCTGTAGAACACGGCAAAAACACATGTAAAACATGTACAATACAACACATGCACACAGTCAGACTACGATTTCAAGGTAGTGCCCCCCAAAAAAATATTCCTTGGAATACTGTACTATGCGTTGCTATGAGAAGCGTCATCTACTGTATCCATCTTTATCTGCCTGTTTCCCTCCTTCCCCCCCTCCCTCAATCGCTACCTGTGGAGCCCCTTTGAGGGGGCGAGGGCGGGGGGCTGGTCAGTGTCGGGGGCCCCGGGGGCGGAGGGCGGGGTGAGCAGGGCGTTGTGGTGAGAGGAGGTGAGCAACAGGGGCAGGACTGTGTGGCACGCCTGGTCGTTCAGGTGGAAGCGGTGGCCGCAGTAACGGAACTTGTGGGACACGGTCAGAACGTTGGAGAAGGCCGAGAGCTCAGCAAACGTCACCGACCACTGGAGGGGGGAGGAGGAAACGGAATTGAAAAGAAAGCCTTCACCACATGCTATATCTACAATATTTTCTAAACAATATATCGAACGATATATTGAACGATATATCGAACGATATCTAACGATATATCGAACGATAACTAACAACATCTGACGATATATATCGATTTATAATCCTCTAAGCCGCCTCACCTGGTTGAGGGACCCGTCCACGTGCTTGGACACCATCATGACGGCGGGGCCGATGCCGGGGGTGAGGGTGAGGCTGGGGTCCAGGGCGGGGGAGCCCAGTCCGGCAGAGACGGAGGCAGAGCGGGGGACCCGCCGGCCCCTCCTGCCCTGCTCGCCCGCCCCGGGGACCTCAGCCTCAGGGACGCTGCACGCGTACATCAGGATGTTCTTACTCAGGGAGTTTGCGTCGCCTGTGGGGAACGCCACGGGGATACGGGAGGAGAAGGACACCTGGGGAGGGAGGAGGAAGAGGAAGAAGAGTAGGGAGGAAGAGAAGGGAGAGGGAGGAGGAAGAGGAGGGAAGCTTGTTTGTAATGCTTGAGGAATCACCGTATCACCTCATCTCTGTTCAGAAGAACACAATCACAAATTGAACTACCGTGTGGGTGAGCGTGTGCTTATGTGCCTGTGTTCATGGTTGTGTGTGTGAGAGAGAGTGAGTGAGTCTGAGAGAGAGAGAGATAGAGATCTGGTGTGTTTGGGCCCGTGTCTACGTACCTGAACCTGTCTGAAGATGCCTTGGATGAACTCATCCAGGTACTTGACGTGCCACACCAGGAAGGAGCCGTCCGTGGGGTGGATGGTGAACAGCATGTCCGCGCTCCTGTTCCACTCCAGCAGCAAGGTCTCCATCTTCCTCTCCAGCAGCATGGAGGGCAGGGGCACGCTGCTGCTGGAGCCCGGGGACGAGGCCTTGGTGCTGCCCTCCTGCTCCCCTTCCTCCCCCTGCTCAGACGAGGCCTTGTCCGACATGTCGTCCAGGTCTGGGGAGTGAGGGGAGAGTTTGCACACCTCATATTAGCCTGGCGGATGAAGCGCGCGAAAGAGTCGCTGCAATATGAAAACCAAACGTCTCTCTCTGGTTGCACGGCAACGTTCGAGTGTCGATATCCGGCGATTTCCATCACACCATGGAGATGAAACAGATGTCCATCGTGTGACATGATTCGATCTGAATCAATCGATCAATCATACTTATTTGTATGGCACATAGAAAAACAAAAGTCGAACCAAGAGCCTGACACACAAGAAACAAACTACACACAACCAGGATCCACGCGACACAGCACACGCCCTGACAGGAAAACTCGGGACAATGTGTCATAGAAACTCAACGGAATCTCAAGGCCGGAGCGTACCAAAGTCAAACTTCATGGGGGAGCCCTCGGGGTCGAGGGGCTCCTCGGTGGTCTGCTCCAGCTGCTGCTCGGACAGCTTGCGGAGCTGCAGCATGAACAGGTCCATGGACGAGGTGAAGCTCAGGTCTTTGTTGTTGAGCCAGTGGACCACAAAGCCTCCGCCGCCACTCCCATCGTCCGGACTGAACACCGCCGACTCAGCCAGCACCGCAGGGATGTCTGGGAGGCGGGGGGGAGAGAGGGTGAGAGAGAGAGAGAGAAAGAGAGAGAGAGAGAGAGAGAGAGAAAGAGAGAGAGAGAGAGAGAGAGAGGGTGAGAGAGAGAGACAGAGAGAGAGGCAGGGAGAGGGAGTGTGAGAGAGAGAGGGTGGGTTGTTGGGAGAGAGAGGGAGGGGGGGGACAGGGAAAGAGAGAGGGTGAGAGAGAGAGGGTGAGTGGGTGAGCAAGAGAGGGAGAGAGGCCAGAAGAGGGAGGGTGAGAGAGAGAGGGTGGGTTGGTGGGAGAGAGAGGGGAAAGAGGCCGGGAGAGCGAGGCAGCCTACCTGTGCTGGGGTTGATGCTGGCAGAGATGTGGAAGTGACACAGCGCGTTGGCGTAGTGTGTGATGTGGCGGTGTGTGTGTGTGTCCTGCGTGCCCAGCTGGGAGGGCAGCAGCTCCGTGTGTGCCACCAGGGCGGACGACCTCCGCCTGCCACGACGAAGGTGCTTCAGCTGGTGGATTGACTAGCCAATAGAATCATTGCACAGCGAGAGCCAATCAGAAGCCAGGAGGAAGAGGGTAGAAAAAAAAAAAGAAAAAAAAGATTTCAATTATGTATTTTTAATTAATTGTTATATTTCTGGAAGAGGGATATGCTTGAGTGTATGTGTACGAGTGTTTGAGTGTATGTATGAGTGCATGTGTGCGTGTGTGTACCTCCAGAGCGTGCTGGATCTTGTCCTTGTTGCCCCCCAGGCCGGGCAAGCTGGAGCTGTAGGAGTGTGTGTTCTCGGAGATCTGCCCCCCCAGCAGACTGTCCTCGGGCAGCAGGGTCTCACACCACACACGACACACGCCGTCCTCACAGGAGGTCAGCAGGGCGTTACACACAGAGCCCCTGCACACACACACACACACACACACCGTGAGACCTACAGTTGTGACAGATGGACCAGTTTCCAGTGTGCCCTCCAGAGAGAGAGAGAGAGAGAGAGAGAGAGAGAGAGAGAGAGAGAGAGAGAGAGAGAGAGAGAGAGAGAGAGAGAGAGAGAGAGAGAGAGAGAGAGAGAGAGAGAGAGAGAGAGAGAGAGAGAGAGCCATGAGAGGACGTGGTCTCACTTGGGCATGTACTTGCTGGTCTTCCTCCAGGACAGGCCGGTGACAGAGCGGGGGTGAGCCAGGTACACGAAGGAGAAGTGGACGAGGGGCGCCCTCTTATCGGCGGGGTCGGGGAGCACCACGGCGGAGCGCCACCCTGTGGTGGGGTACCACACCTTCAGCAGGCAGTCGTCCCTTCCCACCGTGGCAAAGTACTCTCCGTCTGGAGACCACTTGGTGATGTGGACCGCCGCGGCCGTCCTGAGGCAGAGACAACAACACCTCAGCAACGCTCGCTTCCTGTTTTCGCGCCGCACGTTGGGAAAGCAGTTCTCCGTCAGGCTTCCTCATTCCCGTCCACTTCTCCCTTCACAGTGACACAACCCAGTGCTGTGGGTGTCATGTGACCCCACAGTTGACTTGGGGTCAATAGAGGCCTGGGTACAACCGCTGGGTACATTCTTATGCAAACGCACACACACACATCCACACAGTCCACACAGACACACACACACAGTCCACACAGACACACACAGTCCACACACCCGTCCACACACGTGTCCACGCACATGCGCGGGGCGTGGCCACCTACTTGCACTGCCACACACAGTTCCAGTCGTTGAGGTTGGGATGAGGTTTGTCGTCCGTCAGTTGTCCGTCCTCCTCCTCTATGAGGACGTCTGTAGACGGGGGAGCCCACAGCTGCAGACGCTCCGTCGCTGCCAGGATACGGTTACCTGGCAACACACACACACACACATCAGCATTACACACACAACCCCCTTCCCTTCTCACACACACACACACTAGACACACATACACACACCCCCTGACGCACACACGACTCAGTGTAACACACAAGCAGGCGACTGATGCGCTAGGAGGGGGCAGTGTGTGGTCAGTTAGGAGACAGTGTGTGGTCAGTTAGGAGGAGACAGTGTGTGGTCAGTTAGGGGGAGACAGTGTGTGGTCAATTAGGAGACAGTGTGTGGTCAGTTAGGGGGAGACAGTGTGTGGTCAATTAGGAGACAGTGTGTGGTCAGTTAGGAGACAATGTGTGGTCAGTTAGGAGGAGACAGTATGTGGTCAGTTAGGAGACAGTGTGTGGTCAGTTAGGAGGAGACAGTGTGTGGTCAGTTAGGAGGAGACAGTGTGTGGTCAGTTAGGAGGAGACAGTGTGTGGTCAGTTAGGAGACAGTGTGTGGTCAGTTAGGAGGAGACAGTGTGTGGTCAGTTAGGAGGAGACAGTGTGTGGTCAGTTAGGAGACAGTGTGTGGTCAGTTAGGAGGAGACAGTGTGTGGTCAGTTAGGAGGAGACAGTGTGTGGTCAGTTAGGAGGAGACAGTGTGTGGTCAGTTAGGAGGAGACAGTATGTGGTCAGTTAGGAGGAGACAGTGTGTGGTCAGTTAGGAGACAGTGTGTGGTCAGTTAGGAGGTGACAGTGTGTGGTCAGTTAGGAGGAGACAGTGTGTGGTCAGTTAGGAGGTGACAGTGTGTGGTCAGTTAGGAGGAGACAGTGTGTGGTCAGTTAGGAGACAGTGTGTGGTCAATTAGGAGGAGACAGTATGTGGTCAGTTAGGAGACAGTGTGTGGTCAGTTAGGAGACAGTGTGTGGTCAGTTAGGAGACAGTGTGTGGTCAGTTAGGAGGTGACAGTGTGTGGTCAGTTAGGAGGAGACAGTGTGTGGTCAGTTAGGAGACAGTGTGTGGTCAGTTAGGAGACAGTGTGTGGTCAGTTAGGAGGAGACAGTGTGTGGTCAGTTAGGAGGAGACAGTGTGTGGTCAGTTAGGAGGAGACAGTGTGTGGTCAGTTAGGAGGAGACAGTGTGTGGTCAGTTAGGAGGAGACAGTGTGTGGTCAGTTAGGAGACAGTGTGTGGTCAGTTAGGAGACAGTGTGTGGTCAGTTAGGAGGAGACAGTGTGTGGTCAGTTAGGAGGAGACAGTGTGTGGTCAGTTAGGAGACAGTGTGTGGTCAGTTAGTGAAACACAGTTACCTTGTGGGTCCCAGGCCAGGTTGTAGGTGATGGCATTGAGGAAGAATTGTCCAGTCTTTTGCCACTGGTAGTTAAGTTGCTGTTAGTGGAAGCACAGGAGACAGGGGAGAGCAGGTCAACAAGCATACTCACACACACACACACACACACACACACACACACACACACACACACACACACACACGTACACACACACACACACACACACACACACACGTACACACTGTGCAAAATAACTATGTAAGGTAACACAACTGCATTTAAGCCAAGACTGGTTAGTGATTATCATCAGGAATGTATCTGTTGAGAGTTTAAACACTCAGCAGCAGCCATGGTAGGGAGGTGTTAATAATGCAGTACCTACAGGCACACTAAGACACATACGCCAACACAATACAAAACACCCTTCCAGACACCCACACACACACCCACACCCACACACACACACACCCACCCACACACACACCCACACACACACCCACGCACTCACTAAGTATTCCTACTGGGTGGCATTCGCTCCTGTCTGGTGTGTTAAAAACACAAGCTACTCAGAATCCTATTATCTCCGTACATCAATAACGTTTGGAGCGCAGAGAGGGAGGGGAGAGAGGGAGGGGGAGAGAGGGAGGGGGGCTCTGGTGTCATACATCATTTAACACTGACGCTTCCACCCCCTCCCCCTCTCCCTCTCCCCCTCTCCTCTCCCCCTCTCCTCTCCCCCTCTCCTCTCCACCTCACAATATCACTATTCTAACACTCTCCCCTTCTCTCTCGAAAACACACTCCCTCACCCACCCATCCATCCACCCACTCATCCACACAGCTCACCTTGTGGCGTTTGTTTGGGTTAGCAGCAATTGGTTCAAAGATGCAGACTATGTTCCCATAGGACGCGGCAATCTAAAAATAAAAAGCTGTGTCCATCACCACAACATTACTCACACTGTTACTGTCGAGTCACTCCCGTAGGAGGGCTCAGAGCGGAGAGACATATTCTTTGACATGAATAAAGATATCCCATTCAAAATGTATACCTCAACCATCAGCTCCATGATGTCATCCAAGATCTGCCTGCGACTGAAAAAGTGTTTTTGTGTGTGTGTGTGTTTTTTTGTGTGTGTGTTTGTGTGTGTGTGTGTGTGTGTCTTACCCTGCCAAGTTGGTGGGAGCACTCGACACATCCCACTTGTATGTTTCCATGCTGGGCTCCTGGGATGATCTGAACACACTCAAAATCACTGGCAAGAATCACAATGTCGCAGCCTGAGCCATAAGCCTGCAAGACAAGGAGACAGAGATGATTATGGGACTGTGGATATGTCATTATGGTTTTCACCTGTCTAAAATCCTATTATCTTTGTTGTTTAGTTATTCATTAAGTGTGTGCACACAGTCATTAGCCTAATGGGCTGAATATTGTTCTCTGCAGTCAAATAACATGTCTCGTACCAAATAAAGGCATTGGTTTGTAATGTAATTATCGGGACACAACATTCTCCAAAACGTACTGGACTGTATTGTCTTGCCTAGCAACCGAGTAGGATAGTGTTAGTCAGCACTTCCTACTGCATGACGCGTCTTCAGAATTGGTACATTTAAGAACTTAAGTGTGAGGGATGTTCTGTTTGATCACAATGACAATGAAAGACCGACAGGAAGAGAGAGGAGGACATTAAATAAATAGCCCAGGCCCGAAACGAACCCAAACCCTGCAGCAAGGCCTTATCCTACGTGGTGCTCTACCCAGAGAGCCAGCAGAGAGCCCTGACCTCGGGAGTCTCAGTCGTGTCTGACAGTTTGATGTGGAGCCCCCTGGGCCCGCTCTGACTGGACCAACACAACGCAGCCAGGAACTCTGGATAAACCCCAACCACATCTCCAACCAACACTGCACCTCCAGGCTCCCACTCCTCTGGGCTTTGTCCCCTCGGAGGGCCGCGTATTAGGGCAGGGGGACGGGGGACGAGGGGGGAGAGAGAATGTGAGTTGACTCTGGACCTGAAGCCAGAGCTGAGGATCACTGCAGCACCTGCTGCCCTGCGAGGTGAGGGGCACGGCCAGGGCGACAGGGAGAGGGGCTTGTCCATTATTCATGAGAACCAGAGAGGCGAGGAAGCACCATGTGACAGAGTAGCAGCCCGTGGTAAACACAGCGCTGCAGCGAGCCCAGACGGGCCATGACGCTGGGCTGAGGACGCAGGGCTGAGGACGCTGGGCTGAGGACGCTGGGCTGAGGACGCTGGGCTGAGGACGCTGGGCTGAGGACGCTGGGCTGAGGACGCTGGGCTGAGGACGCAGGGCTGAGGACGCAGGGCTGAGGACGCTGGGCTGAGGACGCAGGGCTGAGGGCGCTGGGCTGAGGACGCTGGACTGAGGACGCTGGGCTGTGTGTGGGACAGGCTGGCTCATTTCATGCAGGCTTGCATGACATTGATATGTGCCCATTATTATGTGGATAAAGAGGTGGAGGGAGGGAGGGAGGGAGGGAGGGAGGGAGGGAGGGAGGGAGGGAGGGAGGGAGGGAGGGAGGGAGGGAGGGAGGGAGGGAGGGAGGGAGGGAGGGAGGGAGGGAGGGAGGGAGGGAGGGAGGGAGGGAGGGAGGAAGGAAGGAAGGAAGGAAGGAAGGAAGGAAGGAAGGAAGGAAGGAAGGAAGGAAGGAAGGAAGGAAGGAAGGAAGGAAGGAAGGAAGGAAGGAAGGAAGGAAGGAAGGAAGGAAGGAAGGAAAAAGGTGTGCAGCCCGTTCCTTTGAATTACTGCAGCGATAGCTGCGGCACATTATGACATGAATTAGAAGCAGTCACCGTCACGCTGTCAAGAACCTCTGCACACCTGCTCCAGTCACACAAAGACATTTCCTGTGGGATGGAGAGTCACTTCCTGTGGGATGGAGAGTCACTTCCTGTGGGATGGAGAGTCACTTCCGGTGGGATGGAGAGTCACTTCCAGTGGGATGGAGAGTCACTTCCTGTGGGACGGAGAGTCACTTCCTGTGGGATGGAGAGTCACTTCCAGTGGGATGGAGAGTCACTTCCGGTGGGATGGAGAGTCACTTCCTGTGGGATGGAGAGTCACTTCCGCTGGGATGGAGAGTCACTTCCTGTGGGATGGAGAGTCACTTCCGGTGGGATGGAGAGTCACTTCCGGTGGGATGGAGAGTCACTTCCTGTGGGATGGAGAGTCACTTCCTGTGGGATGGAGAGTCACTTCCTGTGGGACGGAGAGTCACTTCCTGTGGGATGGAGAGTCCCTCTTCCCACAGGGCTGCCTGACAGGGAGGCTGGGCAGCATGCGGTGAGCTGGGTCTAAGTGGGTTAGCATTGACCAGACCAGTCCTCCACTCCTTGTTAACCTTTCTATGTGCATGCAGGAACGTGGGAACCGGAGAGGCTAGGAAGGTGTAGGCCTATGTCGGCTGAACCTGATTGGGTGCATGGTATCACTCTTCGACCATAGGCCTATGTCTGAGTCCCAGACACAGCAGGTCTGTTTATCCCGGGCTGGAGCATGTCTGTTTTTGTGGCGTTACGTCAAACATGCACCTCGTCATATCCCAGATACAGAGATGAGGGAACTAACGACAAGCTGAAATGCTGGATAGCCTGGAACACTGTCTGACACCAAATGCACTGGCAACGAATGAGGCCCAAACGTAGTACAGCAGACCCGATGATGCGCTCTCTGTTCACAGTAAACACTGACAAACAACACATAAAGGCTAGCCTTCAACACACACACTCACTCACTCAACACACAGTCAAGTACACACACAGACATACGCACACAACACCCACCACACATAAAGGCTAACCTGCAAAACACACACACAAACACACACACTCACTCAACACACACTCACTCAATCACTCAACACACAGTCAAATACACACACACTCAACACACAGTCAAATACACACACACGCAGGCCTGCAGACTAGCAGATACACACCTAGAATCAGCTTACGCCTGCCTTAATCCTAGCTTTAACCAACGCTGGGTTCCGGTTAGCATTTGTCAAATTAGCACGACTCGCTCATCTCAATGTCACTTGGGGGAGTGTCATCCTGTACTGCTGGATGTGTGTTTCTGGTAGGCCCCTTGTGCTGCTGTTTAGACGGGACAGGTTCATCATTGATAGGAGACGGTTGGACTCACACCTTGTTGGATAGCAGATAGCTAAGGCTGATTGAAAAATGGAGAGAGAGACTTAGAGAGAGCAAGCTGGTGTTTGAACCACAGCACATTACGCCAAGATAAACCTCCCTGTTTCTACTGGACCAGCCGGGGAATGTAGTAGCAAAGACCGACTGACAGAAGGAGAGAGAGAAAGAGGAAGAAAGAAGCAGGATGAGAACGAGTGAGAAAAACAGCCAGACAGAGAGAACTTCCGCTTCCACCCAAATGTCACTGATTCCCGTGACTAATTTAATCACACAAGCACATTGCTCTACCACATCTGCTACCTAACCTTCTCATCTCCACTAGGGATCACATTAGGCTGCTGTCAACAGCAAAAAAACTATTGACTAGAATGGCGAGATGAGAAGATAAAGAATAACATATCTGATCTGTGTTCAGGACTAAAGTGCCCAGTGCAACTACTGTACAGGCATTGGACCAAGTCCCTATCACAGATCACAGCTTAGACCTGTGATCATGGTCGTAAACTTGGCTGCCAGTGTTAGCCACACTGGAACCAGAGGGCCTGTCCATGGCTGCACTGTCCCAAAGGACAAGGGCCTGGGGGCTTAGTGTGAGTTTAACAGCTTGGGATGTCACGTTCTGGGGTTTGTCGTGTCTCTCATAGACACAGTCATGGACTGTGTGCTATGGAACTCACAGCCAAATGGCCTTTCTGCAGGAGAGCGACTGTCCCACATCTCTCAAGAGCACACTCCTTCTGGATGAGCTCTGAGTGTGAGTGTGTGTGTCTCCCTGTCGCCCTGGCCGTGCCCCTCACCTCGCAGGGCAGCAGGTGCTGCAGTGATCCTCAGCTCTGGCTTCAGGTCCATAGTCAACTCACATTCTCTCTCGTCCCTCGTCCCTCGTCCCTCGTCCCCCTGCCCTAATACGCGGCCCTCCGAGGGGACAAAGCCCAGAGGAGTGGGAGCCTGGAGGTGCAGTGTTGGTTGGAGATGTGGTTGTGTGTACGTGAGCTCCCAAGCCCAGCACCTGTCTAATAAGCAGCAGGAACAGCATAGCAGGACCAGGTAGGATTTGTCTCTCAGCATTCAGGGGAGGAAGGACCAGGCCTAAGGCTTCATTTGCACAAACGCAGCAGACTTCTACGATCATGCGTTTGGTTTTAACTGATACAATTCAATCCCCACCATCTCATGTACTGTATGTGATCAAGCCGAATCCAACCACTGCACTGCACTGCACTGGTTCACTGATCATGTTCTTAATAATGACAGTATGCATGCTATTTTCAATCAGTTTCAATCTCTAATTTGGTTACACTTAATGGCCTGCCAAAGACTTTCAGATCCTCTTTCTAAAAATGATTACATCATGTGGAAATGTTTGAAAAATACATTCCTGGTTTCACTTCAAGGCCAAAACAAACAGCCCTTGTTCGTGAGTGGTGGTTGTTGTTTACTGTAACTGTTCAATAACTAATACATTGCTATTGTTGTTCTTGCACATGATCTTAGATCTCAGTGGCTCTGAGCTTCTACCTTCTGCTGCAAGAAGGAACACAGCATCACCCCACAAAATTGAATATCGACTCAACTTTATTCAACAGTGTGCAGAGAAAAATTAGTGTGTCAACAGCTTGCTCAGACAGATGGAGTGAAACTCTGTGGTCACAAAAATGTACAATTATTCGAGCAAACAAGAGTCTACACAATGACTAACCAAAAGAAAATTCCCACAAGGAATGCAAACAGGAAGAAAAAAAACATTTTCACCAAAGCAATCATTATTTCTCAGATCAAGAGCCTTATAGTGAGATATTCAAACAAGAGACACCTTTCTCATCGATAGTCTCATTACATAGAATTTCTTATTCCTTTTAGACATCAGGAAACTGAAAAGGATCCAAATATTTCAAAGATGGACAAGGTTGATTACATTTGGACCTACACATTTTAAAATGTGTGCTGCCTTACATAATGGACATAACATGATATTTGCAGTCCAAGGATGCCCTCCGCTCCATCTTTCCCTGGCTCTACGTCACGGGCCGCACAGCTGATGCTAGGTTGACAAGCTAGGTGATCATTAGTGAAGCGCACTGACGCCAAATGTTAACGAGCTAGCTTACACATATCCCCCAAAAGCGTTGGCTCTAGGTTAGGTGCGGCATTCCAATCTAAACACGACCCAATGAGATGCTGCAATGGAAACTGACGACTGATCAGTGATCTACGATACAACTATTGCAGTAACCGTAAACATAAGTGGAATTCCATAGCCAACCCTTGCGACACGGGTTATAAAGGTCATTGGAGAGAGTGTCCGTCTTTGAAAAACAGCAAATAAACATAGCTAGTTAGCTTTAGCTAGCAATCCTCGGAATGCGGGGATATAACCTTGAGGACTAAGTTGCCCCCGACTATGTCGACCCTAGATGTCAGAGCGAATGAATGATGTAGAGAGAATACTGCCGACGGGCACCCTCCGAGACTTGATTCACTATCCGTGACTCTCTGCAGATTATTTCGTGCAGCCAACTGTGTAGACATGCTAGCCTGTGTGTGGGCTAGCCTTCGATCGCATCGTATCACTACTAACCGTCACTGCAAAATCATAATAAAACTTACCGTGAATGGAATGTCATTGACGCTTCCCACTGAATAGCAGCAATCTCCAGGGTTCACAGCTCCTGTCAGCACCTGATGTAGATGCATTTTCCTTCTAATTTTACAGCAGATGGATGTTAAATTATTTACAATACCGACACTTCCACCCTCTCAGTTTCTCCATCTAGCTCCGAACTACCGGGAATCCCATCTGTTTGTACTCGGCCTGCCAACGTCGTCTTTCTCCACAAATATTGGGATATTAATTCGATGTATTTTAGTCAGATATTGGACTATCTTGTCGTATCAACATTTAAAACAGACGCTATTGTTTTGCTGTCAACACCATCACAGGATTAGCTAGCTAACAGTTTCGGTAGAACCGAGGTAGGATCTCTGCAGCGAATCGTCTGACATGCGCGTTCACGAGTTGTCAGAGCACGACTGCATGGCCATAGACATACACCAACTAGATCGTGCAGTGTTTCCCCCCTTGATCTAAATTCCTATTGCAATTGGATATCCGACGAAAATGATTATCAATACACACAACTTTACGAAAATACATGAATTATGTGAGGATGGAATATTTTTTGACAAGTACAAACATGAATACCCAATCTGGTGTATTATCTCTAGGTCCTTGACAGAACTAGGTATGTGGAGCGCGCAAAAACTATGACGTCTACGTACGCTTTCATTGATTCCTAAAGATGAGGGGTTTGGAGCAAAATCTTTCAATATAAATAATCAGCATTCGATAAATACGTTAACGATTACATATCAGTTAAATATAATAGTGTAAATTACAAATGTATTATAAAATACCAACATGGTTGCTTCTTTTTCATAGATTTCTACTACAAAATTGTAAGCCAAGGGAATCCCAGTCCCCTATAGAAAGATATTTTGGTGCATTCTATCTGGAAAATATTACATGAAAGGAATGTGCTTGTGAGCTTGGGTTTGAAGGCGTATTCATTTGTACAGTAAAGTGGGAACCTGAGGTTGAATGCACCTTTCATAAGTAGCCTATTGTAGGATATCGCAGCATGTGTATACGTAACCATTCTGTATTCGTAAAAATCAAATATTGATTTAATGGCCTATATTTGTAAAATAATAACATTCTTAAAATGTAGCAAGAAACGGTATGCATTGTGCATGCATGACATGCAAGCAATATTTTATATTTGCTGTAATGTCCTGTATTTTGGGGCATGCTGATAATATAATGACTAAGCGGATATTCCATCAGACAGGCATCCTGACCATAGCGTGAGCCAGAGGATGTCAGTTTATAATTGGAAACCTTGGGCTATATCTTTCAAATCAAGGTTTGGTCTTTTCCTCATAATGGTTTATTATGAGATACACTCACAGTCTTGAGAGGGTAACTTTTAAAATTAAAGTACATTCTGCAGATGACAGAATACGTGACCTAAAATCTGGTTGTATAACAGCTAACCACTCACTGGGAAGGCTGTCTATAAGATTTTGGACTATGTCATTGGGAATTTTAGCCCAGCCACAAGAGCATTAGGCAAGTTGGGCACTGATGTTGGGTGATAGACTTGGCTTGATAATGGCTCATTGCCTTGCATGAATCAATGGGTCAATGGGTCCATACAATTTTTACAATACAAAGTTTGGTGTGGAAAACGTTCACAAGATGCTTAACCTAAACACCATTTATAGCCTATGTGTTTTAAAACATCGTGGAGTTGAAGTGTTGATACATTTAAACTTCCCAGCTAACACATATATACTGCCAAACATATACCCCACACCCTTATACCTAAACACAAACAAATAACCTTAAACGGTCTTAAAACTAATATTTATAGACGTGTTTGGAATGCTAGGATTTGAACACGCAATTCAACTGTGACGCAATAAACATACTGACATCGTAATTGTCTCACTCGAGTGCGTCGTTTGCGTGTGATTTTGTTGTAAAGGTCAGATGCATATGACCATAAACGTACCACTGTATTGTTGGCAATGCAGGCCAATAAAGGACTAATGCAATACACTATTTGGCCAAAAACCTATCTATAGTCTTAAGGACAGTAATACTGCGCAGATCGGGGTAGATAGCCAGCATGTTAAACATGGTTCAATCAATAATTCGTTTAAAAGTACCCAGATAGTTGGCTGGATAAATACCTTGTGGTAATCGCAATTTTGAACATGTAAAATGTCCTGCGTTATGAGCAGGCCAGGGGCGATTCTAGGATCAGACCTTTAGGGGTGCTCAGCTCCCAATGACAATGTGCCATGAATACAGTGCCTGGCAAAAGTGCTAAACCCCCTTGCTAATATATAATCCATAATTTCACTGGATAACAAATAATACATGCATTTATTTTTCTGCAAAATATTGAATGAATGAAAACACTAAGGTTGTCCCTTTCTTCATGAACTACCAGCATCAAATGATAATGAACAATAATAATTTGTATATATATATTTTTTTTTTTTTGAGTGCTGAGATGAAATATAGGGGTGCTTGCACAGTTCTAAATGGTTTCACTTTGTGGACAAGCTTTAAGGCTATAGCTGTAGGTACTCTGTCATCAAAAACGGCATTTTTGAGAATTCAAGTTGTGCGAATTCGTGCTTTTAAATTAAAATCTGCCTTTAGATAGTGCTAAACGATACCGACTAAAAAAAAAGTCAAACAGCGATCTGATTAGGCTACTACTTCACTGTAAACGAATACAAGTCAGTCACCACGCAGGTGCGCACTCATTACCATTGCAGCGACAATAAAGGAGAGTGCGAGGAGAGCACCTCACACAGTGCAGTCCCAGAATTTCATCTCTGTAAGTGGCTGATGTACCGTAGTGTTTTTGGCTGTGACGACATTGCAGCTTCCAATATAAGCTTGACAGGCGACTTAACTAAAACAAATGGAAGGAAGCACATCTATAGAAATTCTCCTCGCGTATGCAGAAACGATTAGATTGACGTGTGTGGGTGGGGGGTTTCATAGCAAGAGTCACGGCATATTTACATTTATTCATTTAGCAGACGCTTTTATCCAAAGCGACTTCCAAGAGAGAGCTTTACAAAGTGCATAGGTCACTGATAATAACAACAAGATAGCCCCAAAACATTGCGGGTAGCCAAAACATGAAGCACACATTGTGAACAACCAAAATAAGTGCCAAAGTTAGTTCACATAGTTGAGGTGTTGGTGAGAAATGGGATGAAGAGGTGATGAAGGGGGGGGGGGGGGGGTTGGCGGAGGCATGGTTGTAGTTTGTATAGGGTCGAGGGGAAACTGATGCAGTGCTTATAGCTTCTGCTGTGCCGTTGGGAGACAGAACTCTGATCTACAGAGAGTAGAATTAAATGCATTATAGATTTTCTCATTTCATGGATGGCTGCTAGCTGGAGGGGGTTCCGACCAGGCCGTAGAGTACACGCCAGCCTGTTCCCCAGGATAGAGGTGCAATGGAGCCTGTTGTGATTCAACACTGAATATTAGATGCCAGGCACCTTGAATAAAAAACGCAAAAAAACAAACATATCATTTTCTCAATTTAAAGAACAGCACTATAAACATATGACATCCCTGTGCATCCTCCAACAATATAAATCCTGTCTCTACTTGACATGGGCACGGGTACACACCAGGAGACTGCCTGGGGCCAGTCAGAAGCACATGGAGGGTTTCAGGGCATACTATAGATGGACAGCGGTTGTGATCTGGAATCAGGCCATCTGTCTGTTGTTGACTCTCTGTGAGCACTGTTGATCAGGCTGCCTGGTTCAGATCATGTGACCAGGAACACTGAGAAAAAGAGAGAGTGTTAGTTGGTATTTGTGTATGTGTGTGTGAGAGAAAGAGACAGTAAGTGATAGAGAGAGGGAGACAGAAAAAGAGTGTTAGTCAGTATTTGTGTGCATGTGTGTGTGTGTGTGTGTGTGTGTGTGTGTGTGTGTGTGTGAGAGAGAGAGAGAGAGACAGTAAGTGATAGAGGGAGACAGAAAAAGAGTGTTAGTCAGTATTTGTGTGTGTGCGTGAGAGAGAGAGAGAGAGAGATTGAGAGAGAGAGAGAGAGAGAGAGAGAGAGAGAGAGAGAGAGAGAGAAAGAGAGAGAAAGACAGACAGTGAGCGACAGAGAGAGGGAGACAGAAAGAGCATGTGCGTGTGTTTGGGCTTCAGATGGCCTTCCCCAGTTAGGATGCACAGATGGCTCCCAGCACCACTTTACATCTGCATGATTGTTTTTCTTCTGTTCCACTCTGTTTACCTGTCTGGAGCAGACGAGAATTGACAATTTAAACAGGACTAAAAATAGCATTAGAAAGAATGCAGACTGGAGAGCTCGTTCCCCTTCCTCATACTTTATCATCTGCAGAGTGAGACAGACAGCCGTCGCACTGTTGGAGCAGCTTGCCAGGCTCCCTGTGGCTTGTGGAAACTTACCTCCAGGAACAGAACTGTACTGTACATCAGATCTCATCCAACCAGATGGCTGCGCCGAAAGATTTATTTTTAACGCAGAAAAAAAAGCCCAACCACATCTTTGAACATTTTCTGTGATCCTTCATCAGTAGAAACATTCCATGGTCATTCCATTTCTCGGAATGAAAGAAATAATTGATTATTCACCTCTGTAAATGCTGTGATGCATCCCTCCATTCAAGTTGTGTTTAGCACCCTTGTTTCTCTCTGTTCTATTCAAACACCCTCCCTGTTCTGTCTGTCACTTCCTGTCTGGCTCTCCCTAACACAGACACACATTTTGCTCTCACTCCTGATATGTGTGCCCATCGAGAATCTGGAAGATTGATGACACCTAATCCAAAGCATTTTTCCCTCTGATATCCCCCAGTTCCCTCCCTCCCTCCCTCCCTCCCTCCCTCCCTCCCTCCCTCCCTCCCTCCCTCCCTCCCTCCCTCCCTCCCTCCCTCCCTCCCTCCCTCCCTCCCTCCCTCCCTCCCTCCCTCCCTCCCTCCCTCCCTCCCTCCCTCCCTCCCTCCGTGCCCCGCTCTCTCTCTCTTCTCGTCTTTCTCTCCGTTGAGGCGGTTAGCCTCCTTTACAGTGGTTAAACTGGTCCATCCATCTCTCATCTTGTCTTGTCCAGCCAGCCTTGGAGGCTGTTATGAATCTCTCACACCGGTATTTGTTTCAGAAACGATTCTCTGCCTCTGCAAAAGCGTGCTTGTATGTCCATGTGGATGAGAAAGAGAGAGAGAGGTTCTGCTGTAACAGGATTACATGTTTTCATCTCAAAATTACACCGCTTCATCGTGTTTCCCTGTCGAATCCTCGGCACGCTGTCTGTGGGTGTGCATGTGAGTCTGATCCTGTCGTGTGGGAGAGGGTGGGAGAATACGTGTGAGGAACTCTGCCTTGTTCTCTACGTGTGAGGAACTCTGCCTTGTTCTCTAGGTGAAGAGCACAGATACAACATATGGTTGAAGAATCTTGATGCTCCTTAAGTGGAGAGATCAAGAGCTTGGCAAAGTGCCATGTGGTCAACACACGATCATGCACGCTCCACATAGACCCCACCCACAACCACTGTACTCCCAGGAAAGGCCCCGACAGGTTGCCAGGTTACGGTGTGAGTGTGGAGTGAGGTAGAGGAAGAAAGCATGGAGGGAAACACCTTGAGTTAGGAGAGGGGTAACTGCGATGATAGCTGAGAGAAAACCCTGTCATGGAGCCAGGGCTCAGCTGCTGCTGTAGTCATGCAGCATGCGTGGAGGAGCATGTGTGTGTGTGTGTTTATGTGTGGCAGTATGCTTCCTGAGGCTAAGCACTGGGAAGATTAATCCATGTCACTGGTCAGCTCGTCTCAATGCAAAGGCCTGCTTCAGGGAGTCACCAGTGTATGTTTTTATGTGCCCCCGCCGATCTCTAGTTCTCTTTTTTTTCTCTTTCATCTCTTTTTTTTCAAGCCTCTTTAACAGCCCTCACACACACCCAGTGATGATAAAGAAGCACAAGCGAGAGAGAAAAAACTGTAAAAGGAGAGATATCTCTAAAGAGAGAGCCAGGGAGACAAAGGGAAAAGAGACATTTACTGCGTTGGGTGAAAATTGGCAATGGAGGTCAAACGACATCAGCTCAGATATTTCTTGCTCCTGCAGGAAATGGTTAAGGATCAAACGTGACATTCAGGGGCCTCTTTACTGCATTACATAACACCAGTCTAACTTACATTAGACTCTCTCTCTTTCAAGGTTATCCTTTCACCTCAAAGGACTAAAGTTAAGAAAGTAGCCTATCGAACCTGTGCGTCATCTCAGCAAGACTCAGCCAACCTCGATAAAGATGTCATATTAACGAGCCACCTATAACCCCTCCCCCCCCCCCCCCCCCCCACGGTGTCTACTAATTTAGACTCCCCTGAGATTCCGTCAGTGTGTGTTTCCAGGTAATCTGCATTTAGGGAATTCCTTTAACACTAAACGTCCAGCAGAGGGCGGTCTAGCTCTATTGATGAGGGCTGCCACCCAACAATCAGCAGGTCAATGGAACACAAGGAGTTGGCAACATGGCTTCTTCTCCTTCTGTTAGAATGGTCTCTGGTGTTTATGAAAGAACAACATTGCAGGGCCTTGTCTGTGTGTGTATCTGCTGGCACCGATCCTGACTGGGAGAAACAGTGTCTGTGTTTGTACCGCATCAGTTTCTGTGTGTGTGTGTGTGTCTGTCTGGTATGGACAGGCTGTTAAACCACAGGGCTGTAGGTCCCTATGGAGAGACAGGAAATGATTGTACCATATGGTGCCACTGCATTTTCTGGGCAGGTCTGTCTCTCTCCCACGACCAAGTTCACACCAGCTTGGGGTTTCAACAACACACCATAGAAAGAAACAAGCTAGAACAGTACAGTGTGCCATTATCTGTAGTCATTAAACTAAATGCATCAGTTATGCTATGTAAAACACAACAACGATCAAATACTATTCGGAGAAACGTTTTGCTTCTTGGTAAATATCCAAAGGTCTTATATTAGGAAATCATAGTTCTGCATAAGAAGCAGCATGCGTTTCCTGTGCACTTTACCAAAATCCAAAAAACTAAAAGCCCCAGTGGCAGCTCCCCCTGTGGAATTCATCCGCTTATTAAACCTCTTCATAAACATGCCATCTTATGCCAGCAAATGTAACTTATTGAACTATTGACCTGTTTAAAATGAAAAGTGTTTCAAAGTTCAATAGAGAGAAACGATCTTTTGAGCATAGATGAGCTGTCTTTATTCAAACCAGTGACCTTGTCGTAGATGGTGGCATAGAAGGTTTGAATAGGGGGAAATGTTTAAAATACAGATTAGGTATATATCGATTTGAAGAGAGTATTATGGAGGAAGTATTATGGAAAGAAAACTGTGAATAGAGAATACGTCCTAAATGAAGACGATGTTGTAAATGGGTCTGTCCGTGTGTGTCTTTGTGCTCAGCCAAAATCATTAATCTTTCCTTTCACAACTGATAACAGGCTTCAAAAGAGTGAGACAGCTAAAGAAAGAAAGAAAGTATGTGTGTGTCTCTGTGTGTGTGTAAGTGGATTTTCAATCACACACCACAAAGACCATGACAGTGATACTTGAGCCCAGACCCTCAGTCACAGGAAATCGTCCTCAGACCTTATCTTGCCAAGTCTGCAGAAAAAAGTGGAAAAGACTAAATCAAACGGAAAGGCTATTCCTCACCTGCTCTGAAAGGATGCACTCTGAATGCAATGAAATACACCGTAGGTTCACCTTCAAAGTCACTTTTGATTGTATGACTGGAGATGCCTTTTGTGCCGGTAAAAGTGTTTCAGAAGAAGCGCATCTTCAAGTCATCCGAGGGGACGTTGACTGTGAAGATTAAAGTGTTCCGCCTGTGATATCAAGTCAATTTATTCTGATAATTCCATGAAATTAAATGTTCACACTGATAACAGAGAACCCATGAAAAATGTATTCGTCTCAAAAATTGACCAAAAGGGGGAACCAAAGACCAAGAAAATGAATCTGCATGAAATGTGTTTAAACTTCATTTGTGGCCTTTCGTACCAAGAGGCTAGGGCTAATCTGTTAGCACAATGCTAATAGTGTAGTAGCCTACACCTCTTCTGTATGGTTGAAACTTACAGTATCACAGGCTAGTGGAAAGAGCGTCCATACAAGACACACTGCCCGAGCTTACTGGTTTGATCAATCAACCCGACACAAATCTTTACAAGGCTAGAGAGAGGGAGGATGAAAAATACAGTTAGCAAAAGAGCAGAAGAGAGAGAGAGAGAGTTGGTGGGGGATGGTGGCTGGAGGTCAGGCAGCGACAGAGGCTTTTGAACCATCTCCTAAAACAACATTTGATGTACTGCTTCTGTGAAAAGTACACTTTTTTTTATCCATGATGGCTGCAGCTAGTGATATATTAAAGAAGAACATTCTCTGTTTGGCCAAACATCATCCCTCCGTTTGAAATAGACACTGTCACAGTGACAGGCATGTGTGGATGCGGGTCACTGCTATGATGTGTTTGTGTGTGTGTATAAGTGACTGTGTTACGAGCCCTGGAAGGTTCCAGATGGCCTGATGCTCCTAGCTGATGCTCCAGCTTGCCTCAGAACCTGGCAGACTTCTCTTAATCCGGATTCTAAATTCTGGTGCTTTTAATTATTCCATTCCTCCATATTACCCAGTAAATTAAGATGCATTCAAACAACTTTGTCTGTCTCTCCCTCTATCTCTCTCTTTCTCCTCTCCAATATTTACCTTTCCTCTGACACAAAGTGCATCTCTCCCGAGCATGCGATGGTGGGTGTGAATGTGGGCTGTCACCTGGCCTATAAGAATGAGCAATGAATGAGAGGAATCTGTGAGGCGTGCTGCGACTCCGGTCACACAGCATCCATTACGGGGCTAAAGCACCTCCATCGTGTTTGATGAGGGAGAGCCACAAAGCCTCGCCCAGGGACAGTCCATTAAACCTGCACTCGTTGTCTCCATGTTGTCTCTCTCTTTCTCTTTAAGACACACACACGCGTGCTATTGGATGTACCGTCGCCCAACCATTGATCATGTAGTTGTTAGTGTACCAAATGTAAGTTGTTGTGTTTTTGAGTAGGGCTCCTTGTACCCAACTGATCATGCTCAGAGATCCTCAACTTCATTCACTTTTGTAAGCCTCTCCCCCTTTTTACTTCCGTTTCATAAATCACAGACAATGCTTTGCCGGTCCACTTTATATAAGCAAGAGACTTGTCGTTGGTCAAGCCAAACATCTTTACAGGCAATCTTGAGATTCAAATCCTTGCAGGCAGCTGTGTTTTAGAGACTGAACTAAGAGCTGTAGAGGACTTTGACAGCGTGAGAAATATACAAGACAGTAGTGGAAACCCCGGAAACAGGACACCTAATCAATTTGGCTTGTGTGAGAAACGTCTTTGAGTAGGAAAATGATCACTTTTTGTAGTTCAGGGTATTGATTATGACTGATGCTTGTTTGCAAACAGCAAACTCAGCGCAAGTGGATACAGCTGTTTTCTCGTTACATCCATTTGACCATATCATTTATCCTCAGCAGCTTGTAGACACGTTCTCCCGCAATTTGTCAAAATGAGGAATGAGAAATGCATCATGAATTCCGTAAGTTAAGGTTCACCAAAGTAGAGATCTTTCCAGAATCACAGTAATTACCCAAATCACGTCACGTGTGTGCACGTCAAAGGTCATGATCGTATGCGTGAACGAGCACTGCCATAATTTTTGGATTGAAGGTGTGTCGAGGTGAACCGATGAGCCTTTCCTGGCCGTCAGCACAGAGGCGTCTGTCGACTCGTCCAGCACAGGACGGGGTTCTGTGGTGCGACACTTTAACAGTCTCTGTCGGCGCATGATCCTGCTGTGTTGAAGCGAAATGTCTGGCTTGCCTGTTGATACATTTACATTTAGCCATTTAGCAGACGCTCTTATCCAGAGCGACTTACAGTAAGTACAGGGACACTCCCCCAAGGACACAACGTCATTTGGCTCGGCCGGGAATCGAACTGGCAACCTTCTGATTACCAGCCCGACTCCCTCACCGCTCAGCCATCCGACTCCTTAGCCCAGACAGTCCCATCATCAGGACGCAAGATGAGGCCCAGGGCAGACACACAAACAGAACTGAGCTCCTCTACTGCACCTGCTTATCAGAGACATCCGAGGAGTAACCTCAGAAGTGCCTCTCCACCTCACCAGACAAATCATCTTTTCAGCCCCACACTGCTCTTTAGTATGTATCCGTCTTGTGTGTCTTTGACATGGTACCAGGGAGCAGTCTGTTTGCAAATGACTTTGAGTGTCAAAGGGACTGCGCCTTCCACTCTGGATTCATCTATTTAAATGTTCCTCTCTGAAAACAAACTAAACAGATGGTAAAAACGAGTTGATGTGAATTCATTGCTCAACGCACTGGACAGCTCACATTTCTCATAAAGTGACAACTCCAATATGATTCTCATACGTTTCTGATTTTAACAACATTTGCGTGCAGACATTAGTTTTCATGGAAATGGATGAAGTCTGCGTTGAGAATAACAGGTCCTGGCCCGAAAGAGCAGAGCTGACTGTGTTTCCTCCTTGTTGTTCATCATCATCAGACAGCTGTATTGACTGAAAAGGGGGTGGGGATCTATTTTGAGTGTATTTGTGCTTACAGTATGTGTGAATGGGTTTGTTTGTACTGGAGGTGGGCATGCATGTTGATCTGATGTGTAGGGGGGGTGGGGGCGGTGCTACATCACAGTGTGGTCAGATGGCTGAGCAGTTAGGGAGTCGGGCTAGTAATCAGAAGGTTGCTGGATCGATTCCCCGCCATGCCAAATGATGTTCTGTCCTTGGGCAAGGCACTTCACCCAATTTGCCTCGGGGGGAATGTCCCTGTACTTACTGTAAGTCGCTCTGGATAAGAGCGTCTGCTAAAAAACTAAATGTAAATGTAATGTAAATGTCTTAAGATATGTGAACAATTTAAGAGAGATTAAAAATACTGTAGGGGAAATTGTATTATTACTTAAATCACAACTTTAAAGTTAAACGTTTGCTTATAATTGTTGAAATACATTGGACATAAACGTTTTCAAACTTTTGATTTGTGAATCACACGTTTAAGCAGTAAACCTACCTTTCAATACTGATTTTGAACTTCAAATCAAAAATCAATGACTTGATAAACAATGTGAACAATTCAGAAGTTTTGAGTTTTATATCGGTCGTATTTGATTTGAAGTTTTTGATTCCTGACAGTGGAGCGGTTGTGTTCTTTTGAAGGAGAGGAGGGCTGGAGTATCAAGTGGGAGTGAGAATATCAGGGAGCGTAGTAGAAACCACTTGTAGGATATAGCTTCTTGTTTGAAAGCAGAGGGAAGATCATTCAGAGAGCCAAATGTATGACCCCTTCTTGACCCCTTCTCTAAGTACACTTCAAAACAAGCAACCGAATGAAACGGCAGGATGCAACAGTTGGATGAAGCAATAAATATATAAACAAAAACACACTTCCAAATGCACGACAGCTATCTCTCTTTCTCTCTTTCTCTTGTTTATTCTCTCCGTCTCCCAATCTACCATATCACTCTTTTTCTGTTTCCTCCCTCCTGTCCATTGAGTTCTAAATAATTCTCTGTCATAAGAGCATCAGAACGGCAGTGTGTGGAGACGCTGCTGCAGGAGAAGTAGGATGAACTCGGAGGGCCCCAGGCCTGTTATCAAATATTAACTCTGGGTTAAGAGCCGCAGCACTATTGATCCCGGCAAAGGCAGACCCCTTTGTGGGTGCAGCATTTAAAGCAGTCCCACTCGGATATCAGGACACGACGGGAATATTAACCACGGTTCCACCACAGAAGGTTGCGACGGAATCTGCATTGTAAAGCAGGGTCCACGCTGTTCACAGCACACACGGCGTGCAGCGTGCTGCGCTTTGTGCAGCGTGCTGCAGGGTATAAACGAGAAGTAACATGATGTCAGGGTCTCAGCCTTACACCTCGTCCCTCAACTCAGAACAATCAGTATGAGGAGCTTCACCTGTGCTCCGAACGTTGACTCAGCTACAGTATTCTGTACATGCCCTGTTTCTCCCAGTGATCCAGGCCAGATCCCAGCCAGGGTTTCTCCTGTGTCCTTCCTGTGGTATCCCGTAGACTCTTGCTCAGGCCCCTGGCTGTTTCTGACTCTGTTGTTTTGGGTTCAGTGTTTGGTTTTTGAACTCTCTTGAGTGGTGGAGGGGCTGAGGTAGTATGGGAGAGTGAAGGAAAGAGAGAGAATGGAGGGAGAGAGAGAGAGGGAGAGGGAGAGGGAGAGGGAGAGGGAGAGGGAGAGGGAGAGGGAGAGGGAGAGGGAGAAGGAGAGGGAGAGGGAGAGGGAGAGGGAGAGGGAGAGGGAGAGGGAGAGGGAGAGGGAGAGGGGAAGAGGAAGAGGAAGAGGAAGAGGAAGAGGAAGAGGAAGAGGGAGAGGGAGAGGGAGAGGGAGAGGGGGAGGAGGAGGAGGAGGAGGAGGAGGAGGAGGAGGGGGAGGGGGAGGGGGAGAGAGAGAGAGAGAGAGAGAGGGAGAGGGAGAGGGTTAGGGAGAGGGAGAGGGAGAGGGAGAGGGAGAGGGAGAGGGAGAGGGAGAGGGAGAGGGAGAGGGAGAGAGGAAGAGGAAGAGGAAGAGGAAGAGGAAGAGGGAGAGGGAGAGGGAGAGGGGGAGGGGGAGGGGGAGGGGGAGGGGGAGGGGGAGGGGGAGGGGGAGGAGGAGGAGGAGGAGGAGGAGGAGGAGGAGGAGGAGGAGGAGGAGGAGAGGGAGAGGGAGAGAGAGAGAGAGAGAGAGAGAGAGAGAGAGAGAGAGAGAGAGAGAGGGGAGGGAGGGAGGGAGGGTGAATGAGGACTCAAAAGCTTTTCGCATGCCTTATGCCATTTATCATATTTTCAAGAGACACTTGTGACTGTTGGGCCCCTTTGCTGTTTTCCAGCACCAAGGTTGGTGTCTTAAGATGTTAGTGAGACACACTAACAATAAGAAGCTCATTCAAGTATCCAAGGCATTACACTACAACATGTACAGTATGATGCTACAGTACACCATTGAATTCATGTGGCAGCTGAAGAACAATGAAAATATTACAACCAATCTCTCTCTTGTGCCTCTTGGATGTAGGAACATGGAGCTTTAGTTTGATTGTGATGGTGCATACCCATGCCCTCAGCAAGAAGTCAACCATAACTGCAACCGTGAATGAGGGTGATAAAGAATAAATCTGAACATGTTCATGAGGAGGAAATACAGGTCACCACCATCACCAAAACCAGCACAGTTTTCAAGGAGAAATGAAAACGTGCCGAAGCAAGTTCTGTTGGCTAGAAGATGGATGCCGTCACTGCACACACACACGCACACACACACACACACACTCACACACACACGCACACACTCACACGCACACACACACTCCGACCCCGCAGGTGCCCCTTAGCCGAAAGTGTTTTATTGTGTTTCCCTTCCTAATCTAAACCATCTGTAAACTGCAGACGCCATTTCAGGCAGGAGAGCAGAATGAATCCAAGAGAATGCACAACTGTGTGCATTAGGCCTGGTTAAATACATGAGGTCTCGGCAGTAAGCTGCAGCCTGGTGGGTAAATGATGACTGGGGTGTATTTTTAGAAGAAGGAGGAAACAGCCTGTGTTAAAGCAGCAGTAGTCTGGATGGTTGAGACCAGGCAAGGCAAGGTTACTGAGGTTAACACAATAGTCCCTTTCAACCCTGCAGCCAAACTTCAACATGGCCCAATTTTCAGCTGGCTAATTTGCGAGAGAAAAAAAACTTTTTAGACATGTTATTAGGGTCGGCAGATGAGGGCCAGACATTTTGATTTGCAGCAATTTTCTATTAAGCTTATAAGTTTGTTCTGTCTGTCTCAGCCATTCAATTACCAGTGCCAATGCTATTACAATTTGAACCTTATCTTATGACTGCGTTTAATAGACTGGAAAATTAGCTCTCCACGTAAGTTACTGCTGAAATGCACTGTTCCTGTGGATCTGCTGTTACGTAAAACCAAGCAGTCGGTTACATTTACCCCCCCCCCAAAAAAACAGGCAGCTAGTTCTCCCAATCAGAAAGTAAGAGGTTAGGAGGATGTTGCTCAGAGCCAGCCTGGAAGATAGACAGAGAGGTGGAGAGATAGAGAGGTGGAGAGATAGAGAGGTGGAGAGAGAGAGAGGTGGAGAGAGAGAGAGAGAGATGGAGAGATAGAGAGGTGTAGAGATAGAGAGGTGGAGAGAGAGAGAGATGGAGAGATAGAGAGGTGGAGAGAGAGAGAGGTGGAGAGAGAGAGAGGTGGAGAGAGAGAGAGATGGAGAGATAGAGAGGTGGAGAGAGAGAGAGGTGGAGAGAGAGAGAGGTGGAGAGAGAGAGTGATGGAGAGATAGAGAGATGGAGAGAGAGAGAGATGGAGAGAGAGAGAGATGGAGAGATAGAGAGGTGGGGAGAGAGAGAGATCGAGAGAGAGATGGAGAGAGAGAGATGGAGAGAGAGAGAGGTGGAGAGAGAGAGAGAGGTGGAGAGAGAGAGAGAGGTGGAGAGAGAGAGAGAGAGAGAGAGAGAGAGGTGGAGAGAGAGGTGGAGAGAGAGAGAGAGAGGTGGAGAGAGAGAGAGAGAGAGAGAGGTGGAGAGAGAGGCTGAGGATGAGATGAGAAGAGAAAGAGGAAGGCTGGAGTGCACTCCTCTCTGGTGAAATGGACAGATATTTGGACAGGTTCTCTAATCTTTGGAAATCCTTCTCCTTAGCAGTGCATACTAAACAGAGAGATCAGCTAAATTGCCTGAGGCATGGAAGAAGCTCACATTGTGGCCCTCTGTCGTCTGTTTGGACGCAACATTACTAAAACTGTTTATATTCAATCATTCTGTGTAATAACAGTGTATGTTTATGATGATGTACAATGTAAACATTTCCATTCCTAAGCACCGTGCTAAACCAAGGTCAGTCTATTAGTCGCTAAAGTGTGTGATGAATGAATGGCCTGCTTTGTGACGACACACAGACTAGCTACGGGTCGGGGTCTCACCTCTGACATTAGCCCACTTAGACTGCTTGTTAACCTTCCTTACCGCACACAAACACACACTCACACCAACGTCCGCATACAGTACTCACACACACCCTCAGCCCCCACTCTGCTAATAAAACTCTTAGAGTAGTACCAACATTTAATTTGGTGGTATATGGTTGCAGACTGCATCTGGATTCACTTAGCAGACTACTGTAAGTACAATTGTATACAACTAAAATAGTCTGTTGGAATAAGTAATTTTGAGAATCTGCACACAGCTCAGCCAAGTGTGTGTGTGTGTGTGTGTCTTTGAGTGTATGTATTGTGTGAGAGTATGTATGTGTATGTACTGTGTGAGTGTGTGTACGAGTGTGTTTGAGTGTATGTGTGTGTATTGTGTGTGTGTGTGTGTGTGTGTTTGAGTCTGTGAGAGAATGTGTGAGTGAGCATGTTTTCCACTTCCTTCAACATTCCACTGATGGTATTCTTAACAGTGCTGACTAGATACACGATGCAGTCAAACCACTGAAATGTGTTTCTCCTTTTCCCTCTGTCGGCCGGAGAGTCTGAGGAGCGGGGAAAGAGATTAAAACACTTGGTCACTCTCTACTTCTGTCTCTGCACAGCTGGCCGAGTAGAAAATAAGAGTTGTCCATCTGAAATATTCATCGAACCCTATTTAAACACAGTGGTAGGGTCAGCCCCACTTAGCACACAGTATGCAGAAGAGAATCAGATGAAAACCCACAGAACACACACACACACAGCAACATCTGAACGCACACACACACACACACACACACAGCTACATCTGAACACACACACACACACAGCTACATCTGAACACACACACACACACAGCTACATCTGAACGCACACACACACAGCTACATCTGAACGCACACACACACACAGCTACATCTGAATGCACACACAAATGCAATTTCCATGCACACTTTAAATTACGTTTTTTTTTCTTTCTACATCTGCAACAGAGGGGATAGAGTACACAGTAGTTACACTATTTAATTTCAAAGTCATAAACTAGTAGACCCTAACTGTCTTAGATGAACTGGTACTGTGGGACAAAGATCGTCAAGAAATCCCAAACTGGACTCTGCAAGACAGGAGAAATATTGTTCAGTGGTCTGGTCGGAGGATGAAACCAAGTAATAATTGCGATAGATAATAAAAATAACCTTTTTTATGTACATCGAAATAATACAAAATTCAATCTTTGTCAAACCTTATAAAACCAAAATCAGAAAGTAAACAAAGTCTCTTCAACTCATATGAAGTTATCGACATGAAAGAGATATCTCAAATTTTTACAAACCTAACAGGTTTATAAAAAACGGCACTTATTGATGTATCAAAGCCCGAGCAAATAAAAACGAAGAGATTGAACGTTTCCCAGGCGACTCTATATTTATTGGGTAAATGATTGACACTTTTGATCGCACAACATTTCCAGCGACCCTCTGATTGTTGCAGTGCAGTGTCTACACAGCCACAAGCACACACTGTCAAACTTTAATCGAGTTTTATAATTGTACTTCTTTTATAACTTGAAATAAAGTAACTTTGTTTGGGTCTGTTGCATGTGCCCAATCTGCTCAAAGAGGCTCACAGAATCTCTAGGAGCCATTTGGCTGAGCTCTGTTCTGTACATGTTAGTGTTCTTCTGCAATCAAGGCTTCAAATGTGAGCTTTGGTTCTTTAGTGATATCGATGGTAATCTCTGCTCTTCCACATTCCCCAAAACGTCTGTAGATTTACACACATACACTCAGGCTTGTGTGTACTCGTTTCAACACTTGTTTCAAGTGTTTCTTCACTTCACAAGAGAAACACTAACACCATCTCCTGAAACACCGCAACACAGACACACTCGCGTAGCCAGAGTGTCAGCACTCGTGTAAACGTGTGTTTCCTGCAAAAGCAGAAAAAAATTAAGGCCATCATTTTGTCTCATAAATAACAGATGTTATGGGGGAGTGTCTCGCTTAATTATTAAACCTTCTGGATCTCCTTTAAATGGGTCTGACGAAGCAAAGGTTTAATTTTAGCTCCCAGCCATGTGTTGTGTGAGAGGAAGTCTTGCAAACAGACCCAACTCCAACACGGATAGATGGAATCTTTATTGTCCTCTTCCAGGGAAAACCCTTGTGCCGAGCCTCAGTTAGGTAAACAAGTAGAGAATACAGATACGAGATCAGAGGAAGTTTCATTGGGAAACATGTCACCACCCTGCTCATGACACCAGTAACAGATGAGTGTTTTGGGGGCCAGACAGTTACATTCTGAACCTCATTTTCCACAACAGACAAAAGGCTCCACTGGGAGATTGATTAAGCGCTGATTGACATGAAGGCGAGTGTTGTGCTGCCGAGAGGAGGAGGTAGGACCCTGTGGTAGAGTGAAGTATCTAGGAGAGTGTGGTGTACAGAAAGTATCAACCTGCTTCTAAGGACTGCGTACGGAAGCTGGTTTCTCAAAGGGGCTGACTGCCTAACTGATCGGGGCGGTGTGTACTGTATGGTAACGAGCCAACAGTCGATAAGTCCTTGATTTCTGTCACATCTTAAATAGCAGAATAGTCTTGCCTTTTAAATGACTTTAGAGACGTTTATATCACAGGATAGTATTCATACACATATGACACCTAATAATAAGAATTGGAAAGCTTCTGCAGTGTGTTGTATACATTGCAACAATTTGCAGAAAAAAGGATACTTTTTAATCCTCGAGGGAGCCCTCAGAAAACAACATGACTAATCCACTCTCCATTGGAATTCAACCATTCAGTCAGCAACAACGGACATCAAATAAAAATCCTTCTTGAGACTTTTTGATCCAGAAAGTTGGGTTGAAGAGTACAGATTTGGCCAGAGCAACATTGCAGTAAGGGCAAGTGCTGCTCCCAGGATACTCCCCCCCCCCCCCACACACACACACACTCCCACAGTGCTCAGACATGTGTAAAATTAAAGCTATCATATTCTCATATCTGACTGAGAATACGATTTATCTTTGTGAAACATTTCTGCAGAATCAACACTCTGGGGACATACATCTGTGCGGGGATGCATTTTCTTGCAATGAAGGCAACACGATGCATCAACTGTACATGCAAGCCTGGCCAACAGAGTGAATATAGGTGTGTGTGTGTGTGTATGTACATGTGTGTGTGTGTGTATGTACATGTGTGTGAGTGTGTGTGTACATGTGTTTGTGTGTGTATACATATTCATAAGAGGCTTGCAGGAGAATCCAATAACGAGGGTGTCAAAGGAGATTAAAGAGATTGACCTTTGCTGACTCCAGAGCGGTGTGTGTGTGTGTGTGTGTGTGTGTGTGTGGGGGTTGGGGTGTGATAGAACATCGAAAGCATCTCACATGCATCAGTTTGTTGCAGAAATAAAGAATCTGGTGTTCCAGCTGATCTCTAAGGAATCATCAAACCATGGCAGGTCTGCACACATGCTGTACTGGACGCAGTGCCACATTCTCACTGGAACGCTGAAGTGAAAGAATGAAATCTACTCTATTGGTTACAGAATCAACCTGAGATGTGAAACTGTGTTTTCTGTCTGTTGTAGCAGATAACTGGGGCCTCGATAGTAAGGCAGGTAGAGCTGATTTAATGAGTTCATGTCTCTAGCCAGTGGTTAGACGCTGTTTAGCCTTGGCAGTGTGTGTGAGAACCGTCTGACTAGCGACACAGCTTGAGAGGGAAGAGGGTAGAGGGTGTGGCAGCGCTTATGTTTGCAGGACTAGGTTAGTGAGCTGTGCATGATTCAACAACACAATTAATCCTATTTACTCTTTCTGCCTCTCTTTCTATATCTCACAGGCGCACGCACACACATTAACACACACACACACACACTTACGCACACACACACAGCCTCCTGGAGAGAGTAATGCGATCAATGTATGTTTGTCTGCTGTTCCTCCGAGTCTCTGAGTCATGCTGTCTACACTATCACTCCACACACACACACACACACACACACGCGCGCACACACACACACACACACACACAGTCTGTTTGTGCTATCGATGACTTGTCACTTGCCTGTGCCCTTTACCTGCTCAGAGCTGCTGCTCAGGGAGAGAGACAGATGAGGATCAACAATCCCTCCTAAGAATCCTGAATGGCCTGCAGATACACACACACACACACACGCAAGCACGCACACGCATGTACACACACACACTCACACACACACACAGACACTGTCACCTACCCCCCTAGCCGTGCATCCACTCCCCCCACATGGCGGTGCTCTGCAGACATGAAGTCCCTTAGTGTCCCTGAGCCTCCCTCCACCAGGCCACGTGGCCCCAGTCAGACAGGCTGACATTCACAGCAGCAGCAACCCATCGATCTGGGCAGACAGAGCTGGAGAGAGAGGGAGGGAGGGGAGAGAGAGGGAGGGAGGGGAGAGAGAGGGAGGGAGGGAGGGGAGAGAGAGAGGGAGGGAGGGAGGGGAGAGAGAGGGAGGGAGGGAGGGAGGGGAGAGAGAGGGAGGGAGAGAGAGAGAGAGAGAGAGAGAGAGAGAGGGAGGGAGAGGGAGGGAGGGAGGGAGGGAGGGAGGGAGGGAGGGAGGGAGGGAGGGAGGGAGGGAGGGAGGGAGGGAGGGAGGGAGGGAGGGAGGGAGGGAGGGAGGGAGGGAGGGAGGGAGGGAGGGAGGGAGGGAGGGAGGGGAGGGAGTGCCCCGGGAATGATAGAATGATAGAGGGGAGGGGCAGTGAAGGACGGGAGAAAAGGAGGTAAGAGAGGGAGATGGCCGTGGGACTGATGGGATGATAGCAGAGTGATGGAGCATTAAAGGAATGATAGGGAGCAACAGGGAGAGAGAGAGAGAGAGAGTGAAGTGATGAAGTCAGGGGAGAGGGATGGAGTGTTACTGAACTGATAGAAGACTGCCCGAGCAGACAGAGTCCCTCTGCAGCATGTCACTGGAACATGTCACGATCAGACGGAAGGCCTTCTGATCACATCCCTTCTCTGTGTCACTCACCTGGGGATGACACAGGGACAGTCTGACAGACAGACAGACAGACAGAGAGAGAGGGAGGGAGACCGTCAGACAGACAGACAGACAGACAGACAGACAGACAGAGAGGGAGGGAGACCGTCAGACAGACAGACAGACAGACAGACATGGGGACAGACAGACAGACATGGAGACAGACAGACAGACAGACAGACAGACAAAGAGACAATAACAAACGCAGCTTGTTCACTGCATCATCAGAAAGAACTGCAGAATGTACCGTGACCTTCAGTAATGTTTGAGAAGGCACAGTGGAGGCCGTGTTGTGACTCCCTCCCTCTAGAGACAGGCAGGTGTGGGTTCAGTGTAGGGTGGGGGAGGGTTGGGGAAGGGTTGGGGGAGGGGGGGTGGGGGAGGGGTTGGGGGAGGGGGGGGGTGGACGGGTAGAAGCGGGGGTGGACACAGAGATTGAAGGAGCGTGGAGAGAGAAAGAGGAAGAAGGGATCACTGAGAAGGGGAGGGTATCACTGTGTGATATCGACCCTTGAGGAAATGACATTATCCAGGAGAAGAAGACATCAAACAGAGAGGACAGGAGAGCAGAGGATAAGAGAAGGAGGGGAATGAGTAAAATATAGCCCTTCTCTTTTGTGAGGAACACCTGACATTTCTCGGTGGTTTTTCATCTGTTCTCTCTTGACACTGAGTCTCAGTAAATGCCACTCTGAGCTACTGTAGAGCTTGTTGCTGCGGGGTCAACTGTCCTCAAAGGCCCTAAGCCCACTGGTGTCTATTCTGCTGAATCAAACAACAGTTTGGACTTCAGCTGGAGTTGGTGGCCAGATGGAACTGATAATGAAGCATCAGCCCTCTTTTTATATGTGACCATATTTCTCTCAAGTTTCCAAACACCATTACGGTGTTCCAGATGAGAGACAGGAAAATAATTTGATTTTGTAGCAATTTTTATGCAAACAACTCATATGCAAATCTTACCAGTTGTCACATTTTTTTAAGTCGGTATCACAATCTAAAAAGAAAATAGCTCAATTCATTATTTGGTTCCTTGCATCCAAAGTATTTAATTAACTACTGTAATCCGTTACTGGCTTTGGAAAGTGGTATAGCAGACAGTACTGAATGTACTGGTCTATGATATGCTGGGGTCACACTGTGGAACACTTGCAATGAATCATGGCATATCATTGATTCTGTAGCCTTAATAATGATCGATTATCCTGTATTTACAAAGTAAATAAAGCCTAGTAATCCATGAAAAGGAAGGTAACTCATTATTTACAACTCTTAGTTATTCCATAGTGCATTGTCACACTGGGACTTGCGCAATCCTTGTGTTATCTTCGGGTCATTCTGACCCCTCAGTCATTGTGACCCACTGTCGTATTGCGACAACTTTACCGCATACAAAAACAAAGTGAAGCATTTTCTTTTAACCGTCCGGCTATCTCAGACCCCCCACATCGCGAAGGTTAAAAGAAAATGCTTTTTATTTGTTTTTGTATTGGGTTGGGTTTTGTATTGGGTTGTCGCAACACAACGATGGTTCGTTGTGAACCTTGCGACCCCAAGGCAGCACAAGGGTTAACCTGAAACATAGACAGTTCTGAACATGAGAGTTCCCCTCTTTCCATGGCTTCTGACAAAATACTTGCGTTCTGAGTCTAACAGCGCACTAACTAAACAGATTTAAAAACTGAACTAACTTTGCATCACCACAGCACCCACAGTTCACGCTGTAATTAACCGCCAGGTCAGGTCTGCAAAGCCAGCTTGATGGAGAGAAAATATGGAGGAGTGCAGCTTCACCTGCATCTCCAGGAGCCTCATTATCAGAAACCTGCAGTCATTACAAGGACACCTTGTCAGGTGCCACAGCATTAGCCTCGATGGCAGAGAACCAAAATCAGCCCTCTCTCAAATCCGCCCCTTCACCTTTGAGAGTGTGCTGAGTGTCTATGAGCAAGAGGTAAAGAAAGGCACAGAGAGTAAAGCGTGTGTGAGTGTGTGTATGTGTGTGTGTGCACCACAAGCAGAGACCTGCCCTGCAGAGATAAACACCCACTATCAATTCCTGCCTGCCAAGAAGAGAAGCAGAGAAGAGAAAAGTAAAAGAGGAGGTAAGCTGCGAGAAGCGATGAGTGTTGGTTGTTAATGCTCAAACAAAGATACTGGAAGATGAGATGGCGGGAGAGCAGTGAGGAGGGGGGGGCTGGCCAGCGATGGCAGGGAAAGGCGCTATGAGGGCAGCTGTGGGGTGGGGTGGAAGGGTGGAGCTGCAAAGGTCAGGGGTCAGGGTGGAACTGGGCGTGGTCCTGCTAGCCCATGACTGCCAAATTGTATCGTGCTCATTCTGCACAAGAAGCACATGGCAACCACATGAAAACACACTCACAGGTTCTCCCTTTGGCCCCTCTCTTTCTCTGTCACACACACACACAAACACTTACACACATGCACATTTTGGATCCTTTGTTATCTGTGTTCACAAGTTACATTGTATTTATGAAGAATCAGAATTCCCAGAGATTTTTTTTATACAAATGTGCAGACACAGGGTAAAAATATGATCGCCTCCTCCTTGATAAGATGCAGCAATATTTAGCCTGCTGTCTGGCTCTGTTCTCGGGTATCTTGTCATCTTCAGGCTGATTATTCATGCAGCTGCTGTGCAGTGTTAGACCAGGGGTCAGATGTATGAAGGCGTGTATGCTGAGATGAGGCTTCTGCAACATGCATACTGCTGTTTCTAAACAGAGACTCAGATGTATACAAAACAACTTGGCTTGATCATCTGCATAAACTCTCTACAGTTTAGGCACCATGCATACACAATGTTTCTAGTCACTATGATGTGGAAATGGGGCAAAGAGAGTGCATGCATAAATCTGATCAATAAAACAGTTTACTGTTAAGTTGGTCTACAATTGTTATTTGTTAATGTATCACTGCCATGGATGATCAAATTGGAATAGTTTATGCCAATACATTTTTCAGAAGTTGTGTTCATTTGAGCCCCTACTGAAAATATCCTTTATATACCACCAATTCATTCATTTCAAAGGGAAAGAAGCGTTCCTGCTCATCCCCCCTGGAGTTCTTCTCCATTAAGGCTCTCCAGTGGTAGAACGACCTCCCCGTTCAACTGCACTCCTCACAGACCCCGCTGACCAGATCTGAAGACGCTGGGCTGGACTGAGGAGTTGATGTGCATGCAGCACTTCCATGTAGGGCCTTCCTCTCATGGTAGTGTAGAAGCAAAACTCACCCGGGGGATAGATGTCCAGATGGTTGGGACCTACAAGTACCAAGGAATCCACTTGGACAACAGACCCGAGTGAATTGGAAACCCCCTTTTTGTTTACAGTAGAGAGAGAGAGAGAGAGAGAGAGAGAGAGAGAGAGAGAGAGAGAGAGAGAGAGAGAGAGAGAGAGAGAGAGAGAGTGTGTGTGTTTGTGTGTCTGCGTGTGTGCCTGTGTGAATGACAGAGAGATAGAAACAAAATGAGAATGTGTGTGAGAGAGCAGTGGCATGTAGGAGGTGTAAATAGTCCTGGCCATGCCCGGACCCCCACACATTTATTGGTAGTCTGTGTTTTCCAATTTTACTGAGTGGCCCTCCTCTAGTGTATACAGAGAGAGAGATTAATGCCCAGTGACAACCTCTGGAATCACCTCTCCTCGGGTCACATGACACCAGCATCATTAACCCCTGACACGTGATTGGTTAAAGATGTTTGCCTGAGACTCTGGTTTCTTCTGGTCTTTTCCTCCTCTCCAACAGCCAGCCTTCAGCCCCGCCTGCTTTTAACGAGCTAGCGGGCACCACAATTCTCCCACTCTCTCACTCTCCTCTCTGATCCCAAACTCACCCCATTACAGGCAATTTGTGCTATTAGTTCTGAGGGCCATCTGGGTGTAATAATTACACTGTTTCTTACCTCCATTCCCCAAACCTTTCTCTCCCTCTGACTGATCCCTCACTCTCCCAATCAGTACCGGGGCATTCTGGAGGAGGGCAGGGGAGGGAGAGGAAGGAGAAGGGGAGAGTAGAAGAGGAGAAGATGAAAGTGGAGTGTGGAGGCAGGCAGGAGAGGAGTGTTGAGAGGAAGTGAGGATGGATTCTTCTCTCCCCTGGCTGCCTGCTGGGTTTGCTTACAGCTGGATCATAATTACTTTCTCTAAATTACTGCCAATTTGCAGATGATATGCGTGGGTGCCTAATCTAGAAACCATTTGGTAAATGGAGGGTGGATTATGATTGGATAGCATAGATTTTACAAATTTTTTATTGTGAGGGCTGTTTTCACATTGTATTTAAAATGTCAAAGTTTGAGCCTCTGTCAAAGGGTGCAAACTCATGCGCACATAAACACAAACCCCTGTCTGTGTTTTTGACAGACAGACAGACAACCTGAGGTTACTCTCCTAACAAGACCCAACACACACACACACCCACACACACACATACACACACCATCCCCCACCTCTCAACCCCAGACTCTGCCTCCCTTTCTGACTAGGGCCCCCAGACAGTTGAATGATTTCCCATTTCATAACAAGCCATTCATCAGAAGTTAATTATGAAAGAAATAATAATCAGTAATGATTAAGAACAACAGCTCTGTGGGGGCAGAAGTCTTCAGTCAGACATGTCAAGTCGTCAGCCTGCAGGACTAATCAGCCTCCATTCAGTAGGAAACAATGCCCTTCAGGCTCAGAGTAGACTGACCTTCAGGCTCAGAGCAGACTGACCTTCAGGCGCAGAGCAGACTGACCTTCAGGCTCAGAGCAGACTGACCTTCAGGCTCAGAGCAGACTGACCTTCAGGCTCAGAGCAGACTGACCTTCAGGCTCAGAGCAGACTGACCTTCAGGCTCAGAGCAGACTGACCTTCAGGCTCAGAGCAGACTGACCTTCAGGCTCAGAGTAGACTGACCTTCAGGCTCAGAGCAGACTGACCTTCAGGCTCAGAGCAGACTGACCTTCAGGCTCAGAGCAGACTGACCTTCAGGCTCAGAGTAGACTGACCTTCAGGCTCAGAGCAGACTGACCTTCAGGCTCAGAGCAGACTGACCTTCAGGCTCAGAGCAGACTGACCTTCAGGCTCAGAGCAGATTGACCTTCAGGCTCAGAGCAGACTGACCTTCAGGCTCAGAGCAGACTGACCTTCAGGCTCAGAGCAGACACACAGCACAACAGCCAAGCAGAACACTCTAGAAGAAATCGTAAATATTACACACACAAACACACACAAACACGCACAAGTGCACTGCACACATATCATGTAACTTAGTCTGTGGTCTGGCTGCATCTTTCATCTTCTCTTCTCTTCCTTTACCCCACCCCCCTCTCGTTCTCCTTCTCCGTAGTGAGACTCTGTGAAGTGTCCAAACAGTGGTTGATCAATGTGAGTTACAGTCTCACAGTTTCACAGAGCGCTGGCGGAGGTCACTCCCCCAAAATGCAGTCTGATGAGGCAGACTCGACAGCTTTACTCTTATGGCCTCTCATAAGCAATTAGAGGCTGAACCAACAGCTGTATGCAGTGTTATAACCAGGTCTGGGTCTGTCTACCAGACGCAAAGCATACAGGTCAGAACAGCACAGGCAGCCTTCAATCGCTCTCACACACACACATACACATGTAAACTCACAAACCAACTAATGACTGCGACCAACAATGTTCACGGGAATTCACTTTGATCAAATATTCCAGCATCACAAAGGGGTTTGTTTTGTTGAGGAGGAGGAGGAGGAGGAGGAGGAGGGGGAGGAGATGAAGGAAGAGGAGGAGCAGATACAGCCATTTCGGTCCATTCCAACTTCTCCCTCCATCTCATTCTATCATAATCTTTCCTTCCCCTCCTCTCAACCATTCCCCTCTCTCACATTTACATTACTTTACATTTAGTCACATACATTTAGTTACATTTAGCAGACACTCTTATCCAGAGCGACTTACAGTAAGTACAGGGACATTCTCCCCGAGGCAGGTAGGGTGAAGTGCCTTACCCAAGAACACAACGTCATTTTACACGGCCGGGAATTGAACCGGCAACCTTCTGATAAATAGCCCGACTCCCTAACCGCTTACCCATCTGACCCCCGTCTCTCCCACTTCGCTTTTCACCTCATCCTCTCATCCTCTCATCCTCTCATCCTCTCATCCTCTCATCCTCTCATCCTCTCATTGTCTGAACGTTCTCTGTGTGGTCTTTAGAGTGGGTCACATATGTCCCTGTCGTCCTCTAGCTGCAGGTTGACATGTATTCATTTAGCAGATGCCTTCATCCAATTTGATTAACAAATAGTGCAATGGAAGTGCACAGCACCATCAAGGACCTATCTGGATTTCAGTGGTTAACGCCAAGAAGCGATATCTTTTCACAGTACAGAAATCCCATCCTCTCAGCCACAGTATTGCATCATTGTAATGCCAGGACAGTGCAACAACATCGAATCAAGTGTAACATCGCAGTTCGTATTTCGCAGTAGCAGTCTGTGTTCACAAGACAACAGCAGACAGACACTCAGAGATGGCATGTAAGAAAAGAGGTCCATTTAGCAGGTAAACAACAGAGAACATGAGGAGGCTGGTGACAGACACGCGCTCCAGGCACCAGTCCGTGTCTGGGGGTGGGCAGATTACGGTGGTGGTTAACAGGAGTCGTGGCCGTGGCAAAGCTGGGATGGTAGGATGGCAGCATAGTTGGCAGGCTCCCACGCCCCCCTGGCAGGTAAACATACCCCCTACCAACACCTGTCTGGAGACGACCTAGAGGTGCAAACGGTAGGGGGTTGTGGAGGTAGAGAGGGGTGGTAGGGGGTTGTGGAGGAAGAGGGGGGTGGTAGGGGGTTGTGGAGGAAGAGAGGGGTGGTAGGGGGTTGTGGAGGAAGAGAGGGGTGGTAGGGGGTTGTGGAGATGGCTCTGGCAGGGGACGGGCCTGGCTCTGGACCATGCTCTGTCCCTGACGATTACAGTGACCATGGACTCCTGTTGGGGATGTGCTGTCCAGACACACCCTGGAGAGGCAGATTTGGTGGAGCCTGGATGTCCTCGGGCTGATGAAGAGAGGTTGACTGGCTGACTGGAGAGAATGTTCCGGGTCGTGGCGAGATGGGGGCTGGGGGATGAGGTTTGGTGAAACCTGGAGAGAGAGTTCTGGCTGACTGGCTTGTGATTGAGGGGAGCTGGTAGGGGGTGGACGGCTTGTTGAAGAGGGGGGTAGCGGAAGTGAGGCTGTGTGTGTGTGTGTGTGTGTGTGTGTGTGGAGGGGGGATTCACAGCATAGGGGGTGTCAGGGATGTGGGGCTCTGATAGAGAGGTATCTCTAGGCCCCAGCACACACAGATCAGTTTCATGTCATTGCATTGCCAGCACAGCTCTCAGCGTGTGTGTGTGTGTGTGTGTGTGTGTGAGAGAGATAGTAGAGAGAGAGAGAGAGAGAGAGAGAGAGAGAGAGAGAGAGAGAGAGAGAGAGAGAGGATTGAGGAAAATAGGGTAGGCTTGGCATGTTGTGTGTGAATCCTGACTGTTTCAGCCGTCCCATCTACAGCACACTGCCAGGAAGGTGACAAGACACACACACAACCACACCATCTCAGACAGCATCTCCATTCTCTTCTTTCTCTCCAGTTCTGTGTCCCCTCCACATGCATCCTCTCACAGCCTGAACATTCCCCAGCTATTAGCACCAAATGCTCATGATCAACATCAAGATGGAACAAATAACCCCACTGCTGCCAGGGGGAAACATTCTCCATAACGAGCTCCATTAAAATATAGTGAAAATATACAGAGTAGGGATATAGATGCAGAGAACAACTGAAGCATTACATACACACACACACACACACACACACATACACACAAACACACACACATACACACATACACACGCGCACACACACACACACAGTGCCCTTCTGTTTATTGACTGAGGATAATATAGCCCTCTAAAGCAGACAGTCATATCTTGGATGACTTGATCACACACAAACAATATGTGACTGGGAGATGGAGCCAGACTGATAGAGATTTCTCCATTTTCCATAGTGCAGTCCAGTACATTGAACCCAATGCTGAACACATCAGAGAAAGACTCAGATAATGGTCCGGTTGGTCAGGGTCATTTCATGCATGAACTGTTACTCAGGAAGAGGTTTTCAGTATGCCAGTATCTGAGTTTAAAAGCAACAAATACAAGCACATGCACACACACACACAGACATGCGCACACACACAGACACACAGACATACACAGGCCAATAGAGGTAATGATAAGGTTGTTGTGGAGGGACACTGTGATTGGTTCGGCAGGATCAATGCTGTGATCCATGTTACATGTCAGCATGTGTTAGAGCAACAAGCCACTGAGCGAGAGAGAGAGAGAGAGAGAGAGAGAGAGAGAGAGAGAGAGAGAGAGAGAGAGAGAGAGAGAGAGAGAGAGAGAGAGAGAGAGAGAGAAGGTGAGGGGTGAAGAGAGAGAGGCTGGGATGAAAAGCAAAGGGCTGGGCTCAGTTTGATATGATTATTTTGACATTTCTGAAATGGAGTGAGACGTCTGCCGATGGGAGGAGATGGTGCAGCAGGAGGAGAGAGGGGGAGGGGGAGGAGAGGGAAGGGGAGGAGAGAGGTGAGAGGTGAGAGGGAGGTGACTGGGACGAGGAGAGGGGAAGGGAGAGGTGACGGGAGGAGGAGGAGGAGAGAGTGGAGGAAAGACAGACGACATGGGATAGGGAGTGTTAGACTGATGAAGCCATGAGCGCTGCTGGATGAGCTGGTGACTGACTGACTTTGGCAGGAGACAGACAGGAGCAAGCGTTTCTCATTTCCTGTTTGTCCCTGGCCAATAAAGGCCTGACGAGTCCCCAGAAATCTCTTCATCAATACTGTCACACCTCAAAACAAGGGGAGGCTCACAGTCATCTATCAGAATGCTAGCCTAACTACAGAAAGGCGACATACCTCCAGTTCCAGAAACAAGTATGGAGTAAAACAAGGACACATGTGTATATGTGACGGGTATGCAACGGACGTGGTCTTGCTCCGCCAGGGCCGTCGTTTGCTGCCATCGGGAGCCGAACCTGCCACCTCTGGACTGCCAAGCGCAACCACTACCAGCTACGCCAAAGAAAAGCTAGCTATTCATTGACGCGGGTGGCCCATTACATACCTGAGGAGTGAGTTTCACCAGTTCACACCGGTTACATATACAGTAAGAATGCTTATTGGCCAGCTTTCCCAAAGTCTAGCATTCAGAACCTTGCCAAACCTAAAGAAATGTAGAGAGGATGAGGCAAATAAACAGAAGCATAACCATATCCCTGGAGCCAAACAGCCGTAAAGCGATAACGCCTTCAATAAAAAGATAAACAACTCTCGCAGCTCTGACACGTGGCATTATCTCAGCCTCTAAGGAAATGAAGGAAAAAAAAAGTCGGAAGTCAGTCAGAATTCACACGATGCACGTGGAAGTGCAACATGACCACGGGGATGTTCGCTCCCACAAAGACCCACCATCTGACCAGGTCATCAACGTCTTTGTTTATTAAGGACACGCGGTTACGCAGACGGGGACACAGCAGAGGATTAGGCGTGATTCGGCGTGTTCAGTAGGACGAGTGCATGTGAATGAGGACAGCTCTGTCCAGGAGGTTAGCCCCTCCATTACACCCTCTTAAAGAGGCTCTGCTTTCTGGACTCTCAGCCCCACACAGCTGAGCGCAGACCGAGAGCCTGTGAAACAGTCCACCTTAAGTAGCTCCTCTTCCACGCCACTCATGCATTTTTCAGAACACATTAAAAGCCCCAGGAAGAAGGGATGCCTGGCTTGGTAGCTGGGTTAAGGTTTTGCCCTACTTCTTTTCTGGTTCAACCTTCCCTTTTTCCTCCCCTTTTGTTTGCGACGGACGTAATCCTGCAGCAGCAGGGAGAGCGAGGCCTGACAAAGTGACGGGATGAGGGGGTGAGTGGGAGAGGGGAGGAGAGGACGTGTCAGTGCTGTTGACAAACGGTCGGATGGCGTGAGATAACAGGATTGCCCCCACCCCCAACTCCCCCAACCGCTCTGCTTCTCGCCTCTTCCTCCTTCTCTCTCTGACCTGATCCCTCTCTCCCGCTCTCCCGTTCGCATGGCTGTGTCTTCTCCATGAAGCAAACACGAGACCAGGAGCAGCCAGTCAACAAGCATGCCTGCAAATAAAAACCCAGGCCCACACAGCAGACTGGAGGCCCAGGAGGAGATAACCACAGGAAGATTAGACAGACATGTTTGCTCAAACACACAGCACCGGGGTGAGTGAAGGAGAGAAAGCATACACTCACAACCGTGCGTGAACGTGATAACAAGATCTGGATGTGAATCCAGGGTTGGGTAGGTGGCGCGCGTGTGTTTTGCTGTGTGCATGCCTATACACACGTGGATCCCTGCGTGCTGGTGTTTTTCTTGCAAAAAACGAATACATTGAATTCATGCCGCGTAACATCGTCAAACATCCGCCCCCCTGACCTTCCTGTTAATGGCTGAGTCGTTTGTGAACGGGGGATTCCAGATTGTTCTGTGTGTTTGGATCAGATGCTACGACTTACAGCATGGCTCACACCCAGCCGCAGGGCCAGTCCAAAACAGTTAAGACTGGATTCCTTTATAGTCTTGACTGACCAGACCAAAATGTGCTCTCATATCGACAGTTAATCATTCACGCCTCCTTCTTCTATTCAAGTCGGATCACACGTGTGGGGTGAAAGGTCAGGCTGAAGGTTGGGGATACTGTCTGGGTGTGGTGCAGGGTTAGGGTTGGTAGTAGCTAATGCGCTGAGCCTGTTTCATGTCCTGGCAGATGGGCTGGTGGGGCTGAGTGGAGCGCGGTGAGGGGGTCGCCCGGTCAGGTCTCACACACACCTCTACGCTCACCTCTCTTCCATCTCTGCCCTCCATCCCTCCAACCTCAGAAGCTCCCGGGGGAATGAATGTTTCATTTTTCACCCCCGGTTTGTCTTGTTTAAGCTCACACGCTGTTCTACTTTTCAAGCTGGTTTTACCTACAGTACAGTATGTGTGTGTGTGTGTGTGTCTGTATGTGTGTCAGTGACAGGGAGTCTGAGCACTAACCAAAAGGAATATTCTCGGGCGGTATTTCAAGCTTGACCAACAACAAGATGACACCATACTGTCTTGCCCTAAACCTTTCTGAATACATTTTGGAAAACATCTCTCTGAAAAGAGACATTCTGTCAATTACATCAAACGTCAATTACAATAAACAGGGAGGCATATGTGGACCTATGAACCAATGTGTGGTGTTCTGGCATGTGTCCTGCTTATCCCCCCGGCCGGATCAGAACCGTATCCCACTTCGATGAGACAGCCTGAGTAGATCGGAGAGGCAGTTGGGAATGTTGGAAGACTGGGCTTCCCAGGACAGTGTTGCCTGGGACGACACACCTCTACTGGAGGAAGCTACTGGAGGACTCAACTCAAAGGTTGGATGGTGAGGGAAGAGGGTTATGTGTGTGTGTGTGTGTGTATTCATCACACTTCTAGAGCTGGCGTGATCCGGCTGCCATCTGCAAGCCCCGGAGAGCCTGGCTGGAGCATTGCTGGACACACACACACACAGACACACACACACAGACACACACACACACACACACACCATCCTAGCTGGTGTAGGATCATGGTGCTGGGTGCCAGCGTGGGTGTATGAATTAAACTGAAATCACACAAAGCAAAAGAGCATTTCAGACTAAATCTACTGCAGCTATGGCACTGTGACAATCTGTCGCACACACACACACAAGCAAGCACGCACACACACGCACGCACACACACACACACCATCATACACACACACACATCAGAGATATTAGGCAGTGTGATATTACTATGGGCAAGTCGGAGACAGATCCCTCATGTGAAATGTTGCATTATTTAGAGACTTTCTTTGACTCCTTAATGCTTTCCACTGTGATCAGCTGCAGGAAATATATTACAGATGAAAAATGAATGACTGAGATGGAGAAAGAATGTAAATATACAGCATTATTGTTGCCTGGAGAACAATTTAAAAGTTTAGAGCTTCTCTTATCAAGTAAATGGCAGTTGCTGGAGATCAATGTACTTTATGGATCTTCGATAAACAAAACATTATTACTGGTGAGAAAATAAACATTCTCACCATGTAATTATGCAGCCAGACTCGTATTGAAATCCTCCGTGACAAGCTTCAATCAAAGTTTGTCAGGAGTTTAACACCAAAACACTGTCCTCATTTCCTGTATCCGTGTCCTCATTTCCTCTATCTGTGTTCTCAGATGGAGGACGGCGTTCACAGTCGGGAAAACCAACAAACACTCACATCTGTGCTCCTCTTCCCTCTCCTCACCACCAGGTTGTTTATTTGTTTGTCTAAACGCAAAGTGGTGGAGCAGTTACAGATATATTTGTCGAATTCACTGAAGCTGATTGCAGAGAATGAGTTTAATTCCCAAAGCTGATTTTCCTAATCCTGGGATTAGTGCGATAATAAGAATCTTGTTTCTGTGCTCCCTCCCTCACAGAGAGAAAACCCAGGCTTGGCGTCCGCATGAAAGCAAGGTTCAGCAGTGAGCAACATATCTCCAGAGCCGCACTGGCTGTCCCCCAGCCAGAGCTAGCCAGGCCAGGCTGCCTCATCCCCAGCATGGCTGCTTCCAGACCAGGGATGGGGCTTGGGATGTGTGGGGGCGCTGGGGCGGCTGGAACTCTACCCTGCTGTGGCACATGTTGGTTTGTTTGGCTCTGTTCTCGATGCCAGCTTAACCTACTGGCACACTTTGAATGGCCAGGCTTTGGTGTCCCACAGCAGCATTCACATGAAGATAAGCACACACTTCCTGCCTGCTCTGTTTTTCGTGTTTTCAACCTTCTTGTCCTCTCTCTCTTTCTCTCACTTTTCTCCCCCTTTCGCACTCTCATTCTCCCTCTCTCTCTCGCTCTCCCCATTCCCTTCCCATTGTGTCACTCTCATTCTCTCTCTCTTTCTGTAGATTTATCTCTCTCTCTTTATAGTATCTGAGTGGGAGATGACAGGGCCTAATTGAACCCACTCCAAGCAGTGTTCTCATGCAACACTAATTAAAAGTGGTATGAAACAAAAGCCTAACAATCCCCCCTGGCTCGCCCAATGTGAAGCTGAGTGTCGTTCTCTCAGTCAATTTCACTTTTTAATTCCACAGTGAGATCCTCAAGTTTATCTTCGTGCGATGATGGACACATTGGAACAAGTTGACATCGTAGCGAAGTGGGAGTGAAACCTCCACTTCCGCAGAAATAATCTCTGATACGATCGCAGCTACAATAGAGGGGAATGAGTCATTCTCTAGTCGTGTGAATGTATATTTAGAGGATTGTGGAGAAACATCAAACGTACATGTGCAAAGGAAGGAGGCAAGCGGAAAACGCTATTAACAGAGTCTGTACGGCCCTCAGGAGTCACACGTACGATGCAAATGGATAGAATTCAGACCATGAAAAAGCTACTTTCACACAGACAAAAGAGTTGGAGGCCGCCTTGTCTCCACCCAGGAGACCCGGTAAACAGGTCCATCTCGGCATGGGAAGGAACTCGCCGTGGTATAAAACAAAGGCGCCCCACGTCTTGAATGCCGACATTCTACAGTTGGATTGGAATGGGAGTGTGTTCCATCTCAACAGATGGAAAGGGGCAAGGGGCCACAGTGGTCAAAGAACCACAGAGCTTGTCTTCTATGACATCAGAGAGAAATTGGAGTGCATCTCATAATGTATTCTTTTTGAGAGAGAGAAAAAAAAAGAAAAGGCATTCAGCAGGCCATGAATTGGGCGTCTTCAATGGTGCCCATCTTTTAGATTCATGTGAAATGAGGTGAAAATAACAAGACTTAAAGCGAAGGCTTGGCGGGAAGTCTTCCAGTGCTGTCTATGGAGGCTCGCCGAGGTGACCCAGACAAATCAGCGTTTGAAGAAAGTCAAGGGCAAAACCAGCGCAGGGGGAAACAAACGCACGCTCGGATCTCTCTCCCTGTCAGCCGATATGCATGTCAAAGCCAAGGCTGTCATTTCTCTCTCTCATTGTGAGGCTTTTATCATGTGCGCCTCTGCCTCACGGGACCTGTGTTAAGCACAGCTTAGACAAGTCCAGCTAGAGACAAGATGCTGGGGTCCCCTGGCTGGTGGGAACACCACTGAGAAGGTGTCAGTCAAAGAGAACCCCAACACGCACACATGCTCACACACACACACACTGGCACACAGACACACAGACACAGAACCTGCAGGAACACATGGTGTAAACAATGTTGAGAAGCCGTGGACACCTCCTCCTGACTGCAGCAGAGAGGGGTTCCATGCGAGGGCATCTGTCCGCTCCGTATTTATCAAACTGACAGGCTGGCGTCATAGAAGCTCCGACTCCAAAAGAAGCACTTACTCACTAATGGCCTACACAGCTACGGATCATTATCCCTCACAGCGCAGAGAAGCCAGCCTCACTCACCCCCGCAGACCCACCTCCACACATACGGGAGGAGGAGAAAGGAGTCAGAAGCGAGTGGGAGGTGGAACATCTCTTCCCCAGACTTCTCGCTGGGATTCAGAAGGACGGACCCAGAAGTAAGGCCGGTGGCCAAGTGTTTGCATTGCTTCGTTGTGTTCCATTCAAATTCACAGGAAAGTTGATTTGAGCATTCAATTCACACAAGCACACACACACACACACACACACCTCCATGAAGAATGGGATGATTTGGGACTTGGAATTGTAGTACTGTACCCTTCCTACAGACAACCTTGTTGGCACACACGTACACACACTTGTTCACACACAATTGTACACACACACACACACACCTCGGGGCAGGCACTCAGTCATGGCTCGATGTACAAGCTTTAATATGCACCTTCACCTGAGGGCTTTGTAATTGTCTTAATCATCAGCTTCCATTGAACTTCTTTGTGTGACGACGCTGTGGACTCGCTGTGGAAGCAGAGCGTATAGTAATAACAGTACTAATACTTTCATAAATCCTGATAGAATAGCAGGGCTTTTCTGGGGGAAATAAACAAGCTCTTAGTCAGCAGTAAGGGTGATTAAAATTCCCTTTATAGCTGTGTATGCAGACAGTCGTAGCCAAGAGGAAGTTAAGATAGTAAATGATACCCACATAATATTTAATCCACTCTTCCAAACCTTAGGGACTTTCTTGACGTAGAAGCGGTGAAAAAATAAGTTGGACACATAGAGGGCCAGTATGAAATGCTAGGTTATGTACTGTAGGACACAGAGAGGTTGGGCATGGGATAACAGTTTCTGAGAGAGGGGGTTGGCTGCGGATGGCAGGGTTAGCAGTTATAGCCTCGGGCTGGGCGTAAGAGCAGTTAGACAGATTGATGGGAGGGTGGGTGACATGGTTAACGGTAGGCACAGGGATAGTAGAGGGAGAGTGTCACCATTAACTGTCAGATAGGTTAGGAATGGCAGGGAGACAAATAGAGAGAGGCTGATGGAGAGACAGACTGAGAGAGAGAGAGAGAGAGAGAGAGAGAGAGAGAGAGAGAGAGAGAGAGAGAGAGAGAGAGAGAGAGAGAGAGAGAGAGAGAGAGAGAGAGAGAGAGAAAGCCAGAGAGAAAGAAATAGAGAGAGTGGGTGATGGAGAGAGACAGAAAGCCAGGGAGCGACAGATAGACAGGGTGATAAAGAGAAAGAGAGAGGGAGAAAGAAAGAAAGGTGGGGGTAAGAAGAGTGGCATGCCGCTGCACTCCTGTAAGGAGAGTGTGAATTCACAGGCTGTGTGTGAATGGCTAGCACCACTAAGGGAAAGCGAGGGAAAAAGAGAGGGAGGTGAGAGAGAGAGAGAGAGAGATAGAGAGAGAGAGAGAGGTGGAGGGTGAGTGCGAGGGAGGGTACATTTTGATGGAGGAGATGGAGGGTTATGTGGGTCATGGGGGGGGAGGGGGCGTAGGGACGTGGGTAGGAAGAGGGGTGAGATACAGAGCAGGGATGGGAGGAGGGAGAGGGGAGGGAGAGGGGAGGGAGGGCAGAGGAGGACGGAGGGTGAGAGAGGTGAGAGGGAGGAGGAGGGAGTCAGGACAGGGATTAGGAGGGCACTCAGAGGGGAGCAGGGGGGGAGGGGCAGAGAGAGGGCAAACCATGTGAGTGGGGTGTGCGTGGGTGTACGTGTTGGGAACAGGGTCTGTGGAGCATTGTGTCAGCTCACCATTAGGAAACTATAGTGGTTTATATCTCCCAGAGGATAACGCTGTTCTCTCCAGTTGTGTTACCTCTCCTCGGCATCTTAGCGCTGGCACAGCACTTTTCCTTAGAGCCCGCCAGCAGTAATTCAATTGAGCCAACCTTCCGTTTGAGCCCAGTATTACATATCTGTATGTAAATTGACTTGTACACCTCTCTGAATAACTTATGAATTTTAAACGACTGCATTTGCATCCTGCAGTTATGCAGATGGGTTCGAACTGGTTGCCTAGTGAGAGGAACTGTGATTGGGTAAAACAGTGATTAAAGTTTCATTGTATAAACAGCCTCGTACTCGCACCAGGAAGTGCACACTTCTCGGAAATAACAGGCAGAGTCAGGAAATGGGGTGAGATATTTTCTTTCCCTTCATCTCCTCCTTCCACTCAGCTTCCCCTGTCTCTCTCCATCCCTTACTGTTTCTCTCCTCTCATATCCAGTCCTTCAGCTGTGGAGGAGAACGCCATAGGGCTCGGGGCTCCAGGGTAGAACAAATGGGAATCCCTTCCGTGCCAAATGATGCTGGGAGGATGGAGAGGATGACCTCGGAGAGGTGAAGGGGGACAAGGAGGGAGGGAGGGATGGTAGATAAAGAAAGAGAAAAGGAGGAGCGAGTGAGTGACAGTAAAAGCGACCATACGGTGAGCAGGGCAGGTGAGTTGGGACTCCTTCCATCTCTATAACTTAAAATCCCTCAAAACTCACCTTTTCAACCTCACCTTCACCTAAACATCCCCTGCACCCTCCCCTCCACTACTAGACTTATATGTTAGTTTTCTTTATAATGTTATGTTTGTCTGTTTTGTTCAATTCTTTTGTCTTTACATTTTACTGTTGTCTTGTTTTGCTTGTACTCATACATGTAAAGCAACTTTGAGTATTTTTAAAGCGCTATAAAAAAAAAAATATATATATATATTATTATTATTAAAAGGTAGAAAAACGTTTGTTTTTTTTAAGCTTGAATTTTTTGCGGGGGAAAGGTTGAAAACGAAATAACGTTTTTGAGCTTGTGTTGTGTGTGGAAGAAAAGTATTGAAAGGTTGGAAAAAAAATGAAATAAGTTTATAAAAAAAGTTTATTAAAAAAGTTTATAAAAAAAGTTTATAAAAAAGTTTTGAAATAAAAGTTTTGAACAAAATGTTTGGAAAGGTTGATAAATACACAAAAGTTTCAAAAACAAGTTTCAATAGGTAGAAATTACTCATCATATGTTTTTTACGTGAAAACCTTTGGGGGAAAAAAGTGGTTATAATATTAGTTATGATTATTGTAAGTGGAGATAAGCGTTAGTTAGGTAATATGGCCTTAGTAGATCAGTAAGTCTAATTAACACATATTAATGTAAATAAGGATCTTTTACTTGTACTGGGAGGGGGGGGGGGAGGTTAGAGGGGGAGAGGGAGATAAGGAGAGCGGGAGGGGGAAAGAAGGAGAGGGGGAGAGAGGTTGTCAGTCTGCCCTTGCCTGGGGCCAGAAGCAGCATTGGTATCCAGTAGCAACAGACAGGGAGGGGCCTGGGGAGATGCATTTAGACGCCTCTGCTATCACACACTATCGATCATCTGCTTTCACACTCATCCACACACTTCCAAACACACACACACGCGCATGCAAACACACACACGCAGACACATACACATGCATGAACATACACACAGACACACACTCACACAGAGACACACACATAGCACACACATCGACCAACTGACCTCAGCATCTAACAGACTCTCACTAGCACCCTTCCATCCCATAATGCAATAACGCAGCTGCTGTCCCTGCAAGGACTTGACTTCAACTGTTGCCAGGGTCACCTCCATAATGACTGACCACATCTTTGTTGGCTGGTGTGGCAGTGTGTTAATTACAAGTAGGCTGATCAGAAAACACACACACACACACTGCAGTTTTGAAACATCTCTTATCTCTATGAAAAATCTTAATTGAAGCTATTCTCGTCTACAAACTGTGCTTTGCTTTTCTTTCTCCTTTTTTCCTTCTCATCATCAACCCCCCCCCCCCCCCCTACCCCCACCCCCCGTCTTGGCAGGGAGGTCCTTTGGCTGACCTCAGACGGCGTTCGCAGCAGAGCCAAAGTCCTCCTCAAACATCACCTCCCAGCAGCAGTTTCTGTCCGTCCTCTTTCTTGTCAGTGCTCCATCCTCCACCTCCGCCCTCCATCTCATTTTCTCCCTTTTGTACTTTCTCTATCTCTCCATCTCTTCCTCTCCCCTTTCTGAAGACTTTGTTCTTCGTCCGCGGGTCAGGGGGACGCGACCGACAGCAACAGGTGTCTCTGTGAGGAGGCTTTGATCCAGCAGGAGGTCACTGGCAAGATGATGGACCTCATCTCAGGAAGTATCTGGATGTGAACATACCCTCCAAACACACACACACACACACACGCACGTGTCTGGGAGAGAGAGACCTGGCAGAGTCCTCCTCTCACACTGAGCAAGGTCTGCAACACGCAGTACTCCTGCTGCTTGCACAGTCACAATCCATGTGTGTCCTTGCCAACAGTGTAAAAGTGCTGACACTAAACTCCGAAGATGAACTTTCTCTCAGGCCAAAAGCAGCCACAGTTTGTGCTCATACACGAAACAGACCGTAAAGTAGACGGGGAGAGAAGGGATGGAGACAGAGGGAAGAGCGAGGGAGAGAAGGGATGGAGACAGAGGGAAGAGCGAGGGAGAGAAGGGATGGAGACAGAGGGAAGAGCGAGGGAGAGAAGAGATGGAGACAGAGGGAAGAGCGAGGGAGAGAAGGGATGGAGACAGAGGGAAGAGCGAGGGAGAGAAGGAGAGATGGGGAAGAAAGAACAGGTGTACATTTCTGAAAACAAAGGCGAGAAAGAGAACAGTAGGAGGGAGAGAGCGAGGAGGATGGAGAACAACGGAAAGAGGTGGAGAGTGGGAGCGAGAGGGAGAGAGGGAGGGAGGGAGGGAGGGAGGGAGGGAGGGAGGGAGGGAGGGAGGGAGGGAGGGAGGGAGGGAGGGAGGGAGGGAGGGAGGGAGGGAGGGAGGGAGGGAGGGAGGGAGGGAAAGCGAGAGAGAAAGAGAGAGAGGGAGACAAGCGTGGAGAAGGCATAGAGACAGAGAGAGACAGAGAGAGAGAGAGAAACAGACAGAGATAGAGAGACAGAGAGAGACAGACAGACAGACAGAGACAGAGAGACAGAGAGAGAGAGACAGACAGAGAGAGAGAGAGAGAGAGAGAGAGAGAGAGAGAGAGAGAGAGAGAGAGAGAGAGAGAGAGACAGACAGACAGACAGACAGACAGACAGACAGAGAGAGAGAGAGAGAGAGAGAGAGACAGAGAGAGAGAGACAGACAGAGAGAGAGAGAGAGAGAGACAGAGAGAGACAGAGAGAGACAGACAGAGAGAGAGTCAGACAGAGACAGACAGACAGAGAGAGAGAGAGAGGGAGAGAGACTAGGAGAGAGAGAGAGAGAGAGAGAGAGAGAGAGAGAGAGAGAGAGACTAGGCGAGAGTGGGAGTGAGAGCGGACGTGCGTCCCGCCAGGCTGAAATGGGGAGGGCCGGAGCACAGGTGAGTGTTGGCCCAGGTGAGCCAGCAATTTCCTGTCCTGCATGTGTGTGGGCCTGGCTCCTGTAGGGAGACATCCTCACGCACAGCTGCTTCCCCTCAGAGGAGCAGCCGGGAGCAGACCTGCTGTTCCTCCTCAGAAAAAGCCTTCGTGTTCTCTCCCACGCGGTTCTGTGCTACTCCGAGGAACGCTTGGTGCTGCTCACACATTAACTGGTGTCTTCATAGTTTCCGGAAACCTTGCTGTGCGATAGATAATAGCAAATTGAGAATTGGTGAAAGGGCATGAGAGATTAGGAGGCAAATGCTAGAAATGTCCTTGCATAAATATTAACACACTTAAGGAGCATGGAACTTTTGGTGAGCACTGACCTACAGTACAGCATCAGCCAGCGCAGCAGACTGCACTATTTCCGGTGTTTCAGTGGTAAGCCCTGCTAACATCACAGATGGTCGTCTGGCAACTCTGCAAATGTCAGAATGGTGAAAGACCAGTTTGTAATGTGTTTCTTGCAACCTGTTTCTCTGTCAGAGGATGTATGTGGCTGAACGAACACCCGTTGAACAAACATGACGTGATGTTTTGTCCTGTTCAAACTCCTTCATGGTTTGACCCAATGTGTATGCCCAGTCCCATATCTACGAGATACTGAAGATGGAGGTAAGCGGGAGTTAACCTTCTGACCACAGGCCAAACACCACACTCAATACAGACGCAAGAAACATCTCACCAGGCAAAATGGCCTGCATCATTAAAGAATGTTAAAGATTTTAGTAGCGATTAAATTACCTATTACACATGCAAATGGAACATATGTTTAGCCTTTAGCGCCGGTTTAAAAATGTCTGCAATTCTGAATTGCTGATGTGTTCATAAAATGATTATTATGGTTGTGCCTAAGCATGCTGAGAACTCTGTTTTACAACATCTGGGAGAGAATATCAAATTACACCACCGAACCATCCTGCAAAGTTGGATTCACTGTCATGAATATTAACACACAAACACGCGCACACACACACACACACAGACACACACTATTAAACAATAATGATTGAGGGACCCTGTAAAACGTGGGTGTGTCAGAAGTACCAGTTAAGAGCTGAAACACTCTGTTGGAACATCAATAGACAAGTGCCTGAGGTGAGCCTTAATAATTCACCCTCACAGGAACCATGTTCATCTTTCTCTTCACATTAGAGCAACACGGGCGCAGAAGAAAGCCTATGCCACGTTAACTTTGATCGTTTCTATTTCAAACGGGGGAGGAAAAAAAAGGATTCATTAACATGGGGCCATTGTGTTGCAGGAAGTTATTTGAAACATTTCAAACTAACCTCTTGAGGTTGGACTGTGTGGGGGTTTATCTGGGATGCTAGCAGGCTAACTATAGGGAGCTTTAGTCAGATGGCTTTAGTCAGATGGCTGAGTGGTTAGGGAATCGGGCTATTAATCAGAAGGTTGCCTGTTCGATTCCCGGCCATGCAAAATGACGTTGTGTCCTTGGGCAAAGCACTTCACCCTACTTGCCTCGGGGGAATGTCCCTGTCGCTCTGGATAAGAGCGTCTGCTAAAGGACTAAATGTAAATGTAGTTGAAGAAGTGTTCTGGATGAACTCCGAAACACTGTTCGCCTGGCAAGGTGGTCACTTGTTCCTGAAGTTCCTGACTAGAAAAAGACCACAAAGGCTTCCAAGCACACATAAGAAACACTTGTGCAGAAACACACACTTAAGTGGAGCACGGACAAACACACAAACACACACGCAAACACACACAAATATACACATAATTCAATTCCCTGCTTGATTTGGATGGGTGAGTGTGAAGTAGTTAATTAAAGACAAAGAAGAAAGAAGGTACCAGTTAAAAGCTGAAACACTCTGTAGGAACTTCAACAGGCAAATGGGGCGTGTCCCTTCAACAGTCTTAGCGTTTGAGTGGGGGGGAGGAGGAGGGGGAGGAAGGGGGAGGCCTCCTTTGAAGAAACAGGTAGGAGGTGGTTCATGGAGGTTAAGGGGGGTAATTGTTTGGAGATGGCTGGACTCCTTCAAGTTCACCTGCTGTGCACACACACACATGTACACACACACACACACATACACCCCCCCACACACACACACACACGTATACACACACACATGCACACGTACACACACTGCCACGTATACAAACTATTCAGTTGAGTGCACCTATAGTACGGCACTGCATTGAATTTGCCAGACAGCAATTAGCTTCTGGTGAAGGTCAGTGTGTATGTAGAAGTGAGATAAGCTTTGCGTTAATGGAGGATTACCTGCACAAACCCTTAGAAAGCTATCCTCTTGTCACACACACGCACCCCTAGACACACACACACACACTCACACACAGACACACCTGTTCACAAACACACACGCACACACATGGGACCGAGGATGGAAATGGCAGCGTTCTCATCCTGCTAATCATCATCTTCTTCAACAGCAGCAGAGAGGTGTGTCTTCTCTGGCTCCCCGCAGACTCTTGTCTGGCTTCTCAACAGGAGCTCTCTGTGATGAGATTGCCACAGCTCCACTGTACAGTCATCCGCATCTGGAGGAAGCTTTCAGAGCTGCTCTCAGACACGCTGCAGTGAGGTGTCGAAGTTCGTGCTTCAGCTTTCCATACCTCCACAAGACAGTCAACGGCCCTGCTTGCCGCACAGTGAACGTTTTTTGCCAAAGGAAGGTACCATGTGACTCTAAAATGTGGAATTTACACTTAGCCTCCTATCCACCCTCACCTTCCCCCGTTCTACCCCCCCCCCCACCCCTCCTACCCAGCCTCACGCTCCCCTTCCCCTTCCTGCCCACCTTCCCCCTCCTACCCACCCTCCCCTCCCCCTCCTACCCCCCCCACCCCTCCTACCCACCCTCCCCCTCCTTCCCACCCTACCCCTCCCCCTCCTACCCCCCCTACCCCTCCTACCCATCCTCCCCTCCCCCTCCTACCCCCCTCCCCCTCCAACCCCCCCTTCCCCTTCCTGCCCACCCTCCCCTTCCTACCCCCCTCCTTCCCACGCTAACCCTCCCCCTCCTACTCCCCCCTACCCCCCCTCCCCCTCCTACCCCCCCCTACCCCTCTTACCCATCCTCCCCCTCCTACCCCCCTCCCCCTCCTACCCCCCTCCCCCACCACCCCCCTCCCCTGACTCCTTGTCTCTCCTCTCCCACACAGAAGCTGTGGCTCTGAAGAGGGGAAAGGGTGAACCACGGAGTGCGAGTGTGAATCAATAGGCTTTTACATTGCCTTGTGGCAAGGCTGGAAATCGATGTCCACGGGAAATTAAGCTGTAGTCTTTGAATAAATTGAAGACGCAGATGCAGGCAGCAAACAGCTTGATGCAGAGCAAGTAAACCTCCTTGGATTAGGATGTAAAAATGAAGGGAACCTGGTGTTCTGTTTCGTAATACTTTTCTCACCGGCTCTCTTTGATGCGGTAAACTGTCAAGAAACATAGTGTCCGTGCTAACACTGTTTTCTAGAGCAAAACAAAGATGTGATAAACAATATTCATTCAGGGCCCAGGAAGATGGGACCCATGCGGATCATTCTATGCAGAACAATGCTATCTCTTAAAACCTGTTCTTGAATGGGATTCATAACATTTTGTAGTGCCTGAATATTTTCAAAAAGATAGCTTAATGTAAGTCCATGTAGTCCAGGCCTGCATCATGCACAGGAGCATCATTGCACTATACTGTAGGTAGGCTAGTCTTAGAGTACATCACATCAAGAGCAAGACCACAGAGCATGATTACTGTCACTTGTAATTTCCCCTTTAGCTCAAAAACCTTTTTTCAATCATTCATTTTGGCAACTTATTCAAATCAGCTCAATCCGAGTCAGGAAAGAAACAAGGACTTGAAGGAGAAACAAGAAATATGGAGAGTGTGGGAGAGAGGTGTTGAGTGTTATTTCTCAGAGGATTTGAGAGAACCATCTCATCCTGAGGCCTCTGGCGTCACATCACTCCAACCAAACCTTAATTGCTGTCTTGTGGGACCAGAAACTGTCTTATGTGGACCCCAGCGGATCTCTTCATCTAAACAGAACCAGAAACTCAACTCTGCACGGTGTGAGTTGCATAACTTAAAATCCAACTTGTGTCGTTTATTAAAGTGCTTTTCGGAGTACGTTTGGCGGAGGGGAGATGCATCGGGGCTGGTGAGCAGGAGGGAGGGAGATGTTGGTGAAAAACAGGGCACAGAAGTCCAACCATCACTGTGCATTCATTACAGACACGTTTTCCATGATGAAGCCATCTGTGACCTGGAGGGCTACTGGTCGCAAGCCAGACTGTATGTGTGTGTGTGAGTGTGTGTGTTTGCGTGCACACGTGTCAACTCAACTTGTCAGTCTTGAACGTTCTCCATAATGCAAGGTCCTGTGTTCACGTTGCACTTCACCTCCACTACATGTCCCCATTGTGCTAACAGTTGGGACTGAGGCTGGGATTCTGGGGTGTGTATGTGTGTTTACACATGTGTGTGTGTGTGTGTGCACTGACCTGGCCTGGTCTGCTGGTCATCACTATAGCAGGGGCAGCAGAGGAATAGGGTTGTATTGATCCTGGCCATGGCTTCTGTCTCTCTGGCACTCTCATTATGTTTCCATCCACTCAGCATGGCAGACAAAGGTCGGCATTTAAAGAGCCCCTGCAGCAGTGTCCAGTCACACACACACACACGCACACGCACACGCACGAAGTGGAAATGAGATGGATGTGATGTTAAAGGTAATTTGTTTAATTGCGGAATCGAAATGATGGCTCGCAATGTTCCGTTGTCCATCTGAATTAACATAAATGTTTTCATGGCTTTTGTTGAGGTTTCTTCCCTTGATCTCCAGGACAAACACGTTCAGCTGCTCTGAGGAGCGACACTCACAGACTTACTTATGGCTCTTAGCTGAATTATGAGGGAAAACATTCATTTGACTATGGACTAATTAGAATGAATAAAAGATTGCTTTGCTGCAGTGTCCCATGAGATTAATCCCACTGACAGACCTCCTATAACGGCAGTTACACACACACACACACACACAATCCTTCAGGCACACATACTCACAAACATACACAAGCTGTCATCTTATTCATCGACATTGCCGGCTCACCATAGAAAGATGTGAGCGCCACACCAGCACAAACTCATGCCCAGCGCAAACATGGTAACACCAGGGCAAAAATTATAATCCTGACATTTAAACCGTTGTTTTAGTTACCACTTTTTAGAACTTTTTCTTCCAACAATTATTACTTGAGATTATTTTACATAGAAAAGACCAAAGTAGTTCATATCCATTAGGGAAATGTCATTTGGAAATTGAGAATTTATGGTGGACAAAAAAAGCAGTATTACATTTTTAGATTACAAAAGAACTAAATGGCTGATACTGTACATTTCCTCGAAGTTTCAGAGAACGTCAGTATCTACAGTGTTTTAAAATAGGTAGATCTCTCAAATCTCTCTGTCAAACTGGCCCTTTTATCTAGAAAGGATCAGAGAAAATCTCCCAAAGCTGGTTGTCTTGGGGTTAAGACCTTGCGTTCCGCTCTCCACACACACCACCACTTCCAGGGCCCACATAAAAAATGCATGCACTATTAAATTGTTAAAAGAGTTTAAACTGCTTTCTGATTTGAAAAAACGATCATTGTTGGAGCTACGGAGGACTGTGAGGACAAGGGTTGAAGACACACCGCATGTGAGCATTTGCATGTGACTATTATTGTTGTTGATATTATTCAGGTGATGACGTGTACACATGGATGGATGGTGCAGATTCTGAAAGTGAGAGAGAAAGAGCGAGATAATGTAGATTCATCCTCAGTTTATCTGAATGTTCAAAACTCTGTAATGCTACAATAAATCCAAACTAGCAGCTCCATCTGTTCTGTGTGTTAGTGTGTGTGTGTGTGTACAGTACAGTATGTGTGTGTTTATTGTGTATGTGTGTATGTGGGAGGGGATCCAATAGTCGCAGCAGCAGTGAGCCATTTATCTGACACAGTAGCAGTAGCACTCTCTGTTCGGATGAGGATTGATTGCAAGTCTACAACGAATGCTGTTTGAGAGTGTGTGAGAGTGTGAGAGAGTGTGTGAGAGTGTGTGAGAGTGTGTGAGAGTGTGTGTGTGTGAGGGGGTGCTTGTTTAACGGTTCTTGTGGGAGTCAGAAGTCCACTCTTGAGTAAAACAAGGATAATTTGATCTTGTGGGGACGTGTTCCTGGCTGTCACATGTTCAGGTGTTGTTATTAGGGAATCTTAGGGCCGTTTTGGTTAAGGGGTTGAGATTAGAAGTCAGGGATGGGTTTAGGTTTAAGGGTAAATATATGGTTCATGTTGGGTTTTTGAGTTAAGGTTGGGATCGAGATCAGGGTTAGGAAAAACAAGATTTTGAATGGGATAGAAGTGTGAGTCCACACAGGAATAGCAATATAAACTTGTATGTTTGTACTTGCCCGTAGCTATGTGGACTTCTTAGTATTGAGTTGTGAATATGCAGCATTGCTGGTGAATAGACAGACGAGTGCCTGGCTGCCTGCTCCATACAACTGGTCTAACATGAGTCACATCCTCTACCATCCCTCTAACATCTCTTCCTCCTAAAACAACTGCACTTTCATACCAAAAGCAGGTCACAAACGAGGTCAAATTGAAATACGTGTCTGTCAGTTGGTCGTTCTGCGATGTAGAGTCTGGCTGAAGCTTGATTAAAAAGGAGAACCGGACCAGGAGGTTACTGCAGAAGTGAGTCCGTCTCCATCCTGTGGTCCGTATTCCCGGTCTGTGTCTCCACGAGGGTCACGTCCCCCAGCCAGCCAGAACAGCAGCCAGATGGGGGTCCTCGCTGGACTATCTCGCATGTCTTTAACAACCACTAGCTGCCTGATATCTGTGATTTATCAGAAGCAGTAGGATGGAACACATCTCCCCTATGACATTCACACCTTTCTGTCACACACACACGCGCACACACACACACACACACACACACACTACACACACACACTACACACACACACTCCTCCGTCTGTTCACAATTCCCAGATCTGACATTTTCTCTCCATTGCATTTCTGGCATCTTGGCTCTGCATGGATGCCACACACACACACACACACACACACACACACACATATGCGCGCACGCACAGGACTCCACAGGGACACCACAAGGTGACAGCATCCATCACGCATCACATCTGCTGACTGATCTCTTGGTGGAAGTGCCAGTGAAAGACAGTCATTTACAAGTGTGTGTGTGTACCCATGTGAAACCTCCTCACTAAGTATGCTATACTTCATATTCTCCTAAAAAACAAACTTCTCAAACACAAGCACACACAGCACACGTATACACAAGCACACACATGCACGCATACACACACACACACACACACACACACACACACACACACACACACACACACAAACCCTCCTGTCCTCCTATTTAAAAAGCCATTATGTGTCCTTATTGATTTTGCTAATGAAAGAGAAGAGCAGAGTGTGCAGGCAGACAGAGGTCAAGCAGTGGCAGGCCTGACAGCTCTGTGACAAGGGCATGAACGAACGGGTGTCCTCCTGCATGTCAGCGCAAAGGACCAGAGGGTGCAACGTCCTCTACGTGTCTGCTAACGTCCTCTACGTGTCTTGGGAAAACTGGCTACTTGGTTTTGCTCAACACGCATCATTTAAGTTCAATTGGTTGTCTCATTCTTAAAAGTATGACCCAAAGAGTTGTTGGGGCTTCGACTGGAAACCAATTGAGGTAATGCTTCTTGACATCACCGATTGGTGATTCATTGTGCTATCCCTGTCTGGTGGAAACAGAGTGTCTAAAACGAGAGACTCGTGACAGGCTGGGTGGAGAAGCAGAAAGGCAAAATCCTATTTTCACACATTCATACAGACATGGAGGGCCCATGAATGCCAGGGAGGAAGGAGAGGAACAATGGAAGCCGAGCACATGAACACCTATGGAGTGAAGGGCCACACAAAGAGAGAAAAGATACATGAGTTCTTAATTGGAACCTTCAGAGACAGTCTTCCTACACCCTGTCTAGCAGCACACACAAATCTGCACACACACACACACACCCACACACACACACAGAAGCACACAGCCTCACAGCTGGACCTAATTACGAGGTGTGGGGTGAAGCTATCAGCAAGAGAGATGTGCATGGTGGCTTTCGGAACACAAAGGCCTGTGTGTTTGTGTGTTTGTGTGTGTTTGTGTGTGTGTTTGTACGCAGAGTACATGGACACCTGTGTGTATGCGAGTGTGGAGGCCGGAGGTGACAGTCAGTGTTCCTGCTACACCGTCTCCCTGCTGGCTGAAGCTGGGACGGTACCTGGAGGAACCACATGCAAACTGGAAACCACTCTCTGAAGACCACTGTGCTCTTAAAGCTGGGTTTTGGTTCCCAACTTTAGTACAGGGAGAGGCTACAGAGAAATGCTGACATACCGCAGGGGAGGTATCGCTGTATTCTTGAAGACAGAACAAGAAGATTGAGGTACAGATGTGGAGGATGATGTGAGGAGAACAGAAACAGAAAGAGATGAGAGTTTTACACTGACTTGATTTTATTCCCAGGTGTTGAGACGTGTATAAGAAACAAGATATGTAGCAGCAGTAATAATAATAATAATAAGTCCTTTTCCTTCTGTGCCTGGCCCCTTATTCAGCTGCTCACACTGTACTCAAAGGAGGATCTGTCAGGGAGAATGTTTCTGCGATGCACACGAGACAGTTCAGGGGGTCATGAATGTCATCTGGTCCAGCTGTCTCCGAGGTGTGGCGTTTATAAACGGAATGTATGAAGTTGCATACTGTATTTCCGGGAGGTTTCATCGTACAGTTATAAATCACACTGTGACAGACATTTTGGCAAGATTTGACAGATTATTTGTGTTTTTTTTGTGATTTTACATGGCTTTTTTACCTTGTTTTGTATTATAATAATTGTTCAAGCGTTTATACTCACAATGTTGTTTCTCTCCTGAAAACAATGGAAGAAGAACACATTAATATAATTTATTCTATGGGTTGGTGAAAAAGTGTCACAACAGAGAGGTTTGACGGAGGAAGATCGAACCATCTGAGGGAGGCAGCCTTAATTGAGCAAAAACAACTTTCAGGAGACTACCTGGCTTCTTGATGTCCTAGATTATGGGTTTTCATCGAATTCACTAGAGGATAGTGTTTCCAGAGACTCCTTGTCCATGTCTAAATATAAATGTAATTGTTCTGCAAATGAACTGGAATCCCTTTGTGAGTAACAAAGACATATTTCCAATTATGACAGGCAGGCTGCCCATGTGGAGATAAGTGAGTGGAGGAATGCTAAATGAACAATCCTTGTCACCATTTAGCAGGAAACTGTAAAATTAGCACTATTCATTGTATACAAATTATGCCCCGAAGCCCCATATGGTATGAAAAGCCAAAGTCCTGGCTGCAATGAAAAAGTGAAAGAGTCACATGCACTTCTCCCTTGATTGTCTCTGACAGGAACAGGGTGTTATTGGGTGAATCCCTGACTGCAATATAATCAGTGTGATGAGCCACAGAGAGGTAACCTGTCATTTGCATTCATTAATTTCATTGTAAATGATTTCGACTCCCCTTCAAGAGGAAGGATATGATTTAATTACCTCACACCGACAGATCGCCGCCATCCATCTTGGTAAAGAAGCTGCCGGTGGAGACCGACCCCTCCCATGCAGACTCCTCCCATGCAGACTCCTCCCATGCAGACCCCTCCCATGCAGACCCCTCCCATGCAGACTCCTCCCATGCAGACCCCTCCCATGCAGACTCCTCCCATGCAGACTCCTCCCACAGGATGCCATACTCCTCCCCCTTTTTAATCAGCTCAATTACATACATCCAGCTATTAGCATTGATTAGCATGCACCACAGCACATCCGCCAAAACACGAGATATTTTTTCTTTGAGCAAACACCACCAGCTCGTTAATACAGAACCGGCTGGCACAATCTCTTTCCCCACACAAAAGTTAAATTCTGAAATAATTACCCAAGTCAATGGATGCTGCTATCTACTGGATTGGTTGAGTGCTCAGGCGAAAGCTATTACTTTTTTTTTTTTGAGGTTTTCAATTAAAAGCGAGAGGACGTGTCGGCTATCTTTAAATGATAGACCTTGGAATCCCTTCTCTGGGGAGGGACTATGGTACTGTACTCATCAACAGTCCAATTAGCGGTGCCTATTATCTATCATGATAGAAAATGTGCAATGCCACGAGAGCATGTTATCCTTCTCAGAAAGTAACGCTTTTGAGTGATCCTCCCTCTATAATTTCATTAAGATAGTCATTTGTCAATTAGAATGGTAATTTTCATTAATATTCCTGGATTGTATGAATTTTGAATGAGATCTGTCTGTAAAAAAAAAAAAAAAAAAGGAGCCAATGTTTCAGGTCTGGAATAGAATTACATGAAAAACTGTCTGTAGAGATGAGACCAGTGTGTTTGGCATGACAGAATCCCTTGAGAATCAAGATCTTCATCTTTCTTTCACATCCCGCCATCTCTCTCCTTCCATCTCTGTCCTTCCATCTCTCTCCTTCCATCTCTCTCCTTCCATCTCTGTCCTTCCATCTCTCTCCTTCCATCCCTCTCCTTCCATCTCTCTCCTTCTCTTCTGTCGGTCTCACCTGACCCAGCATCTCCAGTCACGCACACACCTCCTCATTTCAGAGTAGCGAGACCAACCCACAGCTTTAGATGCATTCTCAGAAGACCCAGAGGCTCTTCTGACATACTGAATGCATGCACACACACATGCTTCATTAGCATACAGGAGTGTTGATATTATTAGTTTAATATATTCAAGACGCTACCCCCATTACGCCTGTTTCTCTGAACCCAAAAGATGTGACAGAAGTCTACACTTGGTGAGAACCCCTGGTGGGTCACACTTCAGCACCTCTGTTCATTTACCAGTAATGGCTGCTCAAAATGACAACAACACTGTCAATGCATTCAGCCTCACTGTTATGTAATGGTTGGGAATAAAGATGATCTATTCCACAATGATTCTTAGTTTTGATGTGTACATTTCTAATCGGTAGGACTTAACTGAGTACTGTACTGAACATATTTGGAATTGGAAAGCAGTATTTGCAGTCATTTGGAAAAAAAATAAGGCAAAGACAATCACTTGGGATTAATGTTACTGACTTAACCAAATGAATTATATCCGCTTTCTTTACATTGTGATCCAAAGTCTTCTAAAGTTGTCATAACAATGAGCAGAGGACAAGTGCATTGTTGACAGGGAGTCAGGTGGCTAAACAGTTAGGGAATCGGGCTAGTGATCTAAAGGTTGCCAGTTTGATTCCCGGCCCTGCCAAATGTTGTTGTGTCCTTGGGCAAGGCACTTCACCCTACTTGCCTCGGGGAATGTCCCTGTACTTACTGTAAGTCGCTCTGCTCTATGACTAAATGTAATGTAAATGATCGGTGGACTATCCACACGTGTACTCGCACACATACACACACACAGGAACATAAACAAGAAGACACAGCCTATATCCTTCAGACAAACAATCTAACCTTAACAACAATTTTCCTCCACAAGCCGCCCCTCCCCCTCACCCACTCCCACACACACACACACACACACCCACACCCACACACACACACACACACACACCCACACACACACACTCACAGGGAAGGTATGTTATCAGCTGCAGCACACACTGCTTGGTTGTTTGTCTCCACTAATGTGCTGCAGAACATTCTATTCATCAGTCCTAATTCCCCAGGTTGCAGCTGAGGGGTGGTGCGAAGGCTTCCTCTGATGAGCTGCAGACAGCTGGGGGATGTAAGTCTGTAAGTTCAGAGTCCCTCGGAGACAAGCCTCAGCACAGCTTCTTCTCTTCAGTGTATCCGCCTCACCACGGCCTCATCTCAGGACCCATAAAAGGATACCTGTCTCACCCCTGGGTGTAGTTTTGTTTTCAAATGTGGGTGGGACAACTTTTTATAATAACTGGGGATGCGGTCGTTGAATATAATTTTCTTGTGTGTGTGTTAAAAAAGTGTGTGTGTGTGGGGGGGGGGGGGGGAGAATGGAGCATCGGTGGACTCCTACCGAGGTTCTGCTAATGGCTACAGACTGCATCCTACCATCCCATCCATCCCCCTCACTGTCAGAGAGCATCGCAGCGAAACGCTGACGACATGAGCGGAGGTCCCTCTCCACCCCGACACCTGCTGCTCTCCATCTGCCGCTGGGATGCCACGCCCGCGTCTCTCCTTCCATCCCTCACTCTGACGCTCCTCCTCTTCTCACCCTCCCCAAACTTCAACCCCCCCTTTTGCTTTTTCTTCATAAACCTAAACTTTTTCGGCTTTTTCATGCTTTGTCGGATAGGGACTGTTCACTGCAGACAGGAAGGGCAAGGGAGAGAGAGAGGGTAAGACGTGTAGCAAAGTGCCCCGGGCTGGATTTGAACCCAGGCCGCTACGGTGAGGCATTAACTTATGGTACACGCACTTCTCTGGTGAGCCACCAGGGCGACCCCGTTTCATCCTTTACTTTGTCTTTCTAGTGCTCTCGTCCCTCAGACATGAATGCTAACTACACACAGAACATGAATGACTGGTACAGGAGAGAGGGAGACTGGAATTCATCTGCGTTTCTTTTCATTGTGCTTCACAGTCTGATGAAGTTGTCATAGCAATGATTTCTCTGGAGAATGGAAGACTTGGCCATCGTTAATTAGCGTTCCATTTACACACACACACACAACTGATGTAAGGTACGTACATACATTCATAAATATGCTGCCTGGGGAAATTAAACAAAATATGCATGTCTTTTGCGTCGCAACAAGGACAACGATTAATCAAATTTGTAAAATCTAACAGTAAAAAAAACTGGATGAATCGCCGACTGTAATGAGCTGACGTTGATACGAACACAAACACTCAAACCACAGCACGCCCAAGGACTTTTACAAACTCAACTACAGAGACTGTGGAGCTGCAGCTCATTGTTGCTGAAGTTTTGTACCATCTAAAGGCCCAACCGGGGCCCAGAGCAGACGAGCTGTGTTACTATCCATTAGGCACCAGACCCTGGACATTACAGCACTGGGATGAGAGAAACCGGAGGAGAGAACCAATCACAAAGAAACATTACTGATGGGAGCGCGTGCACTTTAAGTGGTCAGCCGGAGAAAACGAAATGCCTCTGCGGAATGACTGGAGTGTAAATGAGGAAACTGTTCATGCTCAGCCACTGCTTCTGTCTGCAGTCAGGAGAGGCTACTGTAGTGATATGAACACTAATCAATCCACGTCAAACTACGTATGAAAAGAACACTGTGTAATTACTGTAGCTGACGAATCATTTATTTACGCTGGTGCAACATGTGGTCTATGGCCATATTTCATGATGCAGAATACATACGATTCAGGTTATGTTTTATTAAAAGACATAAAAAGACTACAATATAGTAAAATATTCATGAAAACAGAAAACTATAGCGTCTTTCTGTGTTTTTCTAACTATTTCATGAGAAATTATGTTGTTTGAGAAAGCATGTTATAGCTTTAGATATTCTGCTTACAACAAACCTACTTTACATCCCGCATCGGGGAACACACACTTGCTATGAGCTGAAGTTGCTCAGGAAAACAGCCCCCCCTCCTCCTCCTCCCTCTACAGTTGGGTTGCCAGTCAGCGCTGACCTCCCCGTGACCTCTGAGCAGTGTTGTGGTGGTACAAACTCCTCTCAGACAGCTGTGGCACACACAGGTCCAAAGCTGCAGTCAGCGCTTCCTAGGGCAGACACACGCTCCACTGGTGTAGAGCCCAGTGGCAGACTGCTGGCAGGTTTGCTTTTTTTTTTCCTTCATTTTGGGGTCAGACAGACATGAAAGTGTGAGATGGAGTGGGTCAGGGGCACCAGCTGTGGGCTAGAGTTGGAGTGACAGGGAGCAAATGTTTGATTTCACTGTTAGAAATACATAAGTCAATGTGGTCAGAGAAACCGATCTGATCCTTCTCAAATATGGCTGGGTGATGTATGTGTTTTGTGTTTGTGTGTGTGTGTTCACCAAGAAGTGAAAATTGTGCCTCTCCCAAAAATGTCTGTCCATCTACAGGTTCCAACCACTACCATCAGACAGCCCCAGACCAATTTATTTGAGGGTTGGTTCAGGTGCAGTTCTATGGGCGTAAGAGAAGCCCTCTGTGACATTGCTTGTATCTAATGCAAACACAATTTGATTTGATATTTCTACAGTAAATATTATTTAGTCAAGCTGATTTCCTCAATCCATACTTCTCGAAGAGACCAAAATGACAAACTATGATAAATGAAATTGAAAATGGATGCTCTGTATCGAGGCACGAGGGGCATAAGGGGAGGCTTACATCTGTTACGAAACATTGCAAATAAGTTGTTCATGAAATTACAGTCTGACCTTGTCCCTCAGCAGAGAGTGTTGTTAATAATCAGAGCAGGTTGTAAGTGTGACACCCAGCCTTTGTCTTCATTACAGCCCAGGAAGCCGTGCGACGCGGCCCAAAGGCTTCATGCAGCCTCTGGCTCAGAGTGCTTCTGTAATAACGCAGGTCACGACCCCAGCTCCAGCCAATCGTCGCGCTGCCTCTGCCTTTGCCTGTGATGCAAGACCTTGTCAACCACGCTCTTCACTGATACACCTTACTTTCTTCACCATGATCTCTGGCCCTCCCTCCCTCCCTTTCTCTCTCTCCCTTCCTCCCTCTGTCGCTCTCTCTCTGCCTTTCTTGTCTTCCTCTCCCATCTTCAACACCTTCATCTCCTCCCTCTCCCTTTCTCCATCGCTTTCTCATTCTGGCCACATCACAAGCCCCGGCTCTGTGCCACGAGACTGCACCAGGCAGACATGGTGTGCATACAGGTGTTTGAAACAGCAAACACACAGCCACAGGAATATGTCACACGCCTTCCCCCCTCCCCTCCCCTCCCCTCCCCCCCCTCCACTACACCCCACATCAAAGGAAGTCAAGCAAACCCATTCAGTTTTCAAAAGTATGCAAGGAAAGTGCGTATGCTTTGAAAGTGCATGCTGCTAGTGGGTTTCAAAGGTTTATTGTGATCTGGGCTAAAGCCTTGGCTGGCAGGAAGCCAGCAGGAGTATTTGAATGTGGGAGTGAATGCAGCATTGTCACGGGTTAAGACATGATAATTGAGTTCTCTTTCTGGCTCTGTGTGCTAGGATGTATTTGGGGCATCTGGGAGGATCTCGGCCCCTTTGTCTTCTCAACTCATCCTTCCAGTCATACAGATATCTTTCAGCACTTTCAGAGCTTGGGATTGCTGTGTGTGTGTGTGTGTGTGTGTGTGTGTGGGCTGGTCTCCTCTACTTGCTGGTCTAGATGATGCGTCTTCCCTCCTGACGGAAAACAGGCTTGACACCTAATGTTCGTTCCGATCTGCAGTCTCTCAGACACACACAGACACACACACACACACACACAGCAACCCACACACACACGCTAGGCTGACAGCAGGAGGGGAACTGCCTGAGAGATATGAAGACGTAAGCAGGTGAATGATTTTCTGTTGGGTCCTTGTTTTTCCTGTCGTCAGAGCGGACCTCCGTGGCGCTGGACTGACAGGATGGGACAGCAGTACCTTACTAAACAGGCAGCAGGACCACACTGAACCCTGGGGGACTGCGACTACTCTGCCCTTATGGATGGCTCTTACAACAGATATCCATTAACAACGGATCTATATGTTTTGCAGGGCTGTCAATTGTTATAATGTGAATATGTTTTAATGGTACGTTTTAAAGAGGTGATATAATTTCACTTCAAATTACAATCATATGTAATGGTTTGTCACTTGCATAGTGCTACTGTACAGAACCAAGCTAGTGTTGCACTTTATATTTAGCTATTGTTATACAAAGACATTTGACTTAATGTCGTCTGGTTCTGTATTCTACAGACACACAAAATGCCAGCATGATATCATTGTGGGCCATCACTGGAGATGTGTAAGTGCTTTTGTGGGATTCCACAATCTTTTATTACCATCAATAAAAAACTGCAACAGACTGAACAACCACTTACAGTAGCTGGCAGTACAGGGTTGAAGGCCTTTTGTTATAGCCGTTGCTTTGTTGAACTAAACTGCACTCAAGCTAGATACACTCACTACACTGACCAAGCTGTTTAAAGGCAGAGCCTTGATCTCCTCTGATTAACATTACCTCACACACACGCACACACACACACACACACAGACACACACACACACACACACACACACACACACACACACACACACACACACACAGATAGCCTAACAGACTTGACCTTTGTGTACACATAGAGCCCTTTTCTTCAAACTTTTTCATTTCAGTTCCAGGACAACAGAAAATTGAATTTTTTAACCGAAACCCAGGAATTGTGTTGGCTCGATAAGATCAGGAATGTAAAGACGGGGATTTTGGCTGCAAAACAACAGCTGCTATAAAAGGCAAGCTATTACATAGAGAGAAAACCTGAAAATTGATTTCTTGGTTTTGGAAGGCTGGAGGGAGTGGGTGAGAAAGAGGACAAGATATGAATCTTTATGACATTTATCTGCCAGAGCTCCTTAGAGTCACCTGAGTACATTTGATAAATGAGAGAAGTTGCATCAGAAGTTATACCTACAACTCTGTCTGTGTGCCTACAAGTGGGAAGGTTTTCATGTTTGGCCTCCAGCGATCCTCATTCCAAGAAGAAAGGGCTGTGGGCACTTTCAGGAGCTCCAAATCCTGGAGTAAACAGTAAATTGGGACTAAGTTAGAACTGGGGTTACATGACAATAAAAAGACAGGATTTCCATAGCCCTCAGTTCATCCACTAGATCTTGGTGACCAGTAACATCCACTTAGCTCCTCCCTGTATCAAAGCACGAGCGAGTCCTCTCTCGGTCTGTCTGTCTTCAGTCTCTGACGCCCTAGAGTGTCGACACCTCCCCCTCTTCACATCATTGACTCTCCACTAGTTTAAAAGCACATTGGCCCACCCCTCTCTGAAATGATCCATTATCTAGCAGCAGTTCTTCTCGGTGGCCGTGCTTTCCAGAGACGCCGTGCCAGGGCAGGCCTGGGAGAAGAAGGCTGGCTGCTTCACTTTCTCTGGATGGTTGCTAGGCTAGTTTTTATACTTTGGATCAGTGGGTCCTTTATAGGCAGCTGGCACAGCCTGATTCCTTTACCTCCTTCCCCTCTCTCCTGGGTGTGTGTGTGCCTTTGGTGTGTGTGTGTGTGTGTGTGTGAGAGTGTGTGTGTGTGTGTGTGTGTGAGAGTGTGTGTGTGTGTGTGTGTGTGAGAGAGAGTGTGTGTGTGTGTGTGACTAGTTCCCCTCTCTCAGGATGTGTGTGCCTTTGGTGTGTGTGTGTGTGTCTGACTTGTCCCCCTCGCTTGGTTTGTGTGTAGGTGTGTGTGTGTGTGTGTGTGAGAGAGAGTGTGTGTGTGTGTGTGTGAGACTGGTTCCCCTCTCACAGGATGCTGTGTAGACTTCCAATGCAGCGTCCAGCCTGAATGCCAGAGGAGCAGCCGTCCTGTCTTCCTCTGTACATGTGAGGGTGTGTGTGAGTGAGCACGAGCAGGTTAACAGGCTAGTATCCGTGGGCCTCCCATCTTTCTTTTCTCTCTCTCTTCCCCCCCCCTTATCTCTCCATCTCCCTCCCTCCCTATTCCCTTTCTGACCCAAATCAAACTGTCTAAACCATAATTGGAAATGAGGAGCTACATTTACCTTACGAGTCATATATCTGTGAACTTATTCTCTCCTGGGAAATCTGCACTATTATGCCCCCCTTACTAAATCAAAGGCAGGGATTCCTAACCTGCAACTCGTCGTTGGGGCTGATCTCAGGGCAGGTGGAGGGTGTCACAGACAGATATTTCAAAGGTTTCGCTGCAGGGCACCTCTCCACTGCTCCTGAGACACGGGCAGACAAAATGTCACTTACCAGCAACAATACCTCACTGCTTTATGAAACATATTTAGGGTGAAAAGAATACCATACCCTGTTTTCTCCCTGGCAACGGTAAACATTCTGCTTGTAGGTGGGAATAAAAGAATAAAAAGCTGTAAAACATCTCAATCCACCACACATTGTGCATGAGCCTCATCACACAACACTGAAGAGATTGTTCTGGTACTCTGGTATTTTCCTGTAATTCAGTCATAAACGGACCCTCTGTGGAAACACAGTGGGTTCTGGAGTTCTGCAGGCATCCTGTCTGACATCTAAAGGTACGATGTGTTTAACAATTTAAATGTAGAAGCTCAGAGATGTCCTCAGGTCATCTCGCTGACAGGAAAACAGGCAAAGTGGGAAGCACTGTGTTAGTGTGCTGTACAGCTGCATGTGCTAGCGTCATGTACAGCTGCATGTGCTAGCGTGCTGTACAGCTGCATGTGCTAGCGTGCTGCACAGCTGCATGTGCTAGCGTAATGTACAGCTGCATGTGCTAGCGTAATGTACAGCTGCATGTGCTAGCGTAATGTACAGCTGCATGTGCTAGCGTAATGTACAGCTGCATGTGCTAGTGTGCTGTACAGCTGCATGTGCTAGCGTAATGTACAGCTGCATGTGCTAGCGTAATGTACAGCTGCATGTGCTAGCGTGCTGCACAGCTGCATGTGCTAGCGTGCTGTATCGCTGCACACACACACACACACACTCATGCACACACACACACACACACACTAATGCACACCCTCTCACACAATCTTTCCCGTCACCTCCAGGGTAATCCTGTCCACACCTGCAGACAAACTGCCTCCATGGAGTCCTTGAAACCGAACCCACAAGGTCAGGGAGCTCTCTCTTTCTCTCTCTGTGGGTGGATGTCTGTGTGTGTTTGTATGTGTGATCGTGCACGTCGGTGTGTGCGTGTGTGGGTGTGCAGCGTGGTGCTAAGAACAGCAGACACATCCTTCTCACACACACAGCACACAGCAGTCCTTTCTTCCTTCCAGCCTCCACACACACGCCTCTCCCATGGGGCCTCCTCAGGGAGCCCCGGGTCATCCTCCCTGCTGTGGTCCACCCCGGGTCATCCTCCCTGCTGTGGTCCACCCCGGGTCATCCTCCCTGCTGTGGTCCACCCCGGGTCATCCTCCCTGCTCTGGTCCACCCTGGGTCATCCTCCCTGCTGTGGTCCACCCCGGGTCATCCTCCCTGCTGTGGTCCACCCCGGGTCATCCTCCCTGCTGTGGTCCACCCCGGGTCATCCTCCCTGCTCTGGTCCACCCTGGGTCATCCTCCCTGCTGTGGTCCACCCCGGGTCATCCTCCCTGCTGTGGTCCACCCCGGGTCATCCTCTCTGCTGTGGTCCACCCCGGGTCATCCTCCCTGCTGTGGTCCACCCCGGGTCATCCTCCCTGCTGTGGTCCACCCCAGGTCATCATCCCTGCTGTGGTCCACCCCGGGTCATCCTCCCTGCTGTGGTCCACCCCGGGTCATCCTCCCTGCTGTGGTCCACCCCGGGTCATCCTCTCTGCTGTGGTCCACCCCGGGTCATCCTCCCTGCTGTGGTCCACCCCAGGTCATCATCCCTGCTCTGGTCTGACCTGTCTGGCATCTTCTCATAACTTTTTACTAGCAACGTTTCATATCCTCTTGAGTTCCACCTTACAAAAGAATACTTTTTATTTGGAAATATATCAAACAATGGATTGTTTTGTGTTGGGTAAAAATAAAGACGTGGACTAATTGGAATACAGTGAATTAAGTGGTAGCACTTTTCTTCACAGGTGGAACATAGTAGGTCTTTCATCTTTACTATGAACATGAAAGACTGTTTCTTTTATCTTGAGTTAAAACTGTGCGGGGACACCCACGGATGAAGCATACCCCTGAATAATAAAAAAGCTAATGTATTCAAAATTCCCCTTAGTAATATAACCTTTTTATATTCCGACGGCTGAAAAAATTGCATATTTGTATGCACATACCCATGAACACATTCGCAGTGTGTGATGAATTATTTGCTAATTCAACTTCTCTTTATATTGCCTGCATCTTGAGCCCTAAATATTCAGTCCGTATAATGGCTTTCCAGCATCATTGGTATACATGTCTCGTCACAATGTATATTCTTGCTGTGTGAAATTATTCTATGTTCCCTCCCTCAGCACCTTCACTGCCTAAAAGCACAGGATATCAGAGGCTGTGTTTTGGAAAATGGGATTATCAGGTTTGCATATGTGATGTGGTTTGCATCTAAATAGACTCTTAACATCATGCTATCTTGGCTTCCCAGCAGTACAGATACACAATGCTGTGTATTGATAGGTAACTAATTTGATTTTGCTTTCATTAAAGATACATTTGAAATGACTGAATCAAATGAGTGTGCTGTGTCATTTACAGGCAACGTTCGACGATCGATTAAATCCCAATCTGCAATTCATGTCTATCAAACCAACCAAGCGGCGTAAACCCAAATCCTCCAGCGCTGAACGGTTAAACACACCAGTACAGCGACATACAGCGTCACCAAAAACATGGAGACGGCGTGGAACGCCGATCAGGTAAAACAGCTTCTTTCAAGCAGTCACAGCAATGGGGTGTCTGGATGTCTGGGTGCTGCTTACCATCATCAACCCTCTTCCTCATTTCCAGGAAGCAGCCCATCAGATCTGTTTACAAGAGCGTAATGATGATCAGTGTAATTGACTAATCGGGATTTTCTTCATTGCATTACAGTCTCACTCGACCCTATCCAGATCTAATGAAAGGTCTGGAGATGCGGCAGTAAACATGCGCCCGGATCCCGCGCAGTCTGACACACGCACAGCAGGGCAGGGCTCAGTAACAAGCCATGATGATGGAGATCATTATGGATGCACCGTGGGGAGCTTCTCTGTCGCACGCTCTCTCCTTCTCCACTGCTCCTCTTCCTCTCTTGTCGTCTTCTGGGGTTTGATGGATGGGGAGGAGAGAGATGGGCAGGTAGGGCAGACAGATGTCTGGAAGGTGCCTCCCCCTAGCTTGGCGTGTGTCCAGGGGGTCCAGGGAGACCATCTGCCTCCACCTGCAGCTTCCTGGGGTTCATCTCCACGTGAGACAGGCGCTGACCTCCACAGCCCACTTGGGCTCTGGCCCAGACCCAGCCCAGAGCCCCAGCCCAGAGCCCCAGACCCAGCCACGCCCCAGTCTAGCCTCAATCCCCGGGCTCCCTGCCCTGGGCACCAGGCCCCTGCTCCGCACAGCCCCAGGCCACCTGCCATCCACCTGCTCTCCTCACCCCCTACTGTCCTCTCACTGCCCTCTGCAGACCCCTACACCACCCTCTGCTCCCTGCCTCTCCCTGCCTCTCCCTGCCTCTCCCTGCCTCTCCCTGCCTCTCCCTGCCTCTCCCTGCCTCTCCCTGCCTCTCCCTGCCTCTCCCGTCTCCAGCCCTCTCCTGTTGTGTTGCGCCAGGTTCGACACGCCGCCACTGGGACGCCACAGCGGCCTCCAGCGAGGAGTTGCCGTTCGACGCCGCGGGTCGGCTGATGGCGAGCTCCTTCTTTGTGACTTCCTTCGCTGGGTTGAGCACCACACACGCTCAGGCAATTCAAACCTGGCTACTGACGCCGTAGACAGAATGCTCTGTGGCAGATTCTTCTCACTGCTAGTTGCGACGCCGGGACACGAGGAGCTGGAACCAGATGAGTCTTTCCTGGAGCTGAGCGACGGGTCCCATCCTGGGGGAGTTTGACTAAAGCCCACGTGAATAGGAACCAAAACAAACACACAAAAGAACGATGAAACAGGAAAACTTCAGAGCTGGCAGCAGCCCTCGCACGCACTCCTTCATCTGGCGACACTGAGGAGACGAGACAGAGACGGGGGTGGGGGGACAGAGTAAGGAGGAGGAAGGGGGATGGAGAGATTGAAGAATGAGGACGGGTGAGAGAAAGGGTTTTATCGGTGCGTGCAGGCCCGCTCTCTCTCCCCCCACGTCCACGCACGCACCCAGGGTCTGGACAAGGCTAGGTGTGTCGAGGTAGCTGCAGAATTAGACGAGGAGAAGGAGGTGATTACAGAAGCAGGAGTCATTACAGGCACGCTGAGAAGACCATCCGCCCACCTACCTCCACCTACCTACCCCCCTCCCTCCCCCCCTCCCTCCCTCCACACCTCCCTCCCTCCCCCCCCCCCCCCCCCAACCCCCCTCCCTCCCTCCCCACCTCCCTCCCTCCCTGCTCTCCCTCTCTCATCTGCGGTGAGCCCGTTTCCCTGACGGGAGCCATCTGCCTCGCTTCCCCACCTCCTGGCATTATCCCCCCCGTTCGACGATTCCCAACACAAACTATCAACGGCAATCTGTCCGTCTGCAGACGACGCCAGCCAAACATCACTCTTTGACGTGTGTGTGTGTGTGGAGGGGGGTTAAGACGTTCTTCTGTCTGAGCCCGCCTGCCTGCGTCCCCCCCCTCCAAGCCTTCGTCTCTTTCCTCATCTCATCGTTTTTTGTTTTTTTTCCCCATCTACTCTTTCTCAAACGCTTCCCTTCCCCTTGTCTCTCCCCCCTCTCTATCTCCCTGCTGGTGGCGGATGTGGCTAAATGAATAAGAGGGCTGCTATATCAGCGGCTTCCTCCCAGGCAGTGAGGGATGCGCGCGTCGCCTACGATGGCAGAGAAGGCAGCCGGGCCTGACGAGAACATACGCTGCGAGAGCTCTCATTTATAACTTGCCTCGTAATGAACAACAACCTAACTGCAACACAACAGCAATTACCTCCAGGAGTTCATTTTCACGGGCAAAAACAAAAACCATGCATTCTCTCTCTCTGTCTCTCTCTCTCTCCGCCGACGCAGAGGGAAAGTAGTGCGAGTTGCTAATGGGCTTCTGGCTGGGAGTCACAGGAAGTTAAACCGCATGCTAAAGAGAGGAGCGAGCACTTGGACCATCATCCCACCACTCCTCCTCCCCAGTCTGGCAGCACCACGGCAGGGGAGTGATCGTTCACATGCAGCCAGCTTCTCCATCTGCCTCCCTGCAGGCAGGGCTTCTCTCTTCCCCGGTTAACAAGAATACCCCCCTCCCAGCAGGCCTGTGTCTCTCCATACCTGGGTTAACCAGAATACCCCCATCTCCCACCTGCCTGTTACAGCACCAAGCCTGCCTCATTGCCTACGTCCTCTCCCAAGAACCTTTGAACGTTCAAATGTCCAGTGATTAGTCCAGCGTCCCCTGTGTTTGGTAGAGACTTTGTTGTAATTGGCTGTGGAGTCCTGGGCTGTGAAGGTTTGGCCTGTCGCCGGGTAGAACACCTGTGGTTACTGGGACTGAAGGCATCACACTGAGGCGCCCCTTAAACAGCGCTGGGAGGAACACACTCTCACAAAACTCAGAAGAACAGCTGGTGTGAGAACAGAGACAAGGAGATTATTAGTGAGGGAGAAAGAGAGGCGCGGAGACAGAAAAATAGAAAGATGGAGAGAATAGATTATTGGAGGAGAAACAGAGGCAGAAACATAGAGAAAATGAGATAAAAGTTTTTTTTTTTTTTTTTTTTTGAAAGAGAGGGGAATTGAGAGTGACAACGTGAGGCAGAGAGAGCGAGAGAGAGCAGGAGAAAGTTAGACAGATAGAGAGAGAGGGAGAGAGAGAGAGAGAGAGAGAGAGAGAGAGAGAGAGAGAGAGAGAGGAGAGAGTTACACAGATAGAGAGATAAAGAGAGAGAAAGAGAGAGTTACACAGATAGAGAGAGAGAACAAAGGAAAGAGACACACGGCCCTCCATCCCCTGTGCGGTGGATACTGTAGGATGGCACCAGCAGGTTAATTAGCAGCTATAATACAGGGGTGTGGGGGGGTGTGAGGGTGTGGGGGTGTGGGGGGGTGTGAGGGTGTGGGGGGGTGTGGGGGTGTGAGGGTGTGAGGGGGTGTGGGTGTGGGGGTGGCCACTTATTGCTTCTCTTATCTCTGTCACAGCGGCTGCCAAAGCCAGCAGAACAGTGTAACCTGAATGATGGAGAATGTCTCAAAATATGTATTTGTAATCAAATTAAATATAGCCAGGTGGGAAATGTGTATGTATGATGTATTTTGGCTGCTTTGTGTTTGGTTTGAGTTAAATGTCAACAGATTACAAAGCAGCCCAAAAGTTTTTAGATGTAATTTTGCATACAAAATGGGAGACAATCTTGCACACAACATTGTCTTTTCTGCGGGAGGGATGATGTGGGAGGGATGATGCAGGAGGGATGATGAGGGAGGGATGATGTGGGAGGGATGATGTGGGAGGGATGATGCGGGAGGGATGATGCAGGAGGGATGATGTGGGAGGGAGGGATGATGCAGGAGGGATGATGTGGGAGGGATGATGTGGGAGGGATGATGTGGGAGGGATGATGCAGGAGGGAGGGATGATGCGGGAGGGATGATGCGGGAGGGATGATGAGGGAGGGATGATGTGGGAGGGATGATGTGGGAGGAATGATGCAGGAAGGATGATGCGGGAGGGATAATGCGGGAGGGATGATGCGGGAGGGATGATGCGGGAGGGATGATGTGGGAGGGATGATGTGGGAGGGATGATGCAGGAGGGATGATGCAGGAGGGATGATGCGGGAGGGATGATGCAGGAGGGATGATGCGGGAGGGAGGGATGATGTGGGAGGGATGATTGTGACCGTAGGCGGACAACCCTCCAGATAGATGAAAGATCGTTTTATCGGCTCCTGAAATAACTTGGTAAACATGAAGCTCTTTGGAGTGTGAGGGTGAGTGTGCGACGCGTTGTCCACATGGCCATCCTGCTGGGAGAGCTGGGGAGGGGCCCTCTGATGGGGAGGGGCCCTCTGGAGGGGAGGGGCCCTCTGGAGGGGAGGGGGAGAGGCCCTCTGGTGGGGAGGGGGAGAGGCCCTCTGGAGGGGAGGGGGAGAGGCCCTCTGGAGGGGAGGGGGAGAGGCCCTCTGGAGGGGAGGGGGAGAAGCCCTCTGGAGACTCCTCCAAGCCCAGATCCTGCCTCCCGGCTCCCCTTTCTCAGGATGCTCCTACAAGCTGGTGAGCCGTCAACTCCCCGAAGGTCACTCGTTGTGATGGGCACTTTGGGATTCCTGATGCACTCGTTGGCGAGTCAGGTGAATCCTTCCCCACTCCCAACCCCTCAAGAAAAGGTGAGCTTCACACGCAAGAGAGGCCATTGAGTGAACACAGAGCACGTGCAATGATTGAGCAGTTCCTTCAGCAGTGCACCGCAACTTGGACAGAATAGTATTCCATTCCCCCCTCTTGTAGGAGCGTACACAGAGGATGAGAGGCGGATGGCGGTACAGACCTTTGATAGAGTAGCTTCATTACCTCATGTGAAAGGCAATCTGGCTTCAGAGAGAGAGAGAGAGAGAGAGAGAGAGAGAGAGAGAGAGAGAGAGAGAGAGAGAGAGAGAGAGAGAGAGAGAGAGAGAGAGAGAGAGAGAGAGAGAGAGAGAAAAAGAGAGAGAGATCGACCGACACGGAGAGACAGTGGTGTTGGAGGGGGAGGAAAAAAAGAATGGAAAGGGAGAGAGAGAGAGAGAGAGAAAGAGAGAGAGAGAGTGATAGTTGTGCTGATCCTCCACAGGGCTGCGACTGGCCGCTGGGCCAAAAGGCTGCATCTCACAGCCAACCAACCAGCAGACAGGGGACAGGGAAGAACAGAGGGCCAACATTTATCACACAGGCAGGAAACAGGGGGGAGGGAGACAGAGGTAGAGAGAGGTAGAGAGAGGTAGAGAGAGAGAGAGAGAGAGAGAGAGAGACAGAGAGAGAGGGTAGAGAGAGAGAGGTAGAGAGAGAGGTAGAGAGAGACAGAGGTAGAGAGAGAGAGAGATAAAGAGGTAGAGAGAGAGAGACAGAGAAAGAGAGGTAGGTAGGTAGAGAGAGAGAGGTAGAGAGAGAGACAGAGGTAGAGAGAGAGGTAGAGAGAGGTAGTGAGAGAGAGAGGTAGAGAGAGAGAGGTAGTGAGAGAGAGGTAGAGAGAGAGAGAGAAAGATAGGTAGGTAGGTAGAGAGAGAGAGGTAGAGAGAGAGACAGAGAGAGAGAGAGATAGAGAGAGAGACAGAGAGAGAGAGAGAGAGAGAGAGAGAGAGAGAGGTAGAGAGAGAGACAGAGAGAGAGAGAGAGAGAGAGAGAGAGAGAGAGAGACAGAGAGAGAGAGAGAGAGAGAGAGAGAGAGAGAGAGAAAAGGACTGGTTTCTGGATCTCTTCCACCCATGTTCTCTTTCTCTTTCTGTCCTCCCCACTCTTCCAGACACAAAACCACTGTTCCTGTGCAGAACCTCAAGGTCCACAGTGTGCAATCAAGTTACTGCGATCAGTCATAGAAGAACCAGACAGCTTTAGTATCAATCCTCATTCACTCCCTTGTCCTGCTGTAACAGCTGATGGATGAGTACTGATAGCTTTACTGCTATTATTTTTCAACAGTCATAAAAACACAATGGTAACACTATCATATTGTCCACACACACAGTAGAAGAACCCCCTCCCTGGTAAAGGCATCGTGGTTAAGTAATGGGGTTTCCTCATGGCTGGGGACCACTTTGCCGTCTCTAAGGAGGTTAGGTCTGGAGACAGACTGGAGAATAGATATGGGAGGTGGGAGGTGTGTGTGTGTAGGGGGGGGATGGGAGAAACACCACAGTCAGGACTGTGTCTCAAGACTGAGGACTCTCTCTCTCTCTCGCTATATTGGTCTGTCTCTCTTTCTGCCTTTGTCTGTGTGTCTGTCTGTTTCTCTCGCTCTTCCTTTGTGGTTTTACCTGTGTCTCTCGCTCCCTGTCTTCGTCCGACTCTCTCTTTCTCTTTCTTCCTCCTTCCATCTCTGTTACAGCCTGTAAAAATGCATTGCACTTGGCTGGCCCAGAGGTGGACGAAAGAGTAATGGTCTGTCCATCACAGTCAGGAGACAGGCCGTGACTCATGCACTACTGGTGCGGAAGGGGGGAGAGGAGGAGAAGAGAAGGAGGGGGAGAAGGAGGGAGTGGAGAGGAGAGGGAAGAGGAAAGGGGAGAGAAAGAGAAGGGGAAGGAGGAGAGAAAGGAGGAGGAGGAGGAGAAGGGAGAGGAGTAACAGGAGCAGGAGGAGCCATGATGGGAACAGCAGTCAATACCCCCCCCCCCCCCCTCCCCGCCCCCCTGATGACTTCATACAACCCAGCTAGACCCGCATGGCTTCAATTACCTGTGCATAATACCAGCACAGACTTACACAGTAAATACCACAATGAATCAATAGCAACATAAAGTATTTTTTGTGGTAGGTGCTGTGGTCTGTCTGTGTGCGTTATAAGATGAAGAACTGGGTTTGAGGGACACGGCAGATGACAGCCATGTCAAAACGATAGATGATGGCAGTTTCATCTCAGGGCTCACGCTCTGGTGAACACCATCACAAAGCAGAATTACTTCTCAAACTGACTGAGCACGGTGGCCGAGCTAAGATATATGGTTTGCCAGCCTATTTAAGGTGTGATGTTTCTCAAACAGATCGCTGATGATAATCAGTGAAGTTTGGAGCGGCGTTAACAAATCCATTGAAACTCACTGGTCTGACAAACTGTGAAACATTTGTTTCTCGCATGAAACAAAGTCATTACATAGCAAGCTATAAACTGAAATAACAGGAAATAATGACGGTGTTTTAACTTTCTTTGCTCATCAGTGATAACAAGAAAGCAATCAATGACCAACTGTGATGATTTCAGAAAACGTTTGGGAGTGTGTCTTTTGTCAGCCATCCTTTTCTATTACACGTAAAAAAGTGAATTCCCTAAACAACGGAATATAGTCATACTCTTCAGACACGAAGCTGATGCAGTAGAATTCCCTCCGCCATTCTCCTCCTGCAGAGCCCTCTCTCCCTGTCATTCATCACCAGCTGCAGCCCAACACAGCAGCAACAGCAGCACAAATTAACTTTCCTCCCTCATCCCCCCCTTTAGCTCCCTCATCCCCCCCTTCTCTCTCCCTCCCTCCCTCCCTCCCTCCCTCCCTCCCTCCCTCCCTCCCTCCCTCCCTCCCTCCCTCCCTCCCTCCCTCCCTCCCTCCCTCCCTCCCTCCCTCCCTCCCTCCCTCCCTCCCTCCCTCCCTCCCTCCCTCTCTCTCACCCTCTCCCCTTCTCCCTCCCTCCCTCCCTCCCTCTCTCTCACCCTCTCCCCTTCTCCCTCCATCATAAATAACCTCTAATTCTTGCAGTTTCTATTCGGCGCGTGAATAAGAAATGGGAAATATTGCCTGCCATGACATCTGGTCACAAGCTGCTGGCTAGGATACTACAGCTATAGCTGTGGAGGCTGAATACAAATGCTAGCCTCACCGGTAGAGCTAATGCACACGCACGTACACCTTTGCGGGGTATGGCTGTTTTACAGAGAGCTTAATGGGAGATTAATTCTCCTATTGTATAGAGAGGTGACTCATTTACTGTCGGCCCAGTCTACATATTAACAGTAAAATACCCAGCTTGAGGAACCCTGTGTATAAAAGCACGGAAGTTTAAAGGGGAAATTGTCGTGTTATTATCTGGTTGTGCTGTATGCGGTTTTGTTTCTTTACTTCAGTTAACCGTGACAGCCCTTCGATTCTGTCTCTTTCGCTCCTTCTCTTTCTCTCCCTCTCTTTCTCTCCCTCTTCCTCTGCAGCGCCTACTTGCAGTGAGTGACAGATTTCGTTCTGGATTCAGACTGCGAGACGCTAGCTCTATTTCACGGCTCCAGATTATTCCACCCGGTGACAGCTATAACATGTTCTGAGGTACCTGAGACGCAGTGCTTTATAGGAGGGGGGGGGGGGGTGGTTGAAGGCCATATCTCTGAGGTTCAACCCCAAGGCCATCGATGCATCTAGCTGCCAATGTTAGAAAACACAGTCACAGTCCATCCCATCACTAGCCATCTGAATACCACACACAAGGGCTGGACTGGGACAAAATGGCCCAGGCATTTTTGCTCTGACCGGCCCACCACAATTGGTCGGTCGGTCAGACACCTGCTCCTCTACCTGACAGGTGCCATGACCAGTCACCTCTCCTCCATGTTCACCTGTTTTTGCAAAATGGCAGGTACTGTAGGCTTAGAAACTGAAGCTACAGCACAAGACATGTTGGTTATTTTTGCAGGTTGAGGCATGAACCTCGAGACTTTTTTGGGGGGTCCCATAACCTCTCCGCACCCCCCTTGCCCTTGCACTTTTGTTTCTCCATCCTAATACACCGATTTTAGGCTCTGAGCCACTGCATCTGACACAAGAAACAGAGGGGAAGGGGTGGAGCCTGTTAAGAGATGTGATTGGGCCAGCCCAGTGTCAGTATGGAAAATTAACCAATGGGCCGCTGTCCCTGATTTATGGGCAATTGGCCAATTTTAAGTTTATAAAAATAAGTGGATATAAAGATTGATATATATATATTAAATATCATATTGGCCCAAGTGCGTCGGCCCACCGGATCACACTTGTCCGGTATGCCAGACTACCAGCCCAGGCCTGCCACAGACACTGTACTAAACCTTTGATACACACAGAAATATTCAGAACATACGCACACAAACACATTAGCACACACACACACCCCATATAATTGCGTTATTATTACGAGATAACTGCCCCCCCCTTCGACACACTAGAGATGATCTGTGCCAGTTTGTGGATTATATGATCATATTATTCTTTTTTACAATCTCCAAATTCCATCTGTTTGGCCCACTGCTTGCATATTTAGTGAGTCGATGCGTGTTTGTCTTTGGTGTGTTGCTCTGTGTGTTTCGCATACTGGATGGGCCTTCTCCCTAGTGGACCCGAGGATAGTCATAAACACAGGGACACATTCATTAACAATTTATCGTGTGTACTTCAGTGTGTGTGTGTGTGTGTGTGTGTGTGTGTGTGTTTAAAAGAGGCATTGTCTTTCTCAAGGGCAAGTCCACACCAGTCCTCAGCAGATGGGTGGTGATGCTGCGTCCAGAGGAACCTTGGCTATCCCTCTTATCTGACAACGCAGAACATTGGAAGCCCAGCTCGACAGCAGGTGGGCTTGTCAATGCAGACGAGCTCAGGAAGCGAGGAAGAAGACAAACAGGAAACAGGAACAGAGCATTCTGGGCCAGCAGGGGAGGACTGGGAACAGAAGGAGCAGCATACCGTACGACGTGACGACATGTAAGGAGCCGTCTCCCTGAGCTTGTCGCGCGTGCTGGATGTCTTCGGCGTGGGTGGGTGTCAGAGTGGAGACTCCTGAAACAGCTGGTTTGCAGGGCAGGGCCGTGGCAGGGCTGAGTGGATGTGAAGGACAGATGTGGATCCCAGGAGGCTGAAGCCGTTCAGCATTCAATGCACCCTCGGAACATGTCCGTCGCTGCAACCAGTGAACACACAACCGCGGCGCATGACCTACATACAGGACACGACAAGCGCTCACAAAAACCCCGTCCTCACGCTCGTGATTTCAGCTGACACTCTCGAAACAGACAAACAAGCCAGAGAGCGGGGACGGCGGTGGCAGCGCTAATGATGTTATCTGTGTTTGTCTCCACATGATTAGTTTGACCTTGGAGTGACCTCTGCAGAGCTGGTGTAGGGAAGAGGCCAGCTATGCCCTTCAGGAGAGGAGAGAGATGTCCTTTGATTTGCAACCCATCCTCCTGTGTGTGTGTGTGTGTGTCTCTCTTAGTGTGTTTGTACGCGTACGTGCGTGTGTGTGTATACGTCTTTGTCGCTGCGTGATATGTTACCCATCTTCATTCTTGTGTGTGTGTGTGTGTGTCTGTATGTGTACTTGTGTGTATATATGAATCCCAGTGTTGGAGTGGATGGATGATCAGATACATACGTTAGTTCCCTGAGAAGTAAAGCATAAATCACAAAGCATAGTGCGGCTCTCACTGCCCAGGGCGACTGTTCCTATTCCATTACTCAGCTCTGATGTCCAGGATAACCGCCTCCCCTTCATATTGTATATCTGTGAGGGGCAGGAGGGGGAATAAGCAAAAATAAACACACAAACACACACAACCGAGAGAGAGAGAGAGAGAGAGAGAGAGAGAGAGAGAGAGAGAGAAAGAGAGAGAGAGAGAGAGAGAGAGAGAGATAGAGAGAGAGTGAGAGAGAGAGAGAGAGAGAGAGAGAGAGAGAGAGAGAGAGAGAGAGAGAGAGAGAGAGGGAGATTGATACTTTACCGCGACACATGCATAACAAGCCTGTTAGTCTTTTTGGGTTTGTCTCCACCGGAATAGAACTAATTGATCTGTCGCCTATACTATTACCATCATCAGCAGCTGATTGACTGTCTGTCAACACACCCTCACACACTCCGAATCTTCAAGCACACAGCAGATCCGTCTCCGACAGGCAGGTGTGTGTGTGTGTCAGTGAGGAGAGGGGCCGACGCCCATATCACTTGCTGCCATCAGCCCCGCTCCGCGGCGCTGCAGACGCAGAGAGGAGAGAGGGAAAGCGAGGGTTTGACAAATGGCGACAGAGGCGTATGGGATGGGAGATGTGGAGATTGTGACAGAGAGTCCCATGCGTGCCGACACAGTGTGAGGTACGGGGTGACACCGCGGCAGAGAGAGGGCCGACAGCCTCCACAGCCTGGGACCGGAGACACAGACAATACCTCTTCAAAGTGGATTACAAGCCGAGCAATGATAAACGATCCGAGGCCAGGCTGGCTGCAGAAGGATGCGGTGGAAGCAGCAGTTCGGACTGGAGCTTATTCTTAACAACTTATCCAGGATTCCGTTGATCCGTTTTGGAATAAACAGGGGCTGGAGAAATCTGTCTCGTTCTTTTTTAGACCCCGACGGGATACGAGGTATACATTGGAGTGTTCTGGTTATACCAGTGTTCAGGAGGTTTAGCACTTCAAGATTTAGCCGGAGCAATCTGCGTCCAGGGTGTGAAGAGGCAGGCCTGGTCAGAGGCAGGCCTGGTCTGAGGCAGGCCTGGTATGAGGCAGGTCTGGTCAGAGGCAGGCCTGGTCAGAGGCAGGCCTGGTCTGAGGCAGGCCTGGTCAGAGGCAGGTCTGGTCTGAGGCAGGTCTGGTCTGAGGCAGGCCTGGTCTGAGGCAGGCCTGGTCTGAGGCAGGCGTGGTCTGAGGCAGGTCTGGTCAGAGGCAGGCCTGGTCTGAGGCAGGCCTGGTCAGAGGCAGGCCTGGTCTGAGGCAGGCCTGGTCAGAGGCAGGTCTGGTCTGAGGCAGGCCTGGTCTGAGGCAGGCCTGGTCTGAGGCAGGCGTGGTCTGAGGCAGGTCTGGTCAGAGGCAGGCCTGGTCTGAGGCAGGTCTGGTCAGAGGCAGGCCTGGTCAGAGGCCAGGAAACAGGAGCTGTATTGTGGTGAGGCGAGGCCCAGACAGAAGGAGAGAGAGGGAGGGAAGGACAGGAGCGAAGGTGCAGAGTCATCCATCGCTCGTAAAAAGGGCTGCATGTCTGTGCGATGGCTGACGCTTCCTGCATACTGCACACACAACCCCCTGAGCTGAGCGAAGCACGCACAGCTTGAAAAAAAATGGATACCGCCATTTTCCCAGTGATCTGAGGATCCTACTGTATTGGTCCCATAAACCAAAGAAAGCCTTAAAGCTTCCCCAACACACAAATGATGCACAATACAAGAACATGTAAAAGACTATCCAAGATGCCGCAGGGGAAACTCATTCAGTGTAATCTGACACTCACCGTAAAGCGTGACGTCTGTGGATGCGGTGGAAGTGTGTGTGTGTTCAATGAGTTACTCATGCTTCAGTGTTCTGGGAAGCTGGGAACAAAAACTCTGCAGAGACTGACTGTCAAAGACTGCCTCATCACAGTGTTGGGGCTGGGCCTGGGGTCAGGAAGAGGGATGGGGGGCTGGGTGCGATGGGAGATGCCCCCGGCCCCGCTAGGCCCGGTTCAGAGCTGCTGTATTTGTGGGTTGAGGTCACAGGCTGTCTTTTGTTTTACACCCACAATGCCCTCATCGTCCGGAGCTTGCGTACATCTCCATTCCTCTGAGGAGAGAGCAAATATAAAATCCCTGTTCAGGACAGATGGAATGGCTGAGGCTTCACCCAAAGGACGCAGAACCCACACCCAGATTAGACCCAACTGTCCTCATCAGGAGCCCTGGGAAAACATACAATCACATGACATCTTGGTTCAATAGTTGTGAATCACTCATGCCTTTGTACACAAGCCTGGAGTCCAGATGAAATGAAACAGGATGGAATTAAATCTCTCGTTGACATGAGCCTGACAGGCCAATGTCAATAAAATCGAAAATAAATTGTTTCCATATTTCACTTTAAAAAATACAGTACATTTGTTACATCTCCCTGACACCTGTCTCCTTTTAGATTTGCACGGCAATTACTGAAGAAGGGTGTAGAAGAGGAGTGTGCTAGGGTGTGTGTGTGTGTGCCCATGTATTTGTGTTTGGGTTAGTGTGACCGTGTGTGTGAGGGTGCGCGTGTGTGTGCGTGCATGTGTATGCATTTGTGTGCATGTGGTGGTTGTGTGTGTTTGTGTGTGTGTGTGTGGAGGACGAGCATGCAGCTGTTTCAGATACCTTGCAGGACTAGTTCACTTCTTTCTGTCTTTGTTAAACAGGAACTTTGGCAGGAAGTGCGTGGGGTTGCCATTGGACTCGCTCTATGGTTTCCTACCAGGAAGAGGAGAACAGAGCATGAATACATCCAAACACAAAAACAGCTCAATGGCAATTACCACGCGCTGCCTGGCACAGCCGAATGCGTCTGTAGGAGGAGAGGGCTCCTCGACAAGCTTTCTCTGGGAAACAAAAGAAAAAGGGAAAGAATGAGGCAGATGCAGAAAGGTTATTTTGCCAGAGAAAGACCTGCACACATCTCTGTCGAAGCCTGCTTCCCACACCCACTCACCCTCCGACCTCCAGCCCGTGACCCCTGACCCCTACCCTCCGACCCCTGGCCTCGTGGAAACGGCTTCCTCTCACAAGGTCATTTCCACTCCACCGTGTTCAGGAGGAGGGCTTCACTCCACCCCCCTTCCACGGGATATCTTCATCTTCTGCTTCGATGCAGCTGATCTTTATCCACTCTCTTTCTGTTTGCCCCACCTCCCCTTTATCCACAATCTCAATCTCCCTCGCTCCCTCGCTCCCTCTCTCCCTCGCTCCCTCTCTCCCTCGCTCCCTCTCTCCCTCGCTCCCTCTCTCCCTCGCTCCTTCTCTCCCTCGCTCCCTCTCTCCCTCGCTCCCTCTCTCCCTCGCTCCCTCGCTCCCTCTCTCCTTCTCTCCCTCTCTCCCTCGCTCCCTCGCTCCCTCTCTCCCTCGCTCCCTCTCTCCCTCTCTCCCTCGCTCCCTCTCTCCCTCTCTCCTTCTCTCCCTCGCTCCCTCTCTCCCTCGCTCCCTCTCTCCCTCGCTCCCTCTCTCCCTCGCTCCCTCTCTCCCTCGCTCCCTCTCTCCCTCTCTCCCTCTCTCCCTCGCTCCCTCTCTCCTTCTCTCCCTCTCTCCCTCTCTCCCTCGCTCCCTCTCTCCCTCGCTCCCTCGCTCCCTCTCTCCCTCGCTCCCTCTCTCTCTCCCTTTTCCCTCCTTCTTGTGCTCTGCTCTGCTCTTCCTCCTGATGAGGAGACACACTTGTCTTGAAGAAGAAGACTTTGCAGCAGAGTTCTCAGCAGCAGTGAAGAAGAATCTGTCTGTCTCATAATGCGCCCCCCCCCCCACTCCCCCCCCCCCCCCCCACCTCTGTCACTGCCGTTCTGTTCCAGCATCAGAGGAGACAATGTGGGAATCAGAGGCCAGGCGCGGGCTGTCTCTGTGTAGCTCTTAATGAGCTGTAATCTGCAGCAACGGGAGGCAAGGACGCCCGGTGAAATTACAGTTGCTCATTAAACTCTTTCACCACAGAGGCGGTATAGGTGGAAAACACTCTCTCCCCGGCTGAAAGGCCTGGGAGGAGGGAGGGTGGGGGGGCGTTATCCGGGGATGGGGAGCTGAGCGTGTGAGATGCAGGAAGCGCAGAGGTCCCTGCCAACCGGGGGTTTGTTCTGATTGGCTGATTGAGTCGTGACAGAGGACAATGAGGTCCGTTGGAGGTGAGAACCTGTGTGCATCTCCACTCTGTTGGACGCCCACCCCCCCCCCCCTGCTAGCTTTACAGCCGGCCCCTTCCCACAAACGCACACACTTGCAAACACACATTGCTCCTGCTTGCCCCTTCTCACTGCATACGGTGAGCCCTCCACCCGACCACCTCCTCCACCTTTCCTCTCCTCCCCACACCTCCTCCTAGTCTCCTTCTCCACCTCTCCTCTCCTCCCCACACCTCCTCCTAGTCTCCTCCACCTCTCCTCTCCTCCCCACACCTCCTCCTAGTCTCCTCCACCTTTCCTCTCCTCTCCACACCTCCTCCTAGTCTCCTCCACCTCTCCTCTCCTCCCCACACCTCCTCCTAGTCTCCTCCACCTCTCCTCCCCACACCTCCTCCTAGTCTCCTCCACCTCTCCTCCCCACACCTCCTCCTAGTCTCCTCCTCCACCTCTCCTCCCCACACCTCCTCCTAGTCTCCTCCACCTCTCCTTTCCTCCCCACACCTCCTCCTGTGTGTCCTGGTTCTCCTCTCCGCACCACATAAACCTGTTTGAGGAGAAATATTAAAGGTAAACAAAGACGATAAGATCTGGCAGCCAGACACCAAGATGGCCGACGTGTGCTACTCACCTCAGGGTGTACCGACAGCACAGCTTAGAGAGAGTGTGGCACAAGTGGATTTAGGAGTTTCATCATTTCAGTATCGTGGAAAAACTGAGATGGATTTCTCTGTTTTTGTTGTGGGTTTCTTTTACATATCACAGTGGAAAGGGGGAATTACAGGAAAAGTGAAGGGAAGGAGATAATGAAAAGCGATGATGAAAAATAGAAAAGTTTGAGAAAATGTGAGGGTGAGATGAATCCGGCAACGAAGGAAAGAGAGAGATGGAGAGAAACGCAGAAAGAGAAAGAGAGCAAGCTTGAAGCACCCCCCCCCCCCCTCCCCCCTCCCCTCCGGGGCATAGCATGCCAAAATCAATCTGTTCCCCTGGCGACAGCCTCCTTCTGAAGCTGTGAGTAAGTCACGAACGAAGCGCCCCAACCCCCTACCACCTCCAGCACATCACTCTACCTTTAACACCCCTCTCACCCTCTCCCTTTCTCTCACCCCCTTCCTTCTCCTAGAATCACCCTGACTGGCCCTCGTATGGTCTGTCAGCACATCATTAGCTGGCATCTGTCACTTATCTGCTCTCCTAACAAAGCCCACTCTCCTCTCAGAGGCTGCCCTCCAACAGGAAGCACATCACAGCCAGCAGGAAGAGAGAGAATCAGACCAGCTTTATTCTACTTCAGCATCCCTCTGTCTGCGGAAGAGATTATGCCCCGGGCGAGAGAGAGAGAGAGACAGAGAGAGGTGAGAGAGGGTGAGAAGGAGAATAGAGAGAGAGAGCGCGAAAGAAGAAAGAGAGCGAGGAAAATAGGGGGAGAAGTTCTGAATATCTCATTGCTCAAACCACAGGTGTTTCTTTAATACCTTCTTTTGTTGAAGGCGATGAGGGGGAAAAAAAGATTTTTTTTTCTTTTTTCGGGTACATTCTCGAGCTCCTCTCGGTTTGAGATGGAGCCAATTTAATCTCCACGCTGTAACATATGGCACCAACCTCCCTCCAACACTCCTGCCGCCCTGCACACACAAAGGCCAGATTCGCAATATATTCCTCTGCTGAAGCTATTATGGAATTCATCAAAAATTAAAACGAAAGCGCAGGGAAGGCTGCGGGGAAGCATAGGGGATCTGCTGCCTGAACCAGACTGAAAAAAAAGAAATAAACCTGCTAATATCACCATATTCAGCATACATGTTCATACTACTTCGAGAGCGCTTCGATGAATTTGGGATGTCATAGGATCCTCGCTCCTCTGGTGATAAATACTAGTAATAAAAGAGACGCATTAGGGGAAGATTGTCCTTTTTTTCATTTAACTGGGCGACAGAGATGGATATTGATTGGTGTTGTGGTGAAACATTGCCTCTCTGGACCGATCTATCTGTCGTTGTGCTGCCCCAGCCAACGCATCAGCAGGGATGCACCGTTACAGCGAAGGGGGATGAGCGGCAGCAGACAGTAATGCTGTTCTCATTTTGCATAATGCAGATTTAAGGCACAAAATTATCCATCTGGCGTCAAAAGGCAAAATAAAAACCATACGGGAATACACAAAATAAAACATTTTCTCTGAAACTATAATATTCAGAAATAAAACATGAGGAACTTGACCTTGAAAACAATCAGTGGGGAAAAACATTTTCTCCAGTTTTTCTGTTTTAAATTCACACTCCCTGAGAGTCAAAACAAGTCTTTCTAAGCAGAGGATTGCCATGCTGAGAAACATGGCATTTAATTACCATAACACTTTCCTTGTGATTCAAGAAGACCCTGAGCTGTATTCAGGCTGTCTGTCCAGTCATATTTTACACCGAAAGGCGCGGTGGGTGTTTGTGCTTAGCTGAGCAGCAGAGTAATACTGCAGAATGTGAGGATGCATGCTCTCTGTCAAGGTAATCTTGACAGAGAATGAATCCTGTCGGAAAGAGAGAGGGGGGGGGGGGGAGACAGAGAGAGAGTGGGGGGAGAGAGAGGGAAAGAGAGAGAGAGACAGAGAGAGAGAGAGAAAGAGAGACAAAGAAAGAGAGAGGGAAGAGAGAGAGGGAGAGAGAGAGAGAGAGAGATAGAGAGAGAGAGAGAGAGGAGAGAGAGAGAGAGAGAGAGGGGTGAGATAAGGGGAGTTTTTTCAGTGTCCCAGAGCTAGGAAACACCTGCACAGCAGTGACCCACCAGATGTGTCCGTCAAGAACATGTTGGTCGGCATGGTGGTGGCAGAACCGCGTGTGTGCTTGAATGTTGTCGTGTGCAGTGTGTTTGTGTTGTCGTGTGTGTGCGTGCGTGTCTCCAGAGGTGGCGATGGCGTGTCAGGAAGTCAGAGCTAACACGCGGGTCGGGCCGCGCGGCCGTCAGGGGACACTGGGCTGGGACTGGCAACAGATGCGCAGGCCTTTCACCCCCCCTCCCTCCCTCCCCCCCTCTCTCCCTCCCTCCCCCCTCTCTCCCTCCCTCTCCTTCTCCCTCCCTCCCTCCCTCCCCCCTCCCTCCCTCCCCCCCCCTCTCCCTCCCTCCCTCCCTCCCTCCCTCCCTCCCCCCTTCTCTCTCCCCCCTCCCTCTCCTTCTCCCTCCCTCCCTCCCTCCCCCCTCCCTCCCCGCCTCCCCCCCCCTCCCTCCCCCCCTCCCTCCCTCCCTCCCTCTCCTTTCCCCCCCCCCCCTCCCTCCCTCCCCCCTCTCCCTCCCTCCCCCCCTCCCCCCTCTCTCCCCCCTCTCCTTCTCCCTCCCTCCCTCCCTCCCCCCCTCCCTCCCTCCCCCCCCCTCTCCCTCCCTCCCTCCCTCCCTCCCTCCCTCCCTCCCCCCTTCTCTCCCCCCCTCCCTCTCCTTCTCCCTCCCTCCCTCCCTCCCTCCCCTCCCTCCCCGCCTCCTCCCCCCCCCTCCCTCCCCCCTCCCTCCCTCCCTCCCTCTCCTTTCCCCCCCCCCGCCCTCCCTCCCTCCCCCCTCCCTCCCCCCTCCCTCCCCCCTCCCTCCCCCCTCCCTCCCCCTCTCCCTCTCTCCCTCCCTCCCTCCCTTGATCCCTCCCCCCACCCCCCCCCTCCTCCCCCTCCTCCTCCCCCCCCTCCCTCGATCCCTCCCCCCACCCCCCCCCCCTCCTCCTCCCCCTCCTTCCTCCCCCCGTCCAGAGGAGAGCAGGGACACAGCTGGGACGAGACAGCCATACGTGACACGTCACCAGCAACCTCTCACACTATCTCCTCAGCTACTGCTGCACGCGAGCAGTGTGGAGTGCACAATACTGCTAAACTCCAATGACGGTAAAAGAGCATCTTTTTAAACTCTGTGGTAGTGCCAGAGGTATCAGGTTTCAAATCCCCTTTCAAAGGGTCTGACAAATATAAACAGTATGACATTTTTAATGCTGCACACAGTGTCTATTTGGTATTGTTATTTACTCAAAATATCCCGATTATGATCTCAATAAGGATTAGCATCTGTGGGTGTACGGTCGCTGGTGACCATGTTGGTCTAAGATAACAGGTCAGCTTGTTTAAGAACAGACGGCCTTATCTCGGTGTATACTCTGCTCCAGTATACAGGAGGGTGACGCTCACAAGACGGTCCCTCTGCCTGAAGTCTGCCTCCCAGGCTTAGTTTAGACAGTGAAAAAGGAGCATCCATGATGTCTGAAATAGATTCCATATATCTCCTTCCTCATCCTGGGTGGATATATGATAGATCCCTACATGTGCTGAATCCATCAAACTCCTCGTCCAGCTCCCCCCGCTACGAGTAGATGAGGACAGGCTTCACTGGAGGAGGAGGAGGAGGAGCAGGGAGAAGATGTCCACCCCCAGTCACAGAGACAGCTCATATATTTGTGTGTGTGTGTTTGTTTCTTTCAGTGCGTTTCGATTAGGGTCTCCAACAGGTTTTGTTTACCTGTGGGCACACAGAACCAGACTTTCATTACTCAGTGGTAGCCCAGTCTCCGGGGCAGTGGTAACCTCAACAAAAGGTCATTACATTAGAGTTAACACACACACATACACACACACTTACAGCAGACTATTCCCTTGCCTCTACAGTCTCAGACTGATGATATATCTGCATAGCCTCTATGGGAACATGCGGGGAGGGGATTTAGATAGATGTGGAAGTGATGTGTATACGGCACTAAATCTGCATGGCTGAAAAAAGGAGAAAAATTAGAATTGAACAAAAAGAGCGAGCGAGCGAGCGAGCGAGGAGGGAGAGAAGGAGAAAGATATATGGAAATAGAAATGAGTGGATGTTATTTATGGTGACGACACTCCTTTTTCCAGTTTTGCAGAAGGGGAGCGGACAAGGTAGACACTCTACGAAAACATCAAGGGTGTCTGCAGGGAGATGTTTCCTTACACACACACACACACACACACACACACCATCAGTTGTTCCACTAACTCTGCTCTGTTCCTCAGGTGAGGGTCTCTTTGCTCCCCACGTCTACAAACACACACTTTCTAGGCTAATTGAAACTGGGCCAACGGTCTGCTGCCTAGTTACTACTGACACACACACACACACACACACAAACCTGCTCCAAGACTTAAGAGGTGAGAAAATGCTGTGTGCTTCTGGATTTTTGTTATTATCACCGTTTTGCACAACGAAGTGAATGACCAGTCGAAGGTTTCCACCATGAGAGCATGCCTGAGTGTTCTGTAAGATCTTCCTCTGCCCACCCAGGAGACAATAAAAGTTCCTTCCGGAATCATCTCTGCTGACACATCAAAAAGAAAAAAAAAACGGCCACAGAAAACATGATCGAGGCGGCTCGATAGATCTCTCACACGCACGGCGTTCCATTACGCCACCTCGATCCCGACGGCCGTATCAATATTCCACGTCCGTAGGTCCGCCAGGGCCCCGGGGTCGTGATGGATGCGTTTCCACGGCGGTAGTTAGAACCATAACACCGCCTCGGGAGACGAGAGGGGGGTGAGGGAGGGTGAGGCGAGGGAGGGAGGGGGAGGAACCACAGTGAGTGAGGGAGTGTGCTTCGCTGGCAGAGTGCTCCATTTACCACCGGCACAAACACCGCCTCGACGTTACCGACAGTGCGGTGCGTGTCTGACCATCAACCAGACGTGTCTCCGCTGAGGTATGGATGTGTGTCCGCCGCTGGGCGGGCGGTGTGGATGACAGATCGGCAAGTGAGACGGGCGTCGATAAACATTCGAAAACGTATCAAGCGCTTCTGCATTCCTGGGAGAAGCTGCAGTGCTTAATACCAGTTTAGATGGCCGTTAATATTTAGTATTCTGGAGGCACTCTTTCCCTGCCTGATTAATTATTCACCTCAGCCATTAAATACATCTGATTCATGACAGGATGCATATGCATGGCCAGGGATGCACAGTCCTGTTGGATTATTACATCTACATCTATTCGATCCATCTGTTATTGCTGCTGGCAGTTTGTCAGGTCGTGGAACCTATGACATTTCACTGCTACATGAAGGGTCTTGTTCAGATAACTCTTCATCAATGTTCCAGGATGACACAATAGGTTTACCTCTGCATAACTCTTTAAAACGGTTCCGTGCATCAGGGGATTTGATTGTGTGTTTCATTCAATCAGATAGTGTATGAGATGGGAGTTAACTGGCCTGGATTGGTTTGCTTGGGACATTGTCGTGTGTGTGTGCACGCGCGTGTGTTTCTTTGGCTCTTGCTGAAGCTAAGCTGTCTTGGTTGAAATAGAGGCAACATGTCACTTTAAATTGTTTTGTTAAATATTAAAGTAGAGCAGAGCCCACAGGGCTGGGAGGTAGCCAAGACTGCTCCAAACGTCTAGAGGGAGGGAGGAGGACAGGGAGAGAGAGGGAGAGAGAGAGACAGAGAGAGAGAGAGAGAGAGAGAGACATAGAGAGAGAGTGAGAGAGGGGGAGAGAGAGGGGGAAAGGGACAGAGAGAAGGAAAGAGGGAAAGAGGAGGACAGGGAGGGAGAGGGAGAGAGATGGAGAGAGAGGGAGAGAGATGGAGAGAGAGGGAGAGAGAGGGGGAGAGATGGAGAGAGAGGGAGAGAGAGGGAGAAAGAGCAAGAGAGAGGTGGAGAGAGAGGGAGAGAGAGGGAGAGAGTGGGAGAGAGAGAGGTGGAGGGAGAGGATGAGAGAGTGGGGGAGAGGGAGCGAGGGAGAGGAGGGAAGGGAAGGGAGTTAGAGAGAAGCAGAGTGAAAGAGTGGTGAAATCCTACATGAAGCTGCTGTTTCTGCTATCTATAGCATAGCCTTGCCATAGAGACATGACAGGCTGTCTAAAAGATGGCTGGAAAAAACCTTCTAAATTCCAACAAAAACAGCAAGCTCTGGACCTTAACATACTGAAGGGCCAGACAATAGCCTTTGAAGATGACATTAACTACCTCCGAAGGTCATCCTTTGGAAGGACACTGTCACATTAAGATACAAAATGGTTTCATGATTGTCCTGGGGCGATTGTAGTGAGCTACTTTTTTTTTTGTTTGAAATAATTGCCATGAAGGCAAAGAAGATTTATCTGAATAAATCATGACATTCAGTCAATTAGTTAAGAGAGCCATTATGTCATTTTGCAAATGTGTGTGACCATTACTCATCCCCTGTTCCATACTGACTACATTCCCTATGTAGCCCATACACAGCACAGTGTCACTGTCTGTTGTGTTGGAGTGTTGGCCTTGTGCAGGCAAACTCAGCCAAGCCCCGGACACCTGTTTAGAGCCATCAGCCTATAACTGCCATCTCCGGTCACCCCTCCCCCCCCCTCCCCCCCTTCCCCCCTCCCCCCCTCTCTCTTTCTCTCAAAAATAGGGAGAAAAGTCATGGAGCGATTCTGTGTGTTCATTGTCAAATTAGTCCTGCATCCATCACTGAAAAAGGAGCAAATATGACTGACAGGCTCAGTCGGTCAATGGTGGGTTGTATTTAAGACATGCATGAATCGTAAACAAAATAATAACAATGTGCATTCTTTTACTTTCAGAGTATATCATAGTCATTGGAAAGATTGGATTAAATCTTTCAATTGTCGGAGAGGCAATGCACACGCTCACACAGTTCTGCACATGCTCAGAACACGACACACTCTGAACACAATCTTATCTCGTTTGTGCTTGTGTCTTTCCGACAGTAATCAAGGCGACCAGACTGGAGAGAGCCCAGGTTGGACAGGGCTCGGTCCATTAAAAGCTTTCTGGATTGGGCCTATTTGTGGAAGCATTGCTTCCCAAAGGCGCTGGCTTTAGCTGCAGTGGTCTAATTAACATGGTTCGATATCGAGCGCTACCACAGCCATGATAAATAACACTAGCTTTATCTCAGACACCACTTTTACCTAATTGAATCAACAGAGAAATTGACGTTTTTTTGTTCTTGCTGAACAGGACTTTCGATTTCAGGAGGTAAGAAAACAGCGGGGGGATTAAGGTGGTCGGATGACCTTCAGATACAAAGACCCCCAGATGACCTCAGCTCAGAGACAGTGGAGGAACAATCTCTGGCTGATACTGGTCTCATACCTTCACAATGTGGACAGCTGTAACAACCACGCCATAAACATCACATTGAATTAGCTTTCAGCAAACTGTCAACAGACAAAGTGGGGTCATCTAGTTCCGCAGCCTCCTGTTCTAACCCAGGTTCCAGGTGCCTGGGGCCGTGTTCGACTGGAGTTGTGCAGCACTTATCCAGCCCTGAGGTCTGTCAATCACAGGGGAACGCAGTATGTGTTACCTCTGGCATCTCACTTCCTGACAGTGTGATGTCATCGCGGGGCCAGTCCAATCCTTTTGTGTGTGGTTCTGGCCCCGGCCGTCGCATCTGGAACGAGCCAGCTATGTCTGGGATAGATGCCGGGTGGTAACCAAGCATGAACTCCGGTATTCCAGCCCCTACAGTGACAGCGGTAACATGTGCACGACCCATGAATCTCAATGTTTCCACGCACATAATATGAATACACACAACAGACACACAGTAACAGGGAGCAGTGGGGAAGTTTTCTACCTGTGAATCTCAATGTCACACTTCATGCCTCAGGTGACAGCTTGATTTTTCAAAAGGATGCCAAGGACAATTTGGCAAGAGGCTGTGGATGATTCCACCCTGGGTCTCTCAGAGGACCCGATGCAGCCCAGAGCTACAGGTAATCCTGGTATTTCCAATCAGGCTAGCTTGATAGGCAGCTGTGCCACCACAAAGTCACACGTGAGGACCCCAATCAGGAAACCATAACAAAACCCACCAACTCTCCACAACCCTTCATCTCACCCTGTCTGAGCATCTGTTGTGGAACCAGTTGACCAGTCAAGAGAAATCTTGTGTGTGTGTGTTTGGGGGGATTGGAAGATGATAGAGGAGACGAAAGACATGTTTGATCATATGGTGAGGTAGCCAATAGCTTTCTTTAGGTATCGTCTTCCTGTTTAGACGACTGGGTTTCCTGTAAACGGTGTTGTATATAAACTCGAGAGGGTATTTAACCTATGGGAAACTGGAGCAGTTGTTCCACCATGCAGGGAAGATCAAATCTAGACTACACTCATCTCCAGGCTACAATTAGTGGTTGGTGTTTTGGGGCCCTAACATGGGAAGAACTAACCTTTAAACAACAAGCAGAGAAAAACAGCAACCCTTTTACGCATAAATGAGTACACACACACACACTCTGAAAACAGAAATAGTTTACTGAAGCATGAAAATGACCAAAAGGAGCCAAAGCTATGAATACGTAGCCTTACATAGATACAGGAGGCCACAAAGACCTGTTTTCTACATCATTCCTTCAGTTCTAGGAATACCTTAGTGCCCACAGTTATGCCCTGACCCTCCCTACCACATACAGGAAGTTAAGGAGGAAGTCTGCCCGGCAGGATTTGGCTTCACAGGCTGGTATGGTTTAATTGAACGACACACTCGCTGTGCAGCAGCACGCTGTTTCAGAGAGGGCAGCCGAACATAGCAGACACTGCAGCCCAGCCCCAGAGGAAGGAGAATATCAGTTTTCTGTAAGCACCCTCTAGGGTCACACTGCCTGTGCATGTGTAAACAAAACTCCCAACTCTGGTCCCCATCTGGCTCAAGGTGTCTCTGAGGAGAAACTGAGACACACACACACACACACACACACACACACACACACACTCCGAGCCCTTGTGGAACATAGTATTGATTGGGCTGCAGGGCAGAGAAAGGACATGAGCAGAGCAGTGGAATAAAATACCCTAAACAACCTCTCTGGACTCAGGTGTGGAGGCAGGACAGAGTCTCTGGACACACATCCAGCGTTTCCATTCAGAGGCTGTGTGGTTGGAGCTCTGATGCTGAAGCACTTTAGCAGTATTAGTAGCTTTATTCAATTGCTTTGTCCGATACGAAAAGCTTTTAGTGGACAGAATTCAAACGACCCCATATAGGACTGCATAATGCACTGCCCATAGCGCAGGGTTAGCTTACTAGGTGAGGCTAGGTCGTGGGCAGCCCTTTGTCTGACAGCTTGTGTGACATCTGTCATGGCCAAACCACCCACAGCACAGCACAGCACAGCACAGCACAGCACAGCACAGCACAGCACAGCACAGCACAGCACAGCACAGCACAGCACCCCAGCTAGCTCCCGCAGCAGGTGGCTGTGTGATTAGACAAACAGAGGGGCTTCATGCACATGAGCTGGGGCACAGCGACTGAGATCCAGAAATCCACGGACTGGATTTCAACCTCCGGTCAACTGTAGGCACGGTTCAGATGATGGAAGGACAGGCTTTTAGCTGGTTGTCCTTTTTCTGAAGTGCCGATGTTATACATTATGATATGGCCTCTTGACGACACTCCCTGTGCAACACAAAGAGGAGCTTTCAAAGTTGTTCCATGAAGGGAAAAGAGAGAGGGGTGGATGGGGCGAGAGACCGTCGCCCCTCAGACTGGGATACAGTGAGATAAGGAAGGAGGGCCGTGCACTCGAAAACAAGCCATTACATCCCTCTGGCTTGTTAGCAAATCAATCTCCTGCTGGTTCCCACCGGCAACTGAGGGGCTGAGATCAAATAATCATCTAAAACAAGAAACATCAATGGTTGTTCAACGTCGCCCTTGATTACAACTCAGGGCCATCAAGGAAGGCTCAAAACTAATGATGAGACCAGATCCTGTCTTTTACCCTGGGATTGGGTAGCTCTCCCCCCGCATTCTGATCCGTCAGCGCCGGTCCCCAACCATGAATACACAAACACCGCAGCGGAGTCCTGACGCAGCCAGGCACGCCCTTCCCCGGCGGGGGGAGTTTACGCTCCACAAGGAGCTCAGAGAAGGACGCGCTCCTCTTTGAAGGTTATATTTAGTCTCCATGGTCTGGTAACTTCCTTTTGAGTCAACCAGACAGAAGCGTAAACACTTTTCAAAAGGTCCACAATGGGGAGGAAAATTGGAGAAGTGGACAATTATGGGGCCAGTCTACTGAATATATGAGCATGCATGCGTTTAAATGACCTTGAAGTGGTTTCCATGCCTCTTACTTAAAACAGTCTGATGACACATACTTGAGTGATCAAAGTACATGAAAGTCTTGACAGCATCCTTTTGTGGTATTTCATTTTGTATGTGTTCTTGACGTAATCTATCTCCTACCACTCTAAGTCCAATTCCCTGTTCCACCTGAGAAGTCATGCCTTCTCAATATGACGCGGGAGATGGCGGCGCCGCCATCTTGAATCTCCGCCTGAGGAGGTGAGCTGTAGCCTCACAGGCGATCCACAGACGAGGACCCAGGAAGCAACATGCAGCATGTGACCCAGGAAGCAGCATGCACCATGTGATCCCCATTACCCATCTAATTAAGCCAAGCTTCAAACACCATCCAAACAAACAGAGAAACTCCAAACAACCAAGCGCTTCAATTACAGCAGTGTTAACAGACTGTGGGAGTGGAAAACGAAGCCCCTCCGGGGGGGGTAAGGGAGAGTGGGGGGTAAAGGGGGTGGGGGGTTGGGGGGGGAACTCTGATTCTGGCTGGGAGATCTCACGTTGTAGAAAGAGTGTTGTTGGCTGCTGGGATTATGCATCCAGTCAGTCAGTCAGTCAATCAGTCAGTCAGTCAATCAGTCAGTCAATCAGTCAGTCAGTCAGTCAATCAGTCAGTCAGTCAGTCAGTCAGTCAGTCAGTCAGTCAATCAGTCAGTCAGTCAGTCAGTCAGTCAGTCAATCAGTCAGTCAGTCAGTCAGTCAGTCAGTCAGTCAACCAGTCAGTCAGTCAGTCAATCAGTCAGTCAGTCAGCCAGTCAGTCAGTCAGTCAGTCAATCAGTTAGTCAGTGAAGGATGCCCCCTTTTAACCTGCCTGAATCTGTTCATCCAGAATTATGATGGCCCAAAATATATATAAGAAGCTTTGATTTGATTTTGAAGGGACCATGACAGTGTTTTTATACATCAGAAGGTTTTCACAAATAAATAGAGAGACAGAAAGAGAGAAGGAAAGAGAGAAATGGTAGGTTTGTGACGGTGGGATTTGTTCACATTGACTTTGGCGGCCCTTCTGCGCTCATAATATTGGCTTTGTGGCTCTCCTTCTCCTATTGGGAGTATGTATTGATCTCTCCTTCTCCTATTGGGAGTATGCTTTCCGGTTGCTGGGTGAACAAGTCACATTGAGGGCAACCCCCTACTTCCTGATCAACAATCTCACAGGGTCAACCTCTGCCATTGATACCTTATACTGTACACACACACACACACACACACACACACACACACACACACACACACACACACACACACACAGCTTTGTAATCGATGCACAGCCATGTTCACCTTACACAGGTCTGTTCCCCAAGCGGGAGCACATGTGATATGACAGTGTAGTGTTTTTTAATAGATGAACTAATGGGAGTCAGGTGGCTGGCTGGATATTGGGCGGGCCCACTGCCAAAGGCCTCCACAGCAGAACCGTTCCACTACTTTCAACAGTCAACTGCACAGAGATGAGCACCAGATATGAACACGCCCCCAGCCCCGTCGGCACGGTTACTGACCCCATGATAAATACGTACTGTGCGAAGTGTGCCAGTGTGTGTGTGTGTGTGTGTTCAAGTTGTTGAATGTGCAGGCAGTGTGTGTTACACCATATCCAACCTTGGGCATTCGGGGTGTACAATTTGTGTTGACGTGCAAACTCTACATGTGACAGACCGATTCAAATTCAATCTCAACCGTTGTTAGTGGTAATATCTGCATGACTTTATATGAGAAGTGTGTATGTGTGTGTGTGTATGTGTGTATGTGTGTGAGTGTGTGTGCTCTCGGTGGCCTCATTAACAGTGAGGAGATGGGTTGGCAGAGTTAATAGAGATTCATAATCCAGACGCAGCTGGTTTATATTGGTGTGTGTGTTTATGCGTGTGTCGGTCTTCTATTAGATGTGTGTATGTGTGTGTGTGCTTGTGTGTGTGTGTGTGCGTGTAATGCATGGATGTGTGTGCTTTAAAAACGGGTTTATAGGACGTCACGTCTCAGCCTAATACGCGTCCAGTTTCCCCTCCCAGCTATATCGTTAGCCTAAACCCTAATCCTTAGTTAGAATTCAGACGAACGACTCTGTCAGAGGGGGGCTGTTCATAAATCACCAGGCCTTCGGAGCTGGGCCGAGGTCTGGGTCGGCTTGTGGCACACATTTCCCTCTTTTGCAAACTGATATGTGTCGCTTGATTACCAAAATGGGGATGTGAAAAGGGCAGTTAATACAAACACACACACACACACACCCACTGGATTCTTAATCTAAAGGCGTTCATGCCATGAATCCTGAGCACTACCATACACACTGCCGTTCTCGTGTGGGGGTGTGTGGAGGATTCTGGAGTTGTGTTAGCTGCTGAAGGAGGTCACGTGACAGGCAATACATTTCTCTGGGCTCATTTCACTTTACCCCCCCATCCTAAACCTTGAGCATTGAGGGATCAAAGCAAATACATCTAAATGAAACACATCCCTTTCCCTTGATCATCCCAACGCTTAGAATGCAGGCCACGCCTCTCTCTCATCCATTTTCCCACCCAGACGTGGAAGTCACCTTGAGAGCCTCCCACTGCACCAGGACCCTGGAGGAAATCCACACGTATTAACAAAGAGATTTACAACCATGATCTGATATGGGATTATCACGACTGACTGTCTGTTGTGAGTGGATTAAATCAAACCTTACAGATTAATCCAAGATAATCTGCCATTACTTGATTAAATACAACTAGATTATTTCAATAACATATGTTTTGTAATCATCTGGCTATTTGAGATGACCAGATACACCACCACACAGACCGAGGAAAACAGCCCTGTTTCAGTCCAATCAGAAGCTAGAGATTGGAAACATAATTTCAAAAGGGGAATGGCAAAACGTCATTTTTGCATAACGGTTTTCGTTAAATTATTATTATTTTTAGTTTGTTTTACAATTGCCTTTTTCTTTTGTATGTTTTCCACGGCCGATAGCATTTAGCCGATGGACAAGATAAAAAGCAATTGTAGAAACGACTTGTGTTACTGGTGTTTAAACCCCAAAACATATCATCTACACATACATACATGTCCAGACCAAACTAGTTAAACCCACCATCAAGGACTAACAGCATGAGAATGACTGAAGTTAAGCTAGAGGAGCACTTGGCCATTCCTGGTCTCACTCTCCAGCCTTAATGACAGTTGATTCCTCCCCTGGAGGTGGGTGGGCAGGGAGAAGCCTGCTGGGTAACAATGAGGCAGTGTCTTCCCTAGGGGAAGCTGGTAGGAGGCAGGGAAATGTCAGCTTCAACTGCTTTGCAATAAGGCCAGGAGACCGTGAGCGAGGCTTGGACATCCAACACACACACACACACACACACACACACATAGTTATAGGACAGTTCCGTGCTGACGGACCTTATACAGGAGCCAGTGTGTGTTCAATTAGCACTGGGACAGGCTGGTAGGAGTATTTTGATTGCTGGGGGGGGGGGGGGTTTCCTAATGTTGACATTTGTGTTTGTTTTGATTTGAAACGTCAGATTTGTTTCAGTCTACAAACACCCAGATTTGTCCATCTGAAGACCTGGAATCCTTTGTCCAGTTCAGTTATTTTTGACCACACTGACTCACTGAGAAAACAAGTTCTTGTTTCTTTGCTGCGGAGGTTAGTGGTCATCATTCACCTGTCTGTCAACCTCGGATATTTCACTCTTTAGACAAGAGTCACACCATGAGCTTTTACTATTATCGCCTTCACTGGGAGGGTCACACCTAGCATCCCCTCCAACAACCACCGGCACACACACACTCACACATACACACACAGGTACACACACAAAGTCAATTTTCACCCTTCAAACAATCAATCACTTCAGCACCGGGTTTCAGAGAAAACCGGGAGGACAAAGAGACTCATAGGGGTGCCAGGTTTGGTTGCCAGGTTGGTAATGAACACCTTTCTCTGGTGAGGATATTGTTTTATGCATTCAAAAAGTCTTAAAAAATGAATAATTAAAACACACTGCAAAAATATATTAACAAGGCAGATTTATACAACAAAGCCTAACAGTTCAGAAATGAGTCATTCAACAGCACCCGGAGCTAAATGTGCAGACTTTTGTGGCCACTACTAGCACAGAGGCTGTTTCAGAAAGGCTGTTCCAGAAACTAAGAAAACCACAAAATGATGGTGGAAGCGTGTGATCTTGTGTGTCATTTCTCCTGAGTTTGGGCTGAGAGAGGCTGGATTATACCTATCAATACTGTCTTCATTCTCAGTCTGTGAAATACTTAGCAACAAATGAGTTCTCATTAATTCAGTTCAATACATTTGTTGAGGTTTCCCCAGCCTCGACAGCTCAACGACAGGAGGAGTTTCTAATGCTAACTGTCGCACAGAGGCCTGCACACTGCAGCAGCACTCACACAGACGGTAGAAGATAAGCTGGATGTGCAAATTTAGCTCTCTTTAACATGCAACTATCTTCCCTCTTTCATTAGACGAATAAACTATTCTTTCACTCACTGGTGGAGGGAGAGGGGAGAAAGAGAGAGAAAGTGAGAGAGAGTCACACAGTCAAAAAGCCCAAACTTATAACCAAGGGATTAGGTTAATCCCACACTACAGGGGAGGATCTGATTGATGATTTTATGGGACTACATGAATTAGCCTCTTAAACGTTTGAAATGGTCGGTTCTGGCTGAGACTGCTCACCCTGCCCTACCCACACACAAGCAAACAAAAAAATTATGACTCACCAACTCTTCCCAGAAACATAGATCAATCAAGAAAATAAATCCTGAAAGAAACAGAGTGATGGAGTGAGCATATAGAGGGAGAACGATTATTTCGAAGACAGAAGCACATTTCCGTCTGCATACAATTAGGCCCTAATTACAGCACGGCAGGAAAGCACGAGCCGTCCATTCGCGTGTGCGTCAACCTGTGCCCAGGCAGCACTGCAGGATGGCACGCTGCTGGCAGCAGGTCATTAACATGAAACAGAAAAGGCCCCATGAACCAACACAGCAGTGCAGTCTGCATGTCTGAAGACCACAGGTGGGACAGAGGTTGTGTGTGTGTGTGTGTGTGTCTAAGTGTGCATGCATGCCCGTGTACGCGTATTCCTTGCTGAATTCCCAGTCTCTGATTCACAAACATCCCTCCAACCTCCCATTCAACCATCCCTCCAACCAGCCCTCCAACCTCCCCTCCCCTGTCTCCCTCCACGCGTTCCCAAGGCCTAATCATGGTCATTACCCTAACAGTACACATGATCATTAGGCTCACTATCACACTTTTCTGGGATAATGACTCCCCGGTCGCTCCAAACCCAGGCTCTTCCAGCCAGTACCGTGTACACAGCCCTCAGGCTGGTCCTTGTCTTCACACACAGCAGTAATTAGCTCAAGCTTACTGGACCTGATGCATGGCACCAGCCTGTGATGTAACTAAGGCTGTTGTTTACAGGCGGACCCCCCCCCCCCCCCCCCCCCCGGGGCACCGTGTACCAGCGGTCATCAATCCTGGCCTTTCAGGACGCCTCAGGCTGAACAGACCTGCGTCTCACAGTCACCAGCATGTCTTAATCACCAAACAAGGTCTAAACCATTGGAAAGAGTCAGTCCTCATAGCAGAGCTTGTTCTCCGACCCGGGCAAAAACAAACCCAGGAGTAAAGTATCTTGTTTTATTAAGTGTTCCCTGCCTGACGAAGAGACCAGGGAGGTAATGTGCTGGTGGATATGCTGCTGGAGAGATGACCCCTCTCTCTGCATGTGTCCTGGCTGGCCATGAGTCTGCATACATTACCCTTGAGTGGTGAAGAAAGCTTGGAAGAAAGCCCCTTCACACCAGCCTGGGAGTCTTTCTTTCAGGGGACGGCAATCTTTCACAATCCAATTGACTATTTGATGTGGTGTTCTTGGTTTCCCTTTCTACATTGTATCCGAGCGTGAGACTGCTTTATTGGCCAGGGTCAGAAGGGTCAATGTGGTGTGCTGCATAAATCAGTTAGGCCACTGTGTCGTCGTGCAAGCTTGGTTGAACACAAACATATTACAACATTACAAACTCGCACACACACACATGTGTACACCTACACACACACACGCCTACAAACACACACGTACGTACGCCTACACACACACACGTACACTTACACACCTACACACACTCACACACTGTAGTGAATATTGATTGGAGGCTGTCTGGAAAGATGACAGCAGGTATGATGGAGAAGCCTGTGAGGCACGTCTCACTAACGTGTCCCAACACACATAATACCAGGAGACACAGGACCCATCAGCAGGAGGCTAGCAGACCGTGCTGACTGTGGATGTGCTGCACACCTCACCAGAGCTTGGTTTTAGCCATATGGGTGGATGTGCTGCACACCTCACCAGAGCTTGGTTTTAGCCATGCAGGTAGTTTGTCGCTGTCGACTGTCAGTGTCTGCAGTCAGAGAAGGTGATGCTTTCTCGGGCCTTGTGATAATCCGGGCTCCACATCCAGCAGAGGATCAGAGAGAACATCAGCAGCATATCCAAACCCATGAGGAAACAACAACAGCACCAGCCTGTTTTGGAGTGGCGCGCTACAGTCTGAAAAGGTGTGTGTGCCTTTGCTGCGACCAGGGGAAGGCATGGGGGAGGATTAAAGGATAGAGGGAAATAATGAAATCTGCTTTTGACCTCCATGTAATAGTCAGAAGAAGTTCGGCCTCCGAAGTTTACTTTTAACCCGAGCCCAAGCTGGAAGAGTCCGGAAGCATGATAGTCAGAGACGAGGCTGCATCATGGTCCAGAAATGTAGGTGACTGGTTTGGTGTGGTGACTGGTTTAGTGTGGTGACTGGTTTGGTGTGGTGACTGGTTTGGTGTGGTGACTGGTTTAGTGTAGTGACTGGTTTGGTGTGGTGACTGGTTTGGTGTGGTGTGGTGACTGGTTTGGTGTGGTGACTAGTTTGGTAGAGCTGCCAGGATGTGGTCTAGATGGAGCAGCACAGGAGATGAGGCCCCAGCAGGACCAGCTAGATCAGCAGGATCCAGGACCAGCAGGATCCAGGACCAGCAGAACCCAGGACCAGCAGGATCCAGGACCAGCAGAACCCAGGATCAGCAGGACCCAGAACCAGCAGGACCCAGGACCAGCAGGATCCAGGACCAGCAGGATCCAGGACCAGCAGAACCCAAGACCAGCAGGACCTAGGACCAGCAGAACCCAGAATCAGCAGGACCCAGGACCAGCAGAACCCAGGACCAGCAGGACCCAGGACCA